>NC_045554.1:48907614-49207614 GCF_009769535.1 Thamnophis elegans | reverse complement strand
CAGAAAAGTCTCAAAAGCAGAGCCTGTTCTCCGAAGCCCTGGGGAAACGAGACGCTCCTTCGCTCAAAGATGGTCAAGGTTTAAATATAGCACAAGTGTTGGCTTAGATCTCCCTGCGCTGGACTCCCCTTCAACCCCATCTGCAGACAGGGGAGCCTCTTCTCTGCCCTACGAGACCCGACTCTGGCTGTTCTGCTCTCAGCGTCAGCAGAGGGAGGCCGTGTGCCCATCGCAGGGATGCAGACAGGGGGCCCGATGCTGAGATGGCACTCGGAACCGACAGAGAGGTCAGGAGAAAAACGTTTTCGGCACCCAAAGCCCTCACAACAAGAACAAAAACCTACCATAGGCAGGTAGAACCATGTTTCAAGGTCCTTTTATAAGGATATGTAACTCTATTGATTCGAACTGTTGACGTACATACCTCGAGGGGAAGATTTATCAGACACCTGCATCCCTTTTTATGATGAGATAACATTCTCTCAGAGGACGCAGCTCAGAACCCTTCAGAATCTTCAAGGGGCCTTTGGGTGCCTGAAGGGCTCTGGCTCCATGCGGAGTGGGCCGGGACACACCTGTGGCCCACGAGGGTCACTCGATCCCTACAGCCTAGAAGGGCAGCCCACTGGGAATGGTAGGACACACACCTTTGGAGGGCACCAACTGGGCATGACTCCTGAACAAGCCCAGAAGTCAAAGTTGGAATGGAACAAATCACCGCAGTTGAAAAGTTGGTGAATTTGAATTCGTGATTTTGGGCGTGCCTGAGGGAGAACCCACCACAAGATTGTTTGGGTCCATTGATTCCACAGCATCCAAGAACTTGAACTGCACCAGCTGGTACTCGCGGTTGTGCTCAAAGGCAAAGTGTTGCTCTCCACGCCTGGTTTCTAAAAGCCTCATGGAGATCCCTGGAGAGGTTTGTCGGGGAGGGGGGAGCGAGGGGAAGAAAGAAGGTGGTCAGCCTGAATGGAATGATAATCCAGAAGCGAGAGAGTGAAGGGTCTGTCAATCTTTGCCACTTTAAGGTACGTGAACTTCAACTCCCAGAATTCTCGGAGAATACATGCTACCTATCTCACAGCTGCCATGGTTGAGAAACACTGGAGAGAAATTAAACTCTGGAGGCAGGAATGCTAAGATTGGGTTTTTTCACCCCCTTTCCAGCTGGATGGTCGATTATCCTCTCTCCAAATGTACGAGTCCAGATCGGAACTTCAACTGCAGCCCTTATCCATCTTCCCAAGCCTGTCTTATACGCCTCCAAGCTAGAGAAATCCAGACGGCTATGTGGACATTTCCACCTGTTATTTCGGGGTAAAGCAGGAATTCCTCCTTTCTTCAGCCTTAAAACAAATCTGGAATTCTCCTGCCCAAAGCTGGAGAAGAGTATGAACAGCCCAGAATGTGGGCACTTAAGGAAGTATTCCTACAATTGCGAGACAACAGCTGGTGCCCTATAAGGCCTCTCTTTCCACTGGCATCAGAAGAGAAGTCGGTGGCCACAATATATGGCAGCTCCTCAGCTCTGCCACTCAGTACCCAGCAGGGCATCAGAACAGACAGGAGCCTTTTCCCCGTCCCAAAGTCAGCCGAGGTGTCAGAGGCTTTGGGAAGGCCTCTCACCTGTTCTGCTATGACGCGGCCAGGTGTCCTTGGGTGCTGTCAACCATGTGCTGCGTACATACTGGCGCTGCCTCTGCCTTGGCCTGGAAAGGAGGAGCACACTTTAAGACGTGAATTCATACATCAAAGCCTTTATCTATCTTCTAGTTGCTACGCAGCTGCAACAAAGCCCACATGGGTGATGGGGTTGTTTTCAAAGCCCTATTGATGCATCCTGACCCCCCTCCCCCGCCGCACTCCAGGCGATCACCAGTCGTTAAAATAAGCACAGCCTTGTTTTTGGAGGGAGAGAACATGGGCTTCCTTACTGGGAAAATGCCACCGTCTCTGTTCTCCAGCCAGGAAGCGCTGAAGTGAGCATCTTACAGCACCACCTCCCGATGAGCACAAAGATTAAACAGATGCAACAGAAGAGGGAATAACCACATCTAACATCAAGGCATGTGCTTGTCCTCACATGCACACAACGTCTGTGAGAAAGACGGATATGTATGTATGTAGGATAGAAGTGTTATGAGTTGTTTATTGCTTCTTTTTTTTTTTTAACTGCACAGTATTTAAGTGATTGTATAAAGGAAAATGAAAATGTAATAAAAGAATCTTTGATTAAGAGAAAGACGGATTTCAAATCTTTGTCCGAGTTCATCAAAGGAACCGCGACCAACTGATTTCTCCCCAGCAAGACACAGGGCAACCCACAGCCTGTCGCCTGCATCCTGGGCCAGGGCTGTGTGCTGGACCTCCCTTGGGGCATGAGGCTACCTGCGATAGTAAAGTGTGGCACAAAGCCCCTTCTGTTTCAGCCACATCTGGACCATCCATAAAAACTCTCCGTCCAGAACTGCCATGGTCCCAGAGCAGCTCAGAGGAATCCCAAACCGGTCCTTCCCTGGAGGAGACGTATGGACCGAGAACGGACCATTTCCCTTCCTTCCACACACCAAGGCTCCCAGGCAGGGTGGGGCAGTCCTTGCCCCAAGCACAGTCTAGCAAATGGCACTCCCACCACAATGTTTCCCCAGATTGTGACTGGTGTGGCCAGATGTGCTGCTTTCCCACATAATCCAGAGATAGGTTTCTATCTCACAACACTGGATCTCACCTCTGATCTCCCAGAACTGCCCGGGCCCCGAAGTATCTCTTCAGCTCTGTCTCCGGATTCAAGCTCCTGGAAAGTTGGGAACACAAATCTTGCCTGTCATTTAATGCCTACATCCTATTCGATGCAGAGAAGACGCTGTTGTGTCCAAAACCTTGCTCACTTAAAGCCATCCAACTCAAGATACAAGGTGCTTTTAATTGTATGCAAGCAGCCATTGTCTACTGGCCCCTCCTCCTGCCCTGTGCTGAATGGCCATGAGCAAAAGCAGAACCAGAGGTTCCACCCCTTTGGCCCCCTGCATTGCAAAGGCAAGAGAAAGGAAAAAGGCAGACGCAGCCGAAATTACAGCCTCATATTGGAATATTTTAGGCAAAGCCACCTGGGTCACATTAGTAGTACTTACCCTTCCTACTAGGTCAGCGTGCCAGCCGTCTCTCTGAGATATGGCTGGTGAATGGAAGAAATGTGGTTTACCAGGCCACAGGTCCCTGACTGATTCTTTTCCTTGTCACCACTCAGGGTCAATTCAATTTCCTTTAAATGTTTTCTCACAGGCGCACTTTAAGAAGTTCATAAGTGCAAGAGGCATGTCACAGGTTTGATAGCAAATATAAGAAAATACCACACATAAGTTGTTCCTCTTGAACTCTCCCTTAATTTAAGCTGCCAGGAGCCTCAGCACTGATGTATAGCCTCAAATTGGTTGTTTTATCTACAGCACACAAGACAGGGTTCTCCCACCACCGTCCGTCTCTTACCTGTGTTCAATGTAAAGAAGAGGCCGGTTATCTGTGACCAGCCTGCTCTGGCTCTGGCATGGGGGCCCACTGGAACTCTCAATGCTCAGCAAAATGCTTTCAATATTTTCCACTTGGTCATCATCTCCAAGGAACTGTTGAAAAGCAACAAAATCAGCCAAAGGGCTTCACTCTTCTCAGACAAAATCCATGTAAAGGCAAGTCTCAATCCTCATTAACGGTCCCCTTCCTATTAATATGGTCCACACTTCCTGGAATCATAGCTGCCCCATCACTGAACATAGGACAGCCATTTGCCCAGGATTGTCTGAGAATCTGCCCCAGACAGGGCTGAAGGCTTCCAGGGCCCCTTTCAACCCTCGGATTCTGCTTGAGCTTGGTCTTTGCACAGGTTTTACCTGTCTTTGTTCCTTGAACCACAAGCTTTCTGGTGACTAAATGGTCAAAATTCTATAGAGCTGTAGTTATAATTCTGTAAAGGTAGCATAATATTTTAATGTTTTAATTCCACATGAAGTCTCAAATTCCTGGCAGCAAAGGGAATAACCATGACTTTTTCCACATGCCTCAATTGGTTTAATTCATTCAGCACTTCCATACAAATGCTTAATCCTCAAACCTAATTCAATTTACCAGAGCCTCGCCTGAAGCATTCTTCTTATTCTTTCTTTTCTTCTTTTTCTTTCGTGATTTGTTCTTTGCAGTAGACTTTCAAAAATGAAAATAAAAGGTTGAAAGATGAATATAGTGAAGCATGACATAAAAAGTATGAAATTCAAACAGGTTATCTAACTCAGGAAAATGTCTAAGTTTCTGTTTAGGAGCTATACAAATATCCAAAAGTTGTGCCAGCAAATAAAATTGCAAATAGTAGCCAAATAATATTATACTCCATCATATCAACATAGGAGGAAATGGAGCCCTTCACAAACTCAGGACCCCAGAACCAGGGGCACAGCAAAACCCTTTCAAAGGCCATCCAGGTTGGGCCATTGTAAACTCTCAGGAGAGAGACGTTCCAGCAGAAAGGCACTATGGAAGAAAAGGCAGGCCTCCTGCTCCCTTAGCCAGGAGTTTGCCCATCCTGCCAGATTGGACTGGATGGTTATAAACAACTGGGAGTAGACATTCCTTCAGGTGACCAAACCACAAAGGACTTTAATGATGACAAACAGCATCTTGAATTGCATCTGGCTACCAAGGCAGCCTCCAAAACAGTTTGTTACTATTATTGCCATGAGCTGACCTCTTTGCGTGCACTTTTTGTATAATTGTTTTTCATAACCTGTTCTACGTTGCTTTGTTTCTCACTGATGAGACAAATCAATTTAAAGCAAAATAGGCACCATTGTTTTCTACAAGATACTTGCCATTTGGTCCAGCTGTTCCACCTCTCCCCCATCCTCCCTCTTGTCGTGCTCCAACCCTTCAGGTTCGGCCTCTTCAGTTGTCGGGTTGCCTCCTTCCTGCAGTCGGGATTCATCAGTCTTCTCTTTAGACTCATCCAGGTCCTCATCCAGTCCTTCACTGTTTATCTGCACAGGATAAAAGTTTCCCAGTCCACAAGCAAGCATATGGCATAACCATCAGTTGGATTCTCTGTCTCTCTCTCTTAACGTTACAGAGAAGACCCACTTAAGAAGGGCGGCCAGCAGCAGGATCAGGAGAGCAAACAAGAGCACAGGTTTTTTCCCCACTAATAGGTAACTGACACTGAGAATTCCTCCGGGGCGCAAACTTTGGGGAGACACCCCCAGTACTACCAACTGATTGCAGCCACCCACAATGGGCAAACTGGTACTGGGAACTGGTAGCCAACTCCGTGAAAGGCACCGGGAGGCCCCAGCCCCTCTATAGAGCCCCCCCCCGGCCTAGGGACAGAGGCGATTCCGGGGCCGCGACAGCCTCTCCGGGGGCGGTTCTTGCCCTTCAGACCGGAGGCTGTGAGCCCTGCTGGGAAGGCAGGGGGGAAGCCGCCAGGCTGCTGAAGGCCTCCGGCCGGGCCGCGACAGATCCTCACCAGCTCGAAGGGATTCGCCACCCGCTCCAAGGGCTCCCTCCGCGTGCCCCGCCGCCTCCTCCCGCCGGCGGAGACGGGCGGCGGCTGGTCCCCCGCGACCTCCTCGTCCTCGCCGCTCCCCTGCGTCTCCGGCCCTCCGAGGGGCGGCTCCTCGCCCAGCAGCCCCTGCCCGCGGCACTCGCCCCGCAGCCGCCGCAGAGCCCGGCGAGACATCGCCACCCGCAGCACCCGCGCCGGGAACGCCGTCGGACCGGAAGCCGGCGGCACAACCCGAAGGAGAGCAGGGGGCCCGTCTAGGCACCGGCCGTCGCACTTCCGCTGCGCCGGCCACGCATGCGCGGCTCGTCCCGGGCTGTGCCTAGAGGAGCGAGAGCGTCGCCGCCGGTTCGTCTTTGCGGAGCCCGGCCGGGTCGGCGCAAGGCGGCAGGAAGGCCGAGGGCAGCCGGATGGGATGGCTGCGTTTCCCTCCTTTTGAGTGTAAGGCTGAAGGCAGCTTCTCTCCCCGGTGTCATCCGTCATTATTCACCGGACCCCTCGCCCCGCCTCTCTTGCCCCCCCCACCCCCACAACAGCCCTGCGAGGTTGTCTGGCTGCAAAAGAGGCAGCACACGCCCCCCCCCCCCCCCAAGTCACCCAGCCGGCCTTCCTGCCGCCTCCTGCTTCCCCGAACAGCTCCTGGACCCTGCCCCGCTCCCACCAGGCCTTCGGAGGGGTGGGTGGTGGTGGGGTCGTGCGGTGTGTGTAGGAGGGTGTCAGCCAGGGCGCCTCCCTGTAGATCAGACCGTCCTCTGGAGACCAGCTTGGTCCTGACTCTGCCGGCTTTTTGCAAAGCCCTGGAAACCTGGCTTTTGCCGGTGGGCTTGAGGCTCCCAGGCGTGCGGTGGGAACCGTTAAGTGGCTGTCCTGTTTTGGTGGATGCGATTATCTCAGCCGTGACTTTTATGCCTTTCAGGATGGTTGTTTTATATTATTGATTTTTTGTGGTATTGTACGTAGCTGTTTGCAAACCTCTTGTGTGTGAGATGGGTGGAATTGGAATAAATATGGTTGAGTTAAATATTCCACATAATCTTATATTCAAGAGCTGAGTTGGCAGATTTCGGGCTGCTGTGTAACTCTCAACACTAAGAACTTCGTGACCCAGACCTCCAGCACTCCCAACCACCTCTAACCCTTCTTTAGAGCAGTAGAATTTAGGAGATAATTTTGTTGCAGTCCTATTAAACAATCCTTGTGGATCTATTCAAAATTGAGGAATTTCTGCCCATTGTTCTTCTGGAAAGAGAAAAAGAAGAGCTGTCACAGATCAGTTCCAAGGCTCTGTGTGGCTCCTGATGGCTGGAATGCCACAACGGGGAGCCCTGGAATAAGCAAGTACACCTTCCAAAGCTCCTTTAACCAATCCCTTTGGATTAACCTTGCAGCCTACATTGTATCTGTGCTGGGAGAGTAAAATAAGTGGGGAGAGGGCAAAAACCTTCTCTAAACAGATACCGACAAGCTCTTCCATCTGGAGTTTTATCAGCCTCAAATTCTCCCTCTGTTTGATGAGTCTCCCCTTCAGATGACTGCTGCTGACCAGGGAAATTGTTACTGGCTCCAGAGTAGGATTTACAGAGGAACATTACTAGGTCTTTTTCACTTTACATTTTATTTACACTTCTTTAAAGTACACGCTTCATATAAAACATTGGCAAAGGAGGACGAGTGCACGCAGGACTGATAAGGGGACAGGGAGCCCGCTTTGTCACAGAGTGAGCGGATCAATGCGGCACATGAAGGTCAGGTCAAATGTCAAGCAAACAGATTGGCACAGAGGACAGGAGGAGGGGGACCCCTAGAACGCCAGCAGGGGAAACAGCAGCTAAGTCCTGACCTTCCTCTTCTGTTCCTGAAACCTCCCTCTCCGTCTACAAATATCTCCCAAAACCTCCCTTCCACATTTGAGCTTTGCTTTCTGACCACATTCTTAGTTCTAGGCAACTTCTTGATTATGGACACAGCACACAGCCACTGATGGGTTATGTGCAAGTGATTCACTGTGCATCCATCTGTGCACAAGGGTGCATTTCTAGCATGAAGTACCCCCATGCCATGTTAGCCATGGGCATGTGGGCTTTGCAAAATTGGGCATATCGAATTATTATATTTCTAGTCCCCCTTTTTAATATATAACGCGAGGCAGCAAACAAAACGTAATACTCCTACCTCCCCTTTTCCTCACAACCCTTTGAGGTGAGATGGGCTGAGTCACCCAGCTGACTTTCATGACGAAGGCATGAAGAACTTGGATCCCTGATTCCGGGTCAGCACCTTAGCGATACCAAAGTGGCTCTCAACTCAGTTGAGCCCTGTGATGCTAGGCACAAAACTGGCACAAGATGAAGGCTTCTTCCAAAACAGGCTACTGTGTGGCAGGGGAGCAAGGGAGGGGATGATGGCATGCAGAAACAGGTTTGGAGGCTCTTGGCAAAACCCAGAGGGCCCCGGCCAGTCCCTTTCATTTGAGAAAAGAAGGCCTGAACACGAAGGAGATTCCTTGTGCTCCAAGACCATCAAAGGCCGAGGGCCAGTGGCATAGGGCTTCCCTTGCCCCAAGGCCCACTTTGCAAATGCAGCGGAGTTCCTGGTCCAAAAAGCCCTGTCAGAATTGCACGAGGCTCAGAAGGAAGAGCAGGGCTCAGATGTTATTCTTGTGCTGCTGGGAACGCGAATAGGAGGGATGGAGGTTGCGGAGTCTCGCTTGTCCTCTCAGGCAGCTTCCATGAACACTGAAGGCAGCGTTGGATGAAGTGGGCAGCCAGCGAGGCAAGAGGGAGGGATTAAGAGGAAGGTGGAATGAAAACCTGGAGGAAGGGGGGTGTCTTTCCCCCTGCACGTTGATTATGCCCCCTCCCACCCACCCACCCCCAGCATGCCAGTTCAGCGTTTGGGATCATTACCCAATTTCTAAATCCTCCAGCCAGACTTCCTGGGGCTGGCAGGTTCCCAGAAAGAGCCACTAAGTCAGGTTAACCAGGCCAGCCTGCAGTGCCCCAAGTGTGGCTACTCATTCTCCAGCAGCTGCAGAACCCCCATCCCACTCCCTGGCATGGGGCCAGCCTTACCCAAGATACTGGGATCTGGTCTGGCAGAGGTGGCTCCAGCTGGAACTGGCTCCACTCCCAGGAGGAAGGGTCATTGACAGAGCCCCCCCCCCCTCCTTCCAGGCTTCAGTGGAAGTCAGTGGAAAGAGGGCAGAAACCAACCTTCTCGGAAAGCTCCTGCAGGACAGGTTGGGTTGTTAAATAAGCTGCAAAGTATCCACCACATGCTAAGTTGCTACTCAAGTAGCCAGTTTAGCTTGCAGTTTGCACAGCTTAGGGCAACGTGTAAATATGGGCCCCTTTACGCAGGAGCCAGGATTTCCTCTATACAGACACGGACACAGTCCAAGCCTCCTCTGCCGCCACAAAGATCCTGGCAACCTCCATGCTTTCCTCCCTCCCTTTGCAGATGGCTCTTAGCAGCTGGGAACAGGCGCTCTTATCTCTAAATTCTTATAAAATTAGGTATTTTATTATTGGCTGTACAAATAAGACACACTCCTGAATCTGTACAGGGAAAATAAGAGGGAAATGTCACCCTTTTTCGTAGTCTTGGCGGGAGACCCGCCTCGTTCCTTGATCTAGAGAAAAATGACAAGCGGGGGCCACAGAAATGACAAGGAGCAGCCAGCAGCTCCGGAAGGTGTGTTCAGCAGCAGCAGCAGCAGCAGGCACGTGGCTGTGAGAGAGCCCCCTTAGCAAGGAAGCCCAAGGCCGCAAGGATGTTTCCTTCAGAGACATCAGCGAGGGGTCTGGAGAGCTCCTCCAGAGGAGGCCCTGTGGGGAAAACGGCAGGGAAGAAGCTGGCCTCTGCCTGGCAGGCCCCCTTCCTGCCTGCCAGCGTAGCTGGACCCCTGGTGCCCAGGCTCCCTCTGGCTGACCTCCAGGCTGGGGTGGTTTCAGCAAAGTTCTCGTTTGCCAGTGAAGGGGGTTGCCATGCTGGTCAGCTAAAGCAACTTATCCGCTGTATAAATATAGAGTTATCTAGAAGGGTGTGTGTGTGTGTGTGTGTGTGTGTGTGTGTGTGTGTGAACACAAGCAGCAGGCAGGTGTCCTTGGAAGATGGGGTGGGCTGGATAAGGAAGCTGAGAGCCAGCAGACCCCAAAGCTGCATTTCCTCTGCCAGAGAGTTGTGGCTGCCTGGCCTTCGAAGGTTGGATGGCAGAGCTGGAGAGATGGGTGTGTGTGTGTGGATGTCCCAGGGGCCTCTAGCTGGAGGAGATGTACAGGGACTGGGTTTTGCGGCTCCTGCCCGGCTTGGTGTTGAGAATGTCCATGCTTTTGCGGCTGGAGCTGACGACGTCCGTGACGAAGCCAGAGCAGTCACGGCAAACGTCCTTGAGCACCGCCCCGTGGGCATAGATGCAGGGGAACTCTTCCTCCACGCTGCGCCAGCGGGTGCCCTGCAGGGAGCTGGAAGGCAAAAACAGGGGGCTCTTGACCGGGGCACCTATGCCTGATGCTGCGCCCCCCCCCCCCCCAAGAGCTGGGCTAGAGCAACCTCAACCGACAGGCTTTGCTTGGCTCCAAGGTCTGTGTCTCCACTATCGGAAGGCCCTGGGCAGCCTGCTCTTAAACACCCTGAGACACGTGGCTTCATGGGACGGCCTTGAAAGGGGCTTCAGAAGGTCCCCCCTGACTGTGGGGTCTGAATCTTGAGGGAGATCAGCGTTATGCATCTTCCAATTGTTAAGCTATAATCCCTGGCCCTCTGCAAGCCTTCAGCGACTGGAAGGGGGTGCAAGAGCTGCACCCAGGAGCCAGGATCTTTCAGGGGCTTCGGATCCATTTCTCAAGCCAAATAATCTCCTGTGCGTGAATGGAAAGGAGATGGGGACAGATCTGCAGCTGAGGCCACGTCAGAACTATGGTTGGTGTCTTAGTTTGCAATCCTATCTGGCCATGGTTCAAACCTCCGACCGCAGAGAGTTGAGGCCCTCTGCCTGCAAGCGCCTTCCGGAATCCTCTGCTGGGACCGCAGCCCCCAGAATTCCCCTTCAGCTGACTCGATGGGCGCAGAGTTCTGCTAGTTGACCTCTCAACCTGTCTGGGATTTGAGTCCGAGGCAGCTGCCCAAGATGACCAGAGCGGGAAAGGTCTCGGCCTCGGGGCTCCCTGGCTGCTGATCTGCCCATTCCGAACAGCCGAGCAGGAAACGGAAGACGGGGGAGAAGGAAAAGAAGCGCCACCTACTGGAAAGTCTCCTGCCGACGGGCTGGGGGCCCCTTGGCTCCCAGAGAGCCCTGCAGCGTCTCGAAGCCCAGGGCGTAGACCGGGATGTGGGCAAGCTTCTTGGAGGGCATCTTGATCTAGAAGGGCCAAGCAGGAGGGGCTGAGCAGAGGGCTGGGCTGCTCCCCAGAAGACCTCCCCCGGGGTGGGCGGGGGGACTTTGCCTGGGATTTCGGGAGAGCAACTTTACCTTCAGGCTGCAGGAAGCGCAGACAGACCTAAAGGCGACAGAGGAAAGAGGAGGCTCAGCCGGGAGCTCCGCCCACCCCAGCGCCTCCCCCGCCGGGCGCCTGCTGACTCACCTCTTGCAGAAGAGGCAGGTGGGGGGCCAGGAGAAGAGCGTAAACTTGGTCCGGCAGCAGCAGCAGCTCTGAGCCAGAGGAGAGACGGTCAGCAACGGCTTGTCTGGGGGGGCCCTTTGCCCCCACCCCCCACAGCCCCAGGAGACCCCCCTGGCCTCACCTTCCCTTTCTTCAGGCTGGTGTAGAGCTCCTTGCTGTGAAGAAACTTCTCCATCTCCGCCTTCACCAGCACCCGGCGCACGTTGATCATTTCCTCCACCGTCAGCGCCAGGCTTTCCACGGGGTGGCTGAACTCCTGCTGTAGATGGGGGGGGGCAGAGTATGGGACCAGAGCTGCCCTGAGCCAGGCCAACTGCCCAGGCAGAGAGGGCAGGTCTCCCGCAGTCAGGACTGCAGTGGAAACACCGGCCTTTACACTGGATCCCCTTCCTCCGACGGTCAGATTTCCACAGCCAGGGAAAACTCACGGGAGGGGGGAGGGAGGGAGGGAGGGAGGGGCTGGCTTCCGTGTGGGGGAAAACCAAAGCACAAGGATGCTTAGCAAGTAGCAAAACCTCCAGGGGCCCAAAGGAAGCCCCTTCCATGCGCTCAGGTTCCAACTCCAGAAGGAGAAGGAGGGAGTGGAGCTCTTGCTCTTGCAATCCTCCCATTAAAGTTCTTCGGTGTTGCCATGTCCTGACTCTCGCTCTCTGGGCCGTGTTCCTGGGACAAGGACCAGGCTTCGGGCGGCCCAACCGGCCTCGGGTACCAGAGGTCCTGCCACAAAGCGGGTGTGAAAACGCACACCGCCCAGGTTGCTTACCAGCCACAAATATTTCAAACTGGTGTCTGTGACCGGAACAGGGTTGGCCTCCAAATTCTCCTGCACGGAACCCAAGGCGTCTTGTTTACCAGGACACGAACTGACCCGAGGGTGGTAGCGAGCCGGAACTGAACCTGAAGGAGAACGGAAGGGAGCCGGCCAGTCAGAATCTACCCAGCAGGGAGAAGAGGCCCTCCAGCTTCCCATGAAGACCCCAGGGGGGGGAGTAGCTGAAGCAAGAGGCAAAGCAGAAAATCAGTAGCAGCCACGCCCAGCCAGCATTCACAAATGGAAAACTCGGTCAGCAGCCGTTGCCCTCCCTGCTGCTCTGGGCAGGAGAGGAGCCCCTTCCGCCCCTCTCCCCCTCCCCTATCTCCCCAGGCTCTTTCTCTCTCTCTGCAGTTGGGCTGCAGCCTCTCCGCTGGGAAAGGAGGGGGCACACAGAGAATGGTGTCCCAAAGTGGGGCTACCTCACAAACAGAGGCTCACTTGCCCATGTTTCCCATGCTGGCCCATCCGGAGGACACGGTACCTGAGCGAGGCCTCGGGTCTGACCGGCTGCTCCTTAAGTACTCCAGGTGAGGCTTGCTGTCCTCACTTTCATCCCGAAAATGGGCCAAGTCTTGCTCGGAGAAGGAACGGTCCCGCTTCAGCGGCATCAGGGGCCCCGGCTCCTGAGCCGCCTCTGAGCAGGGAGAGTCGTCTTCCTGCAGAAAAGGGACCACTCAGCCCACCTGCAGAAACGCCGGCACCCAGGCCCCCTCCCCCGAGGTCAGCCCCCGAGATCAGAGCAGGCCGGCATTTCTGCCCTCAAGGAGAAGGAACGCTGGCGCTGGGGCACGCAGGCACGAGGAAGAGGCCTTTGGGAGCATGGTGCCAAAGGCCCTAGAGGGTGGCAGAGGTTTCCAGAACAGAAGGCAAGGGGCAAAGGGAGGAGGAGGAGGAGGAGGAGGAGAGGAAGCCGACAGGGCTGGACTGCAAAGTCCGCTCCAGCAGGCCGAGCTGCTCTTCTGGCCCAGAAGGCAGGAGACGAGGTCCAGCTCTTACTTCTGAGACAAACATCTCCTCCATCTCTGCCAGCGTGGGTGCCTTCAGCAGGACCCTCGGCCTCTGGCGCTGAGGTGGG
Source organism: Thamnophis elegans (assembly GCF_009769535.1). Taxonomy (NCBI): domain Eukaryota; kingdom Metazoa; phylum Chordata; class Lepidosauria; order Squamata; family Natricidae; genus Thamnophis; species Thamnophis elegans. The sequence continues at coordinate 49,194,562 of NC_045554.1, read as the reverse complement.
GCACCGGACTCTGAAACGGAGAGGTTGATGCAAGAGGTCGATTTCATGTTGCTGGAGCAGGCATTCAGCAGGCAGGGCAAGGAACCAAACCCTGGCAGGACAAGAGGAGAGGGCAAGGTGTGGCACAGGCCACCTTCTGTGTGGGCACGCAGGAAACGCCAACCCGGCCTCCCTTCTAACAAGTGGCATGCAGAATAGCCCGGCTTTCCTCAGCGTGGCACGGGGCCATGTTGCCTGTCCAAATGCCAACGTGGGCCAGAGTGGCAGGGCTGAAGGGTGGCACCCTCTTCCCCAGAAGAGACTCCCACGCTCCCTCCTCTCTCTGCCTCCTCCTTTTGGGATGATCTGGAGCTGCTTCTCAGTCTGGAGCGCCTGGAGACGCCTGCAGGACTAGACTGAGATGGGGGCGTTTTCCCCCAAGACCCCCCAGGTTCTCTGCTGCCTTTGCCGTCTCATCCCCGGAGGGAGCAAACGCATCTCCTCTAGCTCCCAGGACACCCCCACCCCTTCTCCCCCTTAAGGACAGGCCCACCTCTCTGGTCCCGGGGCTGCAGGGCCACTGGCCGGAGCTTCCGTTCCTGCTTGATCTCCTCCAAGATCTTCTCGTGGAGGGTCCTCTGCTGCTGGGGCAGGGGGCGCAGCCTGCGCTCCGAGGCCTGCAAGAGGGTGGGGAAGCCAGAGAGCCCCGTTCCACTCTGGAGCTGGAAGGAGCCCTGAAGGCCACCAACTCCGGCCCCCAATCGGAGGCTTTCCAGAGGCGACCGAAGGACCCTGCAAACCAAGCCAGCAGGGAGACTGGACCGCATCATTCATAGCATTCGGGGCACCCAGAGCGAAGCACCCTGGCCAGCTGCCGCTGTGGAGATGGCCAACAGCTCAGCTCTGCCTGGCCGGAACCCGCCTTGTCCAATCCAGAGAGCAGCCCCAGCTTTTCCCCCCAAAAGAACTTCCTGTTGGGCAACTGACAGTCCCGAATGAAGGGTGGAGTTTTGGAAGCGGTCAAAGCAATTCGGGTGGCTGTTAGTGCAGCCCCCAAAGTCCCCCCCCCCGAAGGCCCTTCCCACCCCCATCCCAGGAAAGTACGCAGAAGCAGCGGCTGGGCCGACCTGTCTCAGAGGCGGACGGGATCGTATGAAATCCAGGATGAGCTCGTGGGCGTCCTTCTTCACCCTGGGCAGGATGTCTCTGTCCACCTGACGGGGATCCACACAGAAGAATCAGCCACAGCTGCTCCTCTTCTCCAGGAGCCGCAGGTGACCCGGGACGGGGGCTGCTTTTTGCTTCTTTCCAAAGGCCCCTCCGCCTGGTCTGCCTTTGGGGTGGCTTCTGTAGGGCTCAGGGGGAAGAGTTGCCGACACCCCGTTTTAAGTGGCTCCTCCCGCTCTGCTCTAGGGCCCAGACCCACATGGACAGGTGGCCCCTGGGAGGGAGGGGACGGTCCCCGCTCCTCTCACCATGACCTTCCGGAGCTTGTAGTTCCGGGCTCGGATGTCCTGCATGAGCATCTCAAAAGGCGTCAGCTGATACTCTGTGGGGAGGGGGTCAAACTCCTTCTGCTGGACCTTCTTCAGCTTCACGCCATTCCGCAGTTCTCGCATGAGCTGCACCCAGAGTCGAGCCTGCAAGTCACAAGCCAACAATGGCACCAGAGTCGGCTTCCCCCAAGCGGTGCTTGAGGCCGGGGAGACCCCGGGGACCCCTTCTCTGTGGCTCTGGCTCTGAGCTTCCTCCCCGTGGGACAAAGCGGACCGTCTCTCCCACGTGCTGGGAAGGTCTGGCTCTGGGCAGCCCCGGGGACTGTTCTCAAGGCCAAAGCACAGCCGTGACTGCACAGCCTTATTCAAGCCTTATTCTTGCAAATGGTTCTGTGGGGAGAGCCGGTGGTTGCAGATGTGTGTTTAAGGAAATAAATGTTACTGAGCATAAAGTTCACATCAGGTGTGCCTAGAGCCGCAAGGGGAGAGCTCTGCCCTCTCTCCTCCTTGCTTCTTGAGGGGGAAGTACTTCTCTGCGTAGAGTATTTACACCCAGCCCCACCCAGAGAGATTCCCGGGAACGTTCTAAAAGCCCACCATCCACTCTCTTCTCCGTTTCCCAGCCCGCTCCGTACCCAGTCCGTGTTCTTCAGGCTGTCCAGCTCTGCTGCCGATCGGTCCTTCAACTCCTCATCCTTCAGTTTCACCAGCATCTGCAGACCAAGAGATGGGAGCAGGTGAGCCCCTCCCACTTCCATTGCATTCATGGCGGCATAGAAGTCACGGTGGGACTGGGATGGAGTGGGAAGGGCAGGGAGGGGCACGCAAGGCTTCCTCCGGGGTATTGAGGAGGAGGGAGGGGACGAAGTCCTTATTCAGTTGGCTATTTTGGGCCAACAAGGAACTGGGACAAGAACCAGCTTTAGAAGGGGAAGGGGGGAGACGGGTCACAACTTCTCCAAATGGGAGCCTGACTGGCAGCTGTAATACTCCACCAAAGGGACGAGAAGCAAAGGGCAGGCGAAGCGGAGAGCAGCCACAGCTCTCAAGAGACCTCAGGATGCCCAGGTGGGAGAAGAAGGTTGACTTCCGTCCTTCCCCCGTGGATCGCTCCAGTCGTAGAGTTTGGAATTGCTTAAGGCAGCTGCATCCGGGAATCCCGGCCTCCCAGTTCCAGCACCGGCCTGGGAGAAGCCGGGCGACGTATGTGGGGATGTATTCTGTTTCTCACCAGGACGCCTTTGGCCGATGCTCTCCTGGAGCTCTTCCCTTCCAGGCCAAGAGAGAGGAAGCCAAGGGCCCCCGTGCTTCCCCCCCACCTCTCATGGGTATCATCACCCTGTCTGTCCCTCGGCCTGCCACACTTCCGCCACGAGGTTTTAGAATAGAATCGGTTCCCCCAGTGACTGTGGAAATGACTTCTCCACAAACGCTTTCCCACAGGACAACAGCGCCTTTCCCTGGAGAGGGCTGGGCTGAGAGTCCCTAATTATGGGCTCTCATTAGCTACTCAGGGTTCCTCCCAAGAGGAGCAAAGCAGAAGCCCACCGAGAGGAGGACGGCCTCCTCGGGCAGCCGCCCAGCCTCCCTCCATCCCAGGAGGGCTCCCTCTCTCTGCACGGGAGGAGGAAGACCGGAGCCTCGGCCAAGTCTCATCTGAGCCACGCAGGCGTCCTGGCAAAGAAGTGTGTGGGGGGGGGGGTGCCTCCCCTTCCCCCCTCCCGGCTCTTAGTTGCACCAGCTGTGCAGGGGGGGCCCTGACGAGGGAGGCAGCAGAGACCCCTCCCCTGTTTCCTTACACATGTTTCTTACACAGGAACAAGAGGGCTGGGGGCTCGCCTGGGTGGGGCCTGTGGCTGCTCAGCTGCCACAGGAAGGTGGAGTTCCTGCAGCACCCGCAGAGCCTGGATGGCGCATGGCCATGGCTGGGCTGGGCAGCCGCAACAGGGCAAGGGCTGCCCATCTCTCTGGCGCTGGCAGCAGACGTCCCAGGCAAAAGAACCTCACGGCTGACTCTGCCCACCGGGATCTAATTCGTGAAGAATTCTCAAGAGGCAGCCTCTCCCCTCTGCCCTTTGGTACCCAGTTCAAGCCATCATTCCTCCCACTAGTCCTTGGCCAGCTCTCCTCCCTGCGGTCATCAGTGGTCACAGATTCTGCTGGAAAGCCCCAAGATAGCCGCATGTCAGCTTCTCCAGGTGGAGACCTCATGCCCACTTGCCCCCCCCCCCACCAGGGCAGCACTTCAGGAATTGCCTCTTTAGGTGGCGAAGCACCCAGGCCGGCCCCACTCACTTCCTTGGCATCCCGGATCTTGGCCAGAAAAGCTTTCAGCTCCACCGTCTCGAGGAACAGCGCCCGGCACACTGCCTGGTAGTGAGCGTGGGCCTCCTGCGGCTGGGAGAGGCGGGCAGCGCAGAGTTGCATCACTTGGCTGAATGTGCGGACCACGCTCAGGGTGCCCTTGGCCACCGCCTCCTCCTCTTCCTCCTGCCCGCTGTAGCCTTCGTCTGCCGTGCTGCTGCCGTTGCCGCCGTCTCCAGAGTCCCCGTTGGTCATCAGGTCGATCAGCCGCTCCAGTTCGGGGCTCAGCTCCCGTTCCTCGTTCTCCTCCAGGCCCCAGTCGAGCGCCCGGTAGATGACAAAGCCCAGGGACTGCACCATCTGCAGCGGGGGAAGAGACTTCTGTGTTATTCGAGGGCTGATGGAATGGCTCTCATGCACACCCTTTCCCAGAGATCAGCCTCAGGGAGAACCTGCCAGTCTGGGGTCTTCGGAGGGTGAGTGGGCTTGGCGGCAATGCCAAGTGGCTGTGCCGAGGCCAGGGTGCACCAGGGTGCTCAGATCCTGGCAGGTTTGGGGAAAGGTGAGAAAATGGGCCATCTGATCTGCTCAAGCTGACGTTTTCCACGCTTGCCAATGCTTTGCTAATGAAAGTGGCACGAGGGAGGCTCAGTGATTAGCTTTTTAAGAGACTGTTGGTGGTTGCCAGACTTAAGAGTTGCCAAGGCCAGCAGGAAGAGAAGGTGGACTTCCCACAGGGCCCTCGGCCACCTACCTGTGCTTCTGCTGCAGGTGCCAAGGCCAGGGGGAGCTCTGCAGAGGGAAGAGGACACCGTTAGAAGACGCCAGTCTCAGAGAGACCGAGAGCGCCGGGCTTCCTCAGCTCGAGGCAGTTTTAAGTACCCTCCTGCGCATCTGAGCCCACCCCAGACCCGAGAGCCACACCAGAACCAAGCAGGCCCCACTCTGGCGTCTCTTCTTTTGGTAAAAGGGCAGAGATGCCAAGTGGGTAGAGTCTACTTTGGCTGGTTCAATGGGGAGTCTTTCTCCCCATGTTGGGTTTGGTGCACAGAGGCCAGCTGTTCACAAAGCCAGTGTGCCCGTGTGTGCAAATGAGATTTAGGCAAGTGGCGTGTTGCTTTGTCCACGTGTAAAATATTGGGGGCGATGGGAGCTCTGAGCGGAATGGAAAAATGCGGAAGGCCAGAATTTACAAACGGAAGAAGGGAAGAAAGATTGCAGCAAATACTAGGAAAAGAGTCTCTCCTTGTGTAACGGATTTCTAAAAACAGAACTTTCAAGATGCTGGTAAAAGGGACTTTCCTGGGGCATTTAGGGCCAGTTTGAAGCCATCTTAGCACACGCCCAATTCTGACCCCCATTTGCTGCCATTTCCCCGTCAATCATCCATTTAAAGTCCCAAACGTCTCTCTAGGGAGACGACAAGATGTCCAACAGGCCCATTTCACAGCTGTGCTTTCCCTTTGGGGACATAACAGTGCAAAATGGACAGATGTGTCTGTGCCTAGGGAGACGTCTCCCCCTTCTCTCTCTCTCCCTCCCTCCCTCCCTCTCTGTTGTCTGCTGTCTCATTTCTGGACCGGGGGACGATGGGAAAGGATGCTAAAAGAAGATTCTAGGGCTCACTTTCTCCAGAGAGAATTAGATGAACTGTAATCAATAAAATGAAGTTTGGCAAAAAGGAAGAAAGAAAGAAAAAAAGGAGAATTAGGCCATTAGGAGAAAGCAGAGAACTACTTAATGCAGCAGCGTAAGAAGAGCCAAGTCCTCATCTCTTTTCCCTCCCCTTCCACTGCCTGGCATCACCCAGAGCCAAGCCTGGGGGAGGGGGCACAGTGCAGTCCTTGGAGCCTTGTGGGTAACTCTTCTGCGGCAGCCTCTGCCCTCCTTCCTTCCTTCCTTCCTTCCTTCCTTCCTTCCTTCCTTCCTTCCTTCCTTCCTTCCTTCCTTCCTTCTGTCCGTCCGTCCAGCCACGGAGGCTGAGGGGAAGCAGTGGAACTCCCTATCCTAAAGCTGCCCGTCTAGAAGCCGACTCTGCTGAGCCGTTGTGACATACTTGGCCCCTCCAAGGCAAATTCCATTTCAGCTGGTTTCCGCTGCCCTCAGATGGGGGGGGGGCAGGTGCCCTCAGCAACATCTTGCACAGCGCTCTGCTCTGGAGAACCTGGGAGAAATCCCCTTCATAGGGACCGCTTGGGGGAGCTTCTCACATCGGACTTCCTCTTCCTTGGTCTCCTTCACGTTCTTAAACTAATCCAAGTTACCCCTTGGGAATGGTAAGGGCACAGTTCCTGCAATCCTACCATTATCTTTACCAAAAAAGTATCTGAAGATGAAAGCTGTACAAAATGCACATGTGCATTAAATTGGGAGAATTTGCTTCTCAAAAACGATGCATTAGATAAAACTGAAAGAGAAACACACATCTTTGGAGCAGATAGATACATTTTTGTGCAGATTTAAGGGGAAAAAAACCCTCAAGCAATGAAGCCGTATTGGCAAACTCTAATTATGTTCCTTTGCCCACTGTGGCTGATGGGCTGCCTGCACTTTGATCCATGATAGCAATAGCAATAGCAGTTAGACTTATATACCGCTTCATAGGGCTTCCAGCCCTCTCTAAGCGGTTTACAGAGTCAGCATATCGCCCCCAACAACAATCTGGGTCCTCATTTTACCCACCTCGGAAGGATGGAAGGCTGAGTCAACCTTGAGTCGGTGAGATTTGAACCGCTGAACTGCAGATAACAGTCAGCTGAAGTGGCCTGCAGTACTGCACCCTAACCACTGCGCCACCTCGGCTCTATGATCACCCCTGACATCAGGCTGGGGAGCCAGGAGCAGCCTTGCCTGGAACAGAGCCCCCCCTTTCTCTCCCCTCTGGTGATGGCGGCTGGAGAAACCCTCAAACTGAGGCCATTTGGCTCCCCCCCCCCCACTGAGAGACCCAGGCTGCCTGCAGGCAGGGAGTTCTGGGCCGGAGTGAGTCAAAAGTACAGCCAGGAAGCCACCAGGTTAGTGACCTCAACGCCAGCCACGGCCGTAGCTCATCGGCTACGCTTTGCAGAGTGGAGAACTGGCTGGACCAGTTCTGATGGCCGGCTGGGCTGCGCTTCTAAGTCAATGTTATCAGAAGCAGCTGCAGCTTTCCTGGGAAAGGCTCCCTGCCGGAAGCTGCATCCTGGACAAGGGCAGAAGCTGCCTAAGGAGCAAGGCGGCTGGCCCCTCTGCCACCCTAGCTGTGCCCCCATCACTGCCACTCGCATTTGACGTCCCTAAGCAATTAGAGCAGTGTTTCTCAACCTTGGCCACTTGAAGATGTCTGGACTCCAACTCCCAGAATTCCCCAGCCAGCGAATGCTGGCTGGGGAATTCTGGGAGTTGAAGTCCAGACATCTTCAAGTGGCCAAGGTTGAGAAACACTGAATTAGAGGGACAAGCAACAATGACCCCTCCTGGGTTTTGTTGCTTTTTAACTTCAAGACGGATGTTCTGAAATGAAAACATGAAATGAAAGCATTTGTTGGCAGCAGGGGAGGCGCTGAAAGGCAGACACAGGACTGAAGACGGCTAAACCAGGACTAAGCCCAAGAGGAAGGAATCGGAGAGGCAAGTAAGCAACAAAACCCAGTTTAGTCATAGGAAGAAGAACAGACGGCAGTCGTGGAAGGGGAGAGCAGATACACCAGTGAAGGAAGAGACTTCCTTCCTTCCTTCCTTCCTTCCTTCCTTCCTTCCTTCCTTCCTTCCTTCCTTCCTTCCTTCCTTCCTTCCTTCCTTCCTTGACTATGAACGGAAAACTGGACTCCTGCCTTAGGTGGGGGATTGGACTAGAAGACCTCCATGGTTCCTTCCAGCCCTAGGATTCTGAAAAGTCAGGCCTGTTCAGGCAAGCTTCATAACTCTCCCTTTGAGTTGATGCCATCAAGAGGAGGACATATGTCCACCTGTTCTGGTTCTTCAACGGGTGACCACTGGCTTGTGTATGTGCTGGCCTGCATGCAAATACTGATGGGTGGCTATAGCGCTGGGGTGGCCCTTTCTCCCTCCCCGCCCCAAGTAATAAATCCTCACGTGAACAAGTGTTCTGCCTTTAACACTGTTTTGCAGTTAAACACTCTGTGGTGTTAAGGCCCCGTCAATCACCATGGGGTGTTCTCAGCAGTTCTCCCTTCCTGTCCCAAGTCCTAAGATAACATTGGGATCATCAGGCACCAACCTGGCCGCTGAGGATGCTTCCCTGCTGCCTTTCATAGAGGCTGTGAAGACCCCATGGTGGATGTGGCCTTCGTGACCCGTCAAAAGCGCGGAGGACAAAATTGCGCTCGACGAAAGCGCGCATGTGACGTCATCACAGCGCGACGGAAAAAATTAAAAATTGAAATAAAATTAAAATTAAACCAAGCCGATTCACATAAAGGTTAGGGTTAGGGTTAGGTTTAGAGCGTTAGGTTTAGCGTTAGGTTAAGGGTTAGCGTTAGGTTTAGCGTTACGTTAACGGTTAGGTTTAGGGTTAGACTTAGGGTTAGGTTAAGGGTTAGGTTTAGAGTTAGGTTTAGGGTTAGGTTTGGGGGGGTTAGGGTAAGGTTTTCGCTTTATTTTTACATTTTTCGATCACAGCGCGATGTTTTCGTCGTGCTGTGATGACGTCAAATGCGCGCTTTCCTCGACCGCAATTTTGTCCTCCGCGGTTTTGTGGTGGAACCGTGGCCTTGACGCAGGCTCTCCTCACCTCCTGTCTGCCTGATAATGCAGCTGTGAGCTGCCACCCAAGACCCACACTTCTTCCTCTGGGATTATATCCTTCCTTCACTCCTCTGGAGCAGACGCTCCTCAAGGCCCCTCTTGCCTCTTGGAAGCCCTCAGGACTGAGGCCCTGGTAGACAGCAGGTGCTTCAGCCCCCCAACGGCCAGCATAAACCATCTGCTTTGGCACCGGCAGTTGGCGTAATTACACCCATCAGACACACGGCAAGGAGATGAAAGAGACACTTCTGACCTTTGTGCTCACACAATAATTAAATTACTCAAGGCAAACAAAACCCCACCCAGTTCGCTGGGGCAAAGGGGGCAGATCAATGAGGAGAATTGCTGAGAGAAAGAAAGAGAGCAGGACTCCTTGATCTGCACTGCTGGGAGCCGCATCATCCAGCGCCCCCCCACAGGCTCCTTCCCCCTGCTGGGAAACTATTGGCACCCCTGCTAGTCCTTTCACTGCTTGGGGCACCCGGACTTTCTGCAGATGCTCCTGGAATTGCTTTGGAAAGCCTACAGTGCCCCAACTGGGACAATTTCCCTGACCCATCGGGAGAATTCTGCGGATGGGAGCCTAAAGCGGGAGAAAAGGTCTTTCTTTGCGCCAGACCATCCTGCGGTGGGAGCAGGATTTTAGGGTCCCCGAATTCAGGCCACCATTTGGCTCGGGACTCCGTCGGGGACCCCGCAGGTACAGGGAGCTTGATGGCCACCTCCCGCTCCGTCCAAGCCACGATTCCCCAGCGTCGGCCCCTTCCGTGGACGAGCCCGGAGTTTCTCCGACGGCCCCGGGGTCCCCGAGGGGCTTCCTCTCCCTGGGCTCAGCGGCCCCGCCGGCGCGCTATTTCCCGCGCGTCCCCTCCCCACTCACCGGCCTGGCCGAACTCGCCGCGGGCGGAGACGGCGCCGTCCTTGTGCAGGCGCAGATCGGCGGTGTCCTGGAGGCATCCGGCCGGTCCCCAGCGCCGCCGCCGCCGCCCTTCCTCGGCGCCCGGCGGGTCGGGCTGGAGCAGCCCGCGGCAGCATTGGAAGCAGACGGCCCACGCCTGCTCCTCGTTGACGGGCTGCTCGTAGGCCTTCAGCACCTCCTCCAGGGACAGCTCCTCCGCCGCGGACCCCGCCGCGCCGCCCCGGCCAGCCGCGGACCCCGGCCCGGCCCCTGCGGCGGCGGCGGCGGCTGCTGCTGCTCCGGCGCGCGCCATGGCCCCGGCTCCATCAGCGGCTCCCGGCGCCCGGCTCCATGGCGGCGGCGGCGGCGGCCTCGCTGCTGCGGCTGCTCTGGCTGCTGCGGCTGGCGGCAGCGGCGGACGACCTAGGGAGGGGGAGGAGACGACAGGGGGAGGAGAGGAGGGCCGAGCCAGCCGCCTGCTGCACCGCCCGCCGGAGGGAGCGAGGCCAGCCCAGGCCCAACGCCGCAGAGCCGGCCTCGGAGAGCGCGCCGGCCGCTTCGGCCGTTTCCGGATGGCCTCGAACCCCGGGCGGATGGCGAAAGCAACTGGGCGGCACCTGCCGGGTAGAGCCTCCGTCCGGGACAGAGGCAGCGCTGCCCCCGCTAGCTGCTCACCAAGGGCCCTTCGGACGCCCGCCACCCCCAGCCGGACTTACTCTGGAGTAAGCATCGCAGGGGCGCCTGCGTCTGAGTAAGGCTGGGCTTGGAGTGGGAGGCAACTGGAAAGCTGGCATAGTTAGGGCAAGTGGGAAGTGAAATCACCAACACTGCCACACCCCCAACCGCACAGCAATTCCTATGTGGGAGGGGAGGAAAGCCTAACCTTCTGTCTTGTGGGGGGGGGGCATGACTGGCTGCAGCTGCCGGTTGAGGTCATCCCTTTGCTCCCCCCCTTTTACTGAACGGGAGACAACCGGCCACCTTCATTGTCCAGTTCCCCATGGAAGGTTCCCACTGGACACGAAACCAAAACTGAAGAAACTATCTGGACTTAGTAGAGAGAGCAGCTGCTTTAATCTCTGGTGCCACTTTTGCAGACCCTCGCCTTTTATTCAAAGGAAGACATTTCTGTGGTGCCTTTTGGTAAAACATGTTGGCCTGGAAAGGGGGAAAGCCGTGTTCGGAAGCACCAGCCTTCCGCTTGTAAAACAGGTTCTGGGGCCAAAGCCCGGTGCCTTCCGGCTCAGACTAGGAGGGAGAGCTCTTCTTCCAGGGTGGGGCTCATCGGGTTAGATTTCAAGCTCCACCTGGGAGCCTGGAGGGCGGGTAGACACAATATTTGAAAGCCTGCAGGGAGGCCCAGGAGTTGACTGCCTTGGGCTCCTGTTTCCCCCAGCAGCCAAGACCTTCCCCCCTTCCTCCTCAAATAACTGGGGGCTTTTTTTCATACAGAATCCAGGGAGGAGGGAGGGAAAGAGCAGCTATCCTGGACAAATCCAACCGTGACCTTTTAGTCCCTTAAATTTAAAGCACATTCCAGGAAAAACTTACTCTAAACCGCATTTTCTACACCTGCAGGGAAATGGGCTAACCCTTCAGAAATTCAACTTCTGCCTGTTGCTCCCCCATAGAATAATGAGGAGAGTCACAAATGAGTTGCTCCCCCATAGAAAAAGCCAACAATTTGTTCAGAGTCCTCCCCTCCCTTCTCAGAGAGTCCATTTCCACTCTCGCTTTTCCAGGATTTACATTTTGTTGCTAGGAAGGTGCAGCGGCTGTTCACCGCAACAGAAGTGTGTACACACAAACACAACGCAGCAGCCTCACACCAGTTATTTTTAAACTCAAGGCCAGAAGAGTTAATGTAGCCTTTCAAAGCTTGTCTACTACACACTTGTTCTACTTACGTCCTCAATGTATTTGAAAATTACACACCTCTTTTTCAATGCAAACTTTTAAAGAGACTGATTTTCAAGACCCCAGAACCAAACTCTGAATATCACATACCTAAACATGGTTCCATCAAAGGTTTTCCCACAAAGGCCGAGCCTAGGGCCCTCAGCGGCTCTCACTACGAGTTTTTCTAGAGGGAGGAGGAGGGGGGGAGGAGGTTAATAAAAGTCCTCCTACTGATTAGTGGGAGAGGTAGAAAATGAGGCATAATCACAACCTGAAAGAAACAGGCAACTGAAGTAATCTGCATGGGAGGAAGGCAAGGGGGAACACTCAGCCTTCCTCCTGAATGATCCTGGGAGCCCCTCCACCAGTTGTTATAGGGGCAAAATCTCCTCCCCCCCAGTTCTTTGCCTCTTTTCACTTGTAATGTTTTAATGCAGCTTTCCCCCCTGGGAAATTGTTGAACTACAACTGCATTGCTCCCACACAGGTAGGGCTTCTAGGATGGAGAAAGCTAGGCTAATTTACCTATTTCTTTAATTTATTAAATGTATTGGCTACCCATCTTCCAACAGGATAACTCTGGGTGGTTTACAATATTAAACCAGCTTCATACTAAATACTAAATGTAATTAGATGTTTTGACATTACCATCCTATTTTGTATTTTACAGGAGGGGGGCGGTTGGTGGTTGTAAGCCGCTTGGAGTCTTAGATTGGCCGAGAACTGCAATAATTGAGTGGCCTGTTAGTGCCATATGCTTTCTAAACATGCACAAGAGGAAAACATCTTTTGAGGTCTGTGTTTACTCTGCCTTTAACCACAGCACTGCAGGGGGAAGTGATGCTTTGATATTACTATCAGCATCTGGAGAGACAGAATGCTTGGCTGTTTGACAATTAAAATGAGCAGCAAGTGCCACATGTAGGCCTGGGTCTCTAAGGTGGTATCGCAGAAAATCTGCTAAGGGATTATTTTTAGCCCAGCATCTGATGAGTTCTGCCGGCCTCACACAGAGCTAGATATCTCTCTCTCTATCTCTCCTTCTCCTCTCCCTCTCTCTCACACAGAGCTGAGTGCAGCTTTTTGCTTCATTGCTGTAGAGCATTTGGAGTCAGACCTCAGCTTCCATTCAACCTGAAGGCTTTTAGGACTCTGGTGGGAAACACCCCCGCCCCAATTTTCTGTCATTGTGGGATTGTGCAGCCGGAGAGGGTGTGTGCATGACCTCCTTATCTGAGTTAAGTGTAGCAATGACCGAGTTCACTGGGTAAGAATGAGTTCGAACAAGCCATTGTGTGCTTTCCCTTCTTGTTTGTAAGGTGCTCTGTGAAGACAGCCAATTGCAGTTTATTAAATAAATTATGGTTAAAGAAATAATGGCTTGACACGTCTGAACAAATTCCCCAAATCTCTTCTCAGCAGATCAAGGCACCATCGCTAGTTTTCCTTTCTTCCTCTGGGGTGTCTCCTCCAGCGGGCAGCCATCCTGCTCCTACCCCACAAGCTCCATGCCTCTGCTGCAGATCAGGCTTGGAAGAGGCCTGTAGGCCACATTCAGAGCAATGACCCCTGGCTATAGGAGGGAGGAGCCCCCAGGCACAGCAGAACTAACCTACCCAGTCGAGCTCACCTTCTCCTAGTAGGGCAGCCTTGGCTCCTGGCCAATTATTTGCCCAGCTGAGGCATTCTTTCCCTGCTCCATCATTATTTACAGGAGCCAAATATCTTTATCTCCTCCTCCTCCTCCTCTTGATAGTATTGCTGTAGCAACCAAGGGAAAATAGGAAACCACTCCTTTGCAAGTAAGGCAGACGTTCCAACACACACACACACACAAACAGTAGCCAGACTTCATTTTACGCTTCTTTGGCATTTTAAAAGGTGATATTAGCACTTTTAACAACTTCCCTTTTAAAATAGGAGGTGTTAAGTATATCTCCTTTTGGAGACAAGAGTTGAGTAGCAGAAGTTAGCGAGGAATGTGCTGCTGAATAGTCACACTATCAATCACAGCCGCCGAAGTTAAAACAAGGATAACTTTACTTGTTTTAACAAAAATAAAGCAGGATAAACATTCTCCAAAACAAGCGATAAGAAGTCTTGAATTATATACACAGTCTATGATACAGCACGTTGGTTTAGATGCTCAACTCACAATTCACCATGTAGACAGGGAGCTAACATACAGAGTAGCCACCATCATATATATATATATATATATATATATATATATATATATATATATATATATATATATATATATATATATATATATATATATATATATATATATATATATATATATATATATATATATATATATATATATATATATATATAGCCAACCCAAGACTAGGATTACATCCCTAACATTAGGTTTGTCTTCTCAGTCCTATTCAGGAATCCCGTATTCTGAACGTCCCTGAATACACTTGCAACATTCAGGATACGCAGCCAGCTGGGAAAGTCATACGACCCATAAATTTGCCACTTGTGGGATGTTGTTTAGAATCAATGTTTCCTTTTGTTCAAGTTTCACATTTAATGTCTTTTATTCTTTGATCGCTTGCTTGCCGAGTATCACATATACCATATCATTTGTTTCTGTACCCTATGAAAAGACGACCCTCCCCCTTAAATAAATGCTTTTTGCTTTGCTTGGATTATTTGGAGATTTAGTACAGTGTTTTCCGTGGGCAAAGCAGCCGCTTTGCGAAAGCAAAAGTTTCTCCAATTCAGGAATCCGCCTCCCCGCCAAAGTCGGGCGGCCTGAGGTTGGAGGCAACGGCTGGAAGGGAAGCCGGAGACTCCGCTCGCCAGCTTATTGCACGGGCGAATGGCTGCCAATGAGCCGGAAAGTAGCCAGCCTCTGCAATCATTTCTCCCGAATTAGAGTCCCAGAAATCCCCACGCGCGCGCCCCGTACAAAGGTAGCCTTCTTCGGCAAGCCACGCCTGCGCAGTAGGCCTCCCCGCACGGAGGATCGATTTTCTTGCCACACTAAAGATGGCGGTCGGGGCGTTCCCTCCCTCCCCTCCCCAAATGGCCGCAGTTCCCGCTTAGCAAATAGGAAAACTCTCTTTTTTTTCTCCCCTTCTTATTGGAGGAGGTGTTCAAACGGCGGCCAATCAGAACGTAGGGCGCGCTAGTTGGCTGGCGGGAGGCGTCGACCTGGGAGAATGGCCGGCCGAGCGCTTTCCGCCCTTCTGGGTACGGGGGGGGGGGAGGCTGCGGCGCTCTGTACATGCCCAGAGACTCTCCGCGATGGCCTCGTGCTGCCCCGGAGGGTGGGGCTTGCACTCTGCATATGCTCAAGGAGGGATAGGAACTGGGAAGCCCCTCAATGGAAGAGGAAGGGAAAGAAATGAATTCTAATTCACCCTCCTCTCTTTTTAGCGGGAAGATGCAAGAAGCCGAAGGAGGAGCCCAAGACCCAGCAGGAGCTGCGGGAAGCGGCCCTGCGCATTTGGAGTCGGCACCAGAGGCTGGACCAGCTCTTGCTGGAGGTGAGCAGCAGCTGCGCCTGGTGCCCGAATTGGGGGGTGGGGGGGGGTTTATGCACCTGCTGCGTCCCGCAGTCTTGGGGCTTTTAAGAGGCTCCCGGGGTTCCCCCAGCCAGCCGTGTGGATGGGCGACACTGGGGGTGGAAGCCCCCCACCCCTCTAAAAGGCTCTGGGGTTGAGATGGGCTTGTGGCCGTGATGGACTTGCTCGTTGTTAAAAGGAGTTGTTGAGTCAATGGCCATCATCTGAAGCAGTGGTCCCCAAACCTGGCAACTTTAAGACTTGTGGACTTCAACTCCCAGAATTCTCCAGCCATTAAAGGCCAAAGGATTTGACATGCTCTGCTGGCTGGAGAATTCTGGGAGTTGAAGTCCACAAGTCTTAAAGTTGCTAACTTTGGGAACCACTGATCTGAAGCCTTATAGAAGCCTTGCTCTGTTGATGACAACGACAACATTCAGTAGAGTATTTGAAAGTGTAAAACAGTTAAAAGCACAAAAGTGCAGGATTTGGGTAATTAGCTAAGGCAATATTGGCTTACATTTCAGTAGTGCTCAGTGCTCTTTTCAGGATGGTAACCTTGTTTTCATAGTGGATTAATAGTGCTCTGGGATTTTTAAACGATTGCCCTGCTGAAAAGGTCCTTTGGCAGGGAAGAAATCTAGACTGACCACCGGGTATTTTAGCATCTTTAGCTTCCGTGGGGATCGTATTTATCAAGGTGCAGAATGTTAATATATACATGGCTGCACATTTTAAAAAATGCTGCATATTTTCTGTCTATATTTCCCTGTTCCTTTTAAGCGTGCTGGGAGGCTATCTCCACCTCAGGGAATCCCGTGTTCCTTTAGGGACTCTTGACATATTTGATGAATTAGTAATGTCTCATGTTGTGCCCGGAAAAGGCCATTAAAGGCCAAAGGATTTGACATGCTCTACAGTCGAGACAATCGTCCTTTCTCTCTCTCTCTCTCTTTTTAACAGAATGGAAGTTCAGAAGATGGCAAGTCCATACTTTCCAGTAACCTCGGCAGGGGCGGAAGTAAAATGTCAGTTCCAGAACAATTTGTAGGTGGGTGAAATAGAATTTATTTTCCTGGAGGGTATGGCTAAATTCAGTAAAGTAAAAATATTGAGGCTGTCTGATTCAGGATTCCCAGTTGTTATTGTCAGGTGTAGCTTTCCAGGATTCAAGCATTTCTCACCTGCGACTTTCCCAATGTGTCTGCCAACAATTGGCTTCTCCTTCTTCTTCACCTTTTCAGCCTAATCATGTTGTGCTATTTGCAATTAGGGGTGGTAGATTTAAGGTCTGGATGCAGTTTCTTCTCTTCTGTTGCAGTCACAGCCTTGAAGGACGAGGCCTCTGTGCTGGGAATGCCAGCAGGAATCTTATCAGCCAGAATGGCAGCCAACCTCATTGAGAAGATCTCTATGGAATCGGATGAGACTACGCTATTGAGTGCAGAACACAGAGTAAGGGGAAATGGCCCTCTTTCATGTATGGCAGGGTGGAGGGAAGCAGGTTCAAGTTGTCCAGGCCTTGCTAAAGAGGAGATGGTGGTCAGTGGTCCTGAAACAGCCACAGGGAATTCTAAGAATTGCAAGCTAGTAGGAGAAGATTGATTTACATGATGAAAGCAGTTTTACAGAAAGTCAACCTAAAAATACTTTAAGTACTCTTTTAAAAGGATACTTAATTTCCCAAAGGAGGATTGCCATTCAGGATTTGAAGAATATACAAACATTTAGGATTGGCTCATTAATTGTTCAGAAATAATGCCAAGCCATATACATTGCCTACACTGCAAACTAGACCCCCCCTATGTCTTGTTCAACAAATTAAAAAAATATATTACTAAGAGTTACCTACAGTATAAACAGGTGAATTGCGGTCGGCAACCGACTAAGAATCTGATCAAATCACTCCATTCTATTTTATTCTTTCTATCTGCAGAAGAAGTTGTTCTGTTTGTTCCAGTCCTTGAAGGAATTATTAGCTTACAATGCTTTCTGCCATTCTGCTTTTGCTGAAGAAATGTGGAAAACGCAGGTAAGGTCAATAGAGCTGAGAGGGAGATGGAAGCAGTGAATCCACACGCTTAAAAGAGTGTCCTAAGGGCACCTCTCCCCCCCACCCCCAACCTTGCAGTTTCTGAGTTGCTCTCTCCTTGGAGAGGGAAAGGCAGCCTTGGGAACTTGCTCCTAGTTTCAGAGTTAGTTACTTGGGTGGTTTTTGGGTTGCTGGCATCTGTGCATTCCAAATGACCTCAGCGCTATTTCCTCCAGCGCCCACCTATTTTGGAAGTCGCCTGGCACCTGCATAGAGAGAACATTGTTCGTTTGGAAGAATTACTGGAGAAGTAGGTAGAGCCTTGAACGTTTGCCTGTGGCTTTGGCTTGAGGTGGCATCTGTTGGCATTTAGACTTTGTTTGTGGAAGCCCGGATCCTCCCTTTTGAAGAGAGATGCGCATTGAGCAAGATTTGCAGTGATCTGTGGGGGAACAGCTGCTAGTTGGTTTAGATAATACCGAAGAAAAGCTTCCACGGTTTATTCGGTGGAAACAATACTTGCTTTTACAGGCCACGCTAAGCCAAGTGGAGGCCTGGTGTAAAATAACTTCCACTGTTCTGAACTTACAATTTTAGGCTTAGGAGTAAGTGGAGCATTTTGTCCTTTTAGCGCAGGGGTCTCCAAACTTGGCAACTTTTAAGACTTGTGGACTTCAGCTACCAGAGTTGGATGTATGGTCGCTGAGGCATTCTGGGAGCTGAAGTCCATAGGTTGGAGACGCCTCCTTTAGTGGAGTGTTTGGAGGGGAGAAATTTCTTTGGAAAAGGTAAAATGACGCAGGCTCTCCTGTCTTCTCAGGAATCTGGAGGTTCCTACACTGGTGGATTGGTTGTCGAGTAGCCTTCGCCTCCTGTGCCATCAGATGGAAGAAACGGACACTGAGATTGGCCAGAACATTCTCACAGGCAAGGCAGGGCCAAAACGAGGGAGGTGGGGGGCTGAAGGCTGGGGAAAGGTCCAGGCCTGTGAATTGCCTTGCGGCTGTGGGTCCTGGCCCTGCTCCCTCTGTGCCCTCGAAGGAGGCGGGTAGTTGAGCTGAAGTCCTGTTGTGTAACATGAGACCTGGTTTCATGTCGCCTTAGCTTCATGTACTAGTAAACATTGGTGTGGTTTAGTCTTGTTTAACAAACGGCCAGACACCAAAACCATTATGCCGGGCAGTTTCCACCTCATTTGGCTTCTGACAGACTTTAGAATATGCTGAGGAGACCCACAGTTGTCAAAAAGAAGGAAAAACGCACACGTGGAAAGTCCTCTAGCAAAAGAGGGGAAGGAAAAACAGATGTGGAATATTGTAACAATGCAGTTACAGTTGTACGCATACTTGTCTAATGCAAATAGTCAAATACGTCTTCATTTCTAATACATTTATCCAACTTTTTAAACCTATTCTGTATAAAGTCCCCTTTGTGTTTTGCTCCTTTTTGCTCTTTTTTTCTTAATAAAAAAACCATAAGTTACAAATAAAATAGAATGGCTTTATGTTTAGAATAATGATAGCAAAAGCCAAGGGGCAGGAAAATATGAGAAATGTTTAATTACTGAAAAATACTGGAGTTTTCGTGTCTGTGGCTGCTTCTTCCTTTCATTTTGCTTCATCAGTTAAGATCTATTAAAGCAAAAGGTATGTGTGTGTGCTCTGGACGGTATTTCACCCGTCTCTTGTCTGAGTCCCTTTTCCATCTTCCCTGCATCTTTTCTTGCCTCGTCCAGCTGGCCTAGGAGGTCTCTGACCTGGGCTCCCTTCTTAACCCCTAGACTTGGCTCTGGTGCTCCTTCAAAATGGATTTCCAAAAACACCTGAAGCGCCCGAAATGAAGAGAGTTTCTGAAGTAAGACTGGAGCAGATTTGTTCCCTAGAATTCCAGTCACCCCCATCCATCTCTCGGGGGGGGGGGGGGGGTGGGAAACCCCCTGCCTGGCCTCCTGTGAGGGTCTTTCCAGGCACTGAGCAGCCGGGTTTGTGCGTTGCAGCCCCCACCCCTCGGTCAATGGGCCATGAGCTCATGCAGCAGCTGGAACAGCCAAGGCCTCCGCAGTTCTCGAAAGAAGCCTGGGATGTTGAGTGGGGAGCTGGGGGGGTTAAGATGAATGCAATCCAAGTTCAGATCTCCTCAGCCATGGAAGTTCATTCTGGCTTTCTCTCCAGCCTTCTGTCCCTGGGGGTTGGGGCTCCATTAAAACTTAAAAAAACGAATACAGGAGGAAGTGCTCCATCTGCTGCGTTGACATCTCGGAGGAGGAAAAACTTAAATACCATGGCTGAAGCCTCCTAAGACGTTATCAAATTCGTCTTTTCCTTTGTTACAGATCTGTTGTGCTGTGCTGGAGAGAATGTTGGCATGTAAGTGGCGGCTGTGGGAGTGGATCATGTCAGGTCAGGAGTGCAATCGCCCTTGAGAGAGAGAGGCTTGTGAGAATCCCTCACAGGACAGGACGTTGCTGCCACACAAATAGCTTGAACTCTTACTTTGGCGTGTAAAGCCAGACTGAAATTTTCACACTGTCCCGCTGTGAATTGTGCTTCCACCTCCTCCTACAAACACACACCTCGCATTGCATAACGGAGGACGTTGGGGGTTTGTTCTCCCACGGAAGGACTGCAGTCCCAACGTCTGCTTTGAGCTCCAGATTGCTGTGTTCCAAACAGATGTTTTTGCTTTTCATTCCCATCCATGCTCTTGAGCACTGATGTTCCCTCCAGCGATGCAGTCATTATATTGCAATGATAGGATACGGTTCCAGAAAGGAGGGAAACGGCTCCCAGGCCGCTATCAGGATTAAGGCTGAGCTTCCTCCCTTGAGAAATTATTCCTTGTGGAGTCTGTGGCTCTTTCGTGGCTCTTTCGTGGCCCTGTTCTCCGGACACGGCCTTTTGCTCGCCCTGCCTGAAGCTTCTTGCCTTTTGTCTAGGGGTGCTGGATGCTGTGGCTACGGAGAAGCAGGGCAGGGCCTCCCCCACAGGAAAGGCGGTGAGATGCTGGTAAGGATCTGACTTCTCCCCGAGGTCGGGGCTGGGAGAGGAGGGAGGATCGGAGAGCCGCCAACTGGGGGAACAGCATTTCTCAGCTCTCCAAGAGCTCCGTTTGTGTGTTTCCCAAGTGGCTTCATTCCCTGCGTGCAAAGCATGTGATGCCCCCTTAAAAGGGAACTCCAGGTTCCAGCAGCAGTTTTATCTGTCGGGCCAAAGTTTTGCCCACTGAATAGTGTCGTTATATTTGCTAATAATAGCATGCTTTTATGTTTTCTGCCAAGCACTGGAGCAATAATCAGAAAATAAATATTTATCATTTATTTACAGGCCTCCTAGTAAATGCCCACTTACTGAAAGGGAGCAATTAGCAGTAATCCTCAAGCCTGCTGACTCATTGTTCTTGCCTATGGAGACATTTTCCCCCTTTTGTTTACAGGCTCCAAGTCTACAGCCTGGTGGTTTCCCGAGGCACGGCTCCACCGGAGCATCTGCAGGCCCTCTTTGGGCACATCTTCACCCGGGTGCTTACCTACAATCCTCATCTGACAGGTAGGGTCCCCAGAAGGGGGCAGGTGTGCTCAGGGTTGCTGAGGGACGAGGGAGGCCTTTTGCAGGAGCCCCTGCCGCCCCCGGGAATCACCCAGCAGGCTCTGGAGCAGCTCCCCATACGGCCCCAGGCTCCTGCCAGCACGTCTGTCTGGTCTGCCTTGGAAGGGCTGGTTTAGGGCTGGGTAGGAATCAGGCTCCAACTGTGTGGTTGGGACATGGCTTCCTGCAGAGCCTCGTTTTAACTGCCATATATTTCAAGGGACAAATTCATTAGTGCTCAGTCAGATAAGTTCTTCAAGTGAGGACAAAGCCAGAATGCATGTTTTACTCCTGAGTTGTTAAAAGTTAATGCAACTCTCCAGCCCTGGGACTCTCTCTCCATTCAGCAGCTCTTGGGCTGGGGCGAGGCGGGGCAGGGCAGGCTACGATTCCAGGCTCCCCTGGAAGTTGGTGATGGAATTCGGGCAGCCAGCTGAAAAGTTGAACAATGGATAGATCTGATCTGAGATCCCCTTTGTTTCCCCGTTGCTCCGGCATTCTGCCCTTCTGCCAAGGTGATGGAACCTGGCCACTCTCAGTCTCTGGGGCTCGGATTCTGCAGTGATCAGGGGGAGGGGGAGGGAAGGACATGTGTGTGTGTGTGTGTGTGTGTGTCTGTTCTGAAGAGCTGCTCGGAAGGAAGGAAGGAAGGAAGAAAGAAAGGAAAGGAAGGAAGGAAGGAAGGAACGGCATTTTACCAGATACAAACCAGTGAAGAGTCTCCTGCAGCCTGGCTCTTCCTGTTCTGTGAAACCAGCCTTGTCTCCCCTCCCTCCCTCCCTCCCTCCCTCTCTCTGAGCAGTCTCCGATGCCATCCATCTGCAGAGGGA
The DNA here is from genome assembly GCF_009769535.1 of Thamnophis elegans. Classification (NCBI taxonomy): domain Eukaryota; kingdom Metazoa; phylum Chordata; class Lepidosauria; order Squamata; family Natricidae; genus Thamnophis; species Thamnophis elegans. Next base: position 49,173,270 of record NC_045554.1, on the reverse strand, counting down.
ATGGAGCTTTGCCAGGACCAGCTCGCTGCTTGCTACCTTATACCGCAAAGTACGTGCTCCTTTCCCAGTGAAGGCTGCTTAATAAAGCAGGCTGCGCTTTGCCAGTTTTCTTTCTACGCTGCCCGCCGTGCGACCCGGGCAGCATTGGCACCGCTCAGAAACAGTTCCTTTCAATTACTGCAGAACTGGTTCTCTGGCCCAGAAGGGCAGGAAAGCCAGGAAGTGCCCCAGCAGCAGCTCTGTCTGCCAAGAAGCTGGCAGGGCAGATGGAGGCTCTCAGCAGTAGGAGGGGAAAGGAGTCCCCCCCCCCAGACGCTTCCTGTTTTCGATCCAGGGGAGGGCGGGGTGGGAGGAAGAAGAGTAGGAGTTTTCCTTGGGGAAGATGAAGAGTTGCCAGTATCCGTGGCGATGTCTTGGGAGCCCCTCGCTTGTGAACTCCTCAGCGCAAAGCTCACTTGGGGGGCAGTTAGGGGCTCAGCATTCAGAAAGCTGCTCCCCACGATTTCAAAAGCCATCCCGCCCCCTCCCAGGTCTTCGTGGTCTTCCAGCCGGAGGAACTGACCGGGCGCTTGCAGCAGGTCCTGGAGACGAGCGAAGTAAACTGGCACCACGTCCTCTCGTGCGTCTCCACCTTCTTAGTCTGCCACTCCCAGGCAGAGCAGCTGCTTAAAGGTACCGGCAGCGGCTGGGAATTGGGAGGCTCTGAGAACTGAGCCAGATTGTGACTTGGCCTCGAACTGAGGCTCCGGGAGTTTCAGGTTCCTTTAGCTGCAGTCGGGTTGAGACCGTCCTGTGTCTCTCCTAGACCTCCTGGGGGGTCTCCTGCGGAAGGCCTTTGCCAACTACGACCTGGAGAGCTTGATCACCACGTTCTTAATTGTCCGCCAAGCAGCCTTGGAAGGCCCTGCCTTATTCCCCCCTTACGCCGAATGGTTTAAGGTGAGAGCCACGGGGGAGGGGGGGGGTCTTTCCTGGGGAGGGGGGTCTTGGGCCTGCAGGCTTTGCGGGAGGCAAGCGGAAGTAAGGCTGCCCAAGGGGAGCCAAGCTGCAGCCTCGTGACCCTGCCTTCGTCCAGGCCTCCCGGGGCCTTGGTCCAGGGACACCCGGGGGAAGGTGGACCGGAAGGCCGTGTGCCACATATCCAGCTTCTCAAGGCTGCTTGCTCCATGGGGCTCAGAAGAGGGTCCCGGGCAGCTGTGCTGGACATCAGGGGCCTGGAGGGAGGGTTGCTGGCCAGTTGGGCTCCAGGCACCGCTCTCTGCTTCCAGCTCACTTTTGGGAATGGCAGCAGCCTCCACGGCGGCAGCAGGAAGGCCCTCATCTTCTTCTTCAAGTTCCTGTCGCAGCTGGTGCCCTTCGAAGCTCCCCAGTACCTGAAGGTGGGCGCTGCCTCCGCTCCTTGGCGGGTGGGCTGCAAGGTCTCCTAGGGTTGGCAAATTGAGCCGCTGCCCAAAAGCCATGCTGGCTGGGGATTATGGGAATTGAAACCAAGTAGGTTTCCTACCTTGGAGGATGCTGTTGAGGCAGCGTGAACCCCAGCCTGCCCATTTCTGCTCGGGGGGGGGCTTTGCAAAGGACGAGGGGGCAAAGCAGGGCATTTAGCGTGCAGCCAGGGGCGCATCTGTCCTCCCTTCCCATCCTCAGAGACTCCTGGAGCTCCCCACCGCCAAAAGAAAGGCCAGGACCCCAACAGCATCCAGGCCCCTGAGTGGGGGTGGGGGTGCCAAGGACATGGTCCCCCCCACCAGTTTCCCTGGAGTCTTGGATCTGTTTTGCTGCCTCTGGAATGGGGGGGGGGCAACTCTGCTTTGTGCCTCACTTTGTCTGAACCTCTCCAGGTCCACCTCCTGCACCCCCCGTTCGTGCCCAGCAAGTACCGGGCCCTCCTGCTGGAATACACCACCTTGGCCAAAACTCGCCTGGCAGATCTCAAGGTGCCCCCCCCTCCCTCTCTGGGAGACAAATGGTGGAGGGTGGTAGAAGCCCCCCCCCCACGTGCCCATGGCCTTCCGTACTGCGCACCCCCGCCCACGATTCAGCTCTTTCTGCCTGTCTCCCCAGGTGTCGATAGAAGACATGGGCCTCTACGAGAACCTCTCTTCCACCGAGGAAGCCTCCCAGGTACGGACCCCCATCAGTGCTGCCACTTGTTGTCATGGTAACCTCTTAAGGGGGGCAGATTTCACCTCCCTATCTGCAAAATGGACTGGGGTGTGTGTGTGTGTATGATATTCCCCGCCAAGTGTTTAGCCAGCTGTGATGGGCCAAGAGCATGCAGGTGGCTGGGATGGGCACCCTGAGGTTCAGGGCTTAGAACAGCAGTGTGTGTGTGTGTGTGTGTGTGTGTGTTACTGGGAGGATTTGTGGTTCCAGCCCTTTCCACATCTTGGAATGTGCAGCTGGCCCTTGAAAGGCAGCCTGATGAGAGATGCTTCTTGTCTTTCCAGCTGTGGCCTATGAGGGCAGCTGATGCCCATTCTGAGCACTCCAGTTGTGCTCCCGGAAGCCCTGGGCTGGGGGGATGGAGGCCTCCAACTGCCTGAGTTCCCTGCATGCTTAGCAGCATCCGCTCTCCTCGGCGCTGTGGCCGCCTTAGTCGCTTCTGTGGTTTTGGCGTCCTCCCTATTGCCCACTGCTTGCCCCGCGCCCAAATTCTTCTCTCCCATCCTTGTCCTGGGCAGTTGTGCAAAACAGGCGTTCTTCTTTTTGTGGTGTGTGTGTGTGTGAGGTAGCCGTCCTGTCAAGCGCTTCAGGATGTTGAAAAGGCCATCCAGATATTCCGGAATACTGGCAAGATCCCAGCAAGCGTTCTGGAAGCCAGGTAAGGTCTCCTCTTTTGAGGGCGGAGGGAAAGACCACGGAAACGGACAACTGTTTGCAGAGAGATCTTAAGGGGGGGGCGGGGGGACCCAAAGTACAAAAATGTCAGGTTCTCGCTTAAAAACTTTCAAGAGCAAAAGTGCCCAGCAACTTTCGTTTTGCATGTTTACAGATAATTTATTAAGCTTCTATGCTGCCCAACTTCTCTGAGTGGCTTACAAATTACAATCAAATCAATAAAGATGAAAAAAATGGCAAGCACGACCCACTGGATGGAATGAAAAAAGGGGGTCTGGTTTTAGAAGGGTGTCAGGTCTTCCTGGCTGCGGAGTGGGGAGGGGGCAGGTCTTGGGAGGGAGCTCGGCCCAGGAGGCTCTTTTACGGAGGAGGCTCACTTACAGGAGGGTCCTGCTGGAAGACATTGAAGAAATGCAGAGAGTCAGGTTTACATTTATAATCTCCCTCTTGCTCCTAAAGGTGTTTGTTCTTCATCTTGGGGGATTGGGTGGGGGCTCACTGTGATTCATCCACCTGCTTCTCTCTCTCAGTATTTTCAGGCGGTCCTATTACGTCTCCCGCTTTCTTCCGGCTTTGCTTGTTCCACGAGTGGTGAGTTTTCTTTTTCCCGTTGTTCGTGTCCAGTGGAATCTTTAGATATTTTGATCACTTTTTGTTCAGAATGGTGCTCTGTTAACAGGAAACTCTCTCAAATAACCTGCAGGATAGAAATGCCTCCAATACGTTAACTTTGCAATGCCAACTTCTTTTATTGTTTTCTCTGTAGCTTCCGGAAAGCCCCAACACCCGCCTAGCTTTGATAGAAGCCCTCAAGAGGTAGGAAAGCAATAAAAGTTTGCCATAAAGGCCGTTCCCCCCCCCCCCCCAGCGCTTTTTAATGGGAAGCATTGTGTCATTCAATCTAACTTTGGCTTCCTTCTATCGTGATCCCTTCTTGCTTTGTTAAGTGTGTCCAGCAATCTAATCAATCCCAGTAATTTTACTCTGGATTTCAATCTTACTTTAACTCAGAGCGGCTGCCATTCTTTGCAGCCAGCAAGGGGTTCTGGTAATAAGCGCGTGTGACGTAAATATTCTGCCCGTGGTTATTGTGATTTTGCTGCTTCCCTGGTTAGAAAAACGGCGGCCATTGCTTTTTTCACAGAAGAGCTAAAAAGGGATGGCTACTTTCTTTTAGCAATATATTAAGTTAGCAATTTCCTTTCCCTTGGCCCTAAAACCCAGGATCCTAGGACAGTGATGGCGAACCTATGACACGCGTGTCAGTGCTGACACGCGTAGCCATTTGGGGTGACACGCACAGGATTTCATGCGATTCATCCTCGGCTCCTGCACGGCCGCCGAGGATGAAAGAATCTGTGCTGGAGGAACGGGGGGGCGGGACGTGTGATCTCCCCCGCCCACACTCACTTACTGTATCGCCGCCGCCCCTTTCTGAGCGCAGGGGCTGCTGGTAAGGCGTGCGTGCCGTGCGCACACACGTCATCAGCGCGGCGAGGGAGGACCCGCAGGAGAGGAGCGCGGGAACAGTGCGCGCCTCTCTCCAGTCAGGCCGGCACAGAGAGTCTACTCCTGGGACTGTCGGTTACGACCGCACCACAGCAGGGAACAGCGGAGTGCCAACGGGAACTGTGAGCGCCATTTTTGTAGTTTAAACTATAAATTGCGCAAAATTATGTTTTTGTCGAAGTGACACACAACGCGAGTTATGCTCGATTTTTTGCCAATTTTTGACACACCACGCCAAAAAGGTTGCCCATCACTGTCCTAGGAGCAAGTTTCCTTTAAGAGGAGCCCTTTCTAATGCTAATTAAAAGCTTTTTGGGTGGGGGCTCAGCATCTCCCTCCCTTTTATCATTTGACTATTTAGGTACTAAGAAGGGTTCTTTGTCTGTTCAAACCTGTCCCCGAGGGCTTTTGTCCTTTGAAAAGCTTGTAATCAGATGGTGTTTGGGAAGAGACTCCATTGGTTCCCTCACTTCCATCTGGCACTTGGTCATCTTCGGAAGAGGTTCCAGAGGTCGAAGATGCCACCAGGTGCCCACCACCGCCTGCCTGCCATCTCAGTTGCATTTTAAAGAGATTTGCCTAGAGTTTGCAGAAAATGGGGAAAGAGGGGAAAGTCACTATAAACATTTGGCATGCAGCAAGTGAAGAGTGTTGGAGGAAAAACAATTATTCTCCTAAACCAGGGCTGGAAAAATCCCTCCGAATGCATACGCCACTTACCTGGAAGAGTGTGAGGCTGCTGAAAGGAAGCTCTTGCCAGGTGAGCCTCCTCGGTTCTGTGTGCATGAAAACCCCCCTTTTGTCCTCCTGTGCAGGCTGACCTGCTTCTGTGGCCAGAAAGGGAAGTACGTGGCGGAGTTAAGGCCCTGGCATGGATCTGTTTTGCAGAAAAGTGGGGCGAGGCCTGCCAGGGGAATCGGCAGCCTCGTTGGGCGCCTGGCACTGACTCCTCCAAGAGGGCAGGGAGAATCCTGAGCCTGCAGAGTTTCTCTGCAGTTACTGGGACCAGCACAAGGTTCTTGAGAGTTGCAAAACCGGAGATGCTCCAGCCGATCTCACGGGCTCCAAGTCGGGAATCGAGGGGCCCAACCGATGGCTGCTTTGGCGGAGGGCGACCTCTAGTGGCTGCAGGAGTCATCTTGGGCCTTCTGGATACCTCCTGACCAGCCAATTGGGCTGTTTTTCATCCCTTCTTCCCCCCAGATCAGTGTTTCTCAACCTTGGCCACTTGAAGATGTCTGGACTTCAACTCCCAGAATTCCCCAGCCAGCATTCGCTGGCTGGGGAATTCTGGGAGTTGAAGTCTAGACATCTTCAAGTGGCCAAGGTTGAGAAACACTGTCCCAGATTGATGCCGATGGAATGGCATTGCCAGTTAAAACTCCAAACAGCTGCTGGCACTGTAGTTGCCCGCTAGGATTAATGCCCGGAACCCTTGAATTCTTCAGGCAGTTTGCAAGGAGCTGAAATACTTCCGTTTGGTTATCTAACAAGGGCAGCAATTGTTAGGCACGCAAATTGTAATCTGGTTATTTAGGACGAGCAGCCAGGGAGGGGCAGAGAATGGCAGGTAGCAACCGGTCCCCTATGTCAGCCCAGCACCCCAAAATAGCCTTGGCTGGATTGAGGTTACTTTGTCGAACTACTGAAACTTCAAATTGTGAGCTGTGAAGTTCCAGGCGGAGATGAAGGCGACTTCCTTTCTGCCGGATAAGGCTTCAGGTAGCAATAGCAATAGCAGTTAGACTTATATACCGCTTCATAGGGCTTTCCGCCCTCTCTAAGCGTTTTACAGAGTCAGCATATCACCCCCGCAGTCTGGGTCCTCATTTCACTCACCTTGAGCCGGTGAGATTAGAACCGCTGAACTTCAGATAACAGTCAGCTGAAGTGGCCTGCAGTTCTGCACCCTAACCACTGTGCCACCTCGGCTCTTGCAGCCACGGCTGCAAGCTTCCCCCCCCCACACACGCACACACCCCTCTCTCTCACCTGGCCATATTTGAGGCAAGGCTTCCCACAGTCCTCTGTGTGATCCAAAGCTCTTTTCTCTGCCCCTCAGAGGGATCGGCTGAAAGAGAGGTGGGGGGCCCTAAGGAGCCCCTGGAGCGACTAAAGGCCGAACTCGAAGCGCTGAGGCTGCTCGTCACAGACGCAAACAAGCACAGTGGTAGGTAATCCGGGGCAGCTGGATCCCTGGGAGAGGAAATGGGCAGAGGGAGAGCAGAGGATTTCTCTGAGCCTCTCAGGCGGAGCACGCTGGCTGGGGAGTTCTGGGAGTTGAAGTCCGGGCATCTTGAAGTGGGCAACATCGAGAAAGTGCTCTCGTGTCATTGAGCAACATCGGGGGACCTCCGAGCTTTGGAAGGACATTGCGAGATGCGACTCTGAGCGAAACCCTGGGGCAGCCGGGCTCTGTCTTGGCAAAAGATCTGGGCAAATCTCTGCTCCGTTTCTGGTATATTGATTAAATGCAGCTCTCGCCCAGATCCATTTAGCTCAGGTAACATCTTGGTTTTGGAAGGGGTCCCTTGAGCCCAAAGCCTGTGGCTGCTTCTGTCCCTGGCAGGCGAAGGGCTTGCCAAGGTTTTATAAAGCTCACTAAGGAAATTCAGCAGCTCAGCAGGAACCATTTGGCCTTTCCTTCTGCTGCTCCTGGGGGGGTTCATGGGACTCTCCCCCCTGCTTCTCTGGCATGGGCTCCCCTGTGTTGCAGCCGTTCCAGCCCAGATGGCGGTGGTCTCTGGGAGGCTGATGGAGGCTTTGGGAGACGTGACCGATGGCGATGAAGCGGCGTCCTTGACCTTGAGGGTCAGGCTGGACCTTTGGGCTCCTGAAGTTGGCGCAGCGGATCGAAGGGTGCGGAGGGGAGCATGTGGCTGGGGTGGGCGGGGGGTCCGGAAGGGCCCTCTCGCTCCTTTGCAGCCGTCGCTTGGCTGGGCGCAGAGGTTCATCAGCCGAAAGGGGCAGACCTGAGCCGGCCTTGTCTGTGTTCCAGGCGGTGGATCTTCTGCTGGCCTCCTTCTGTCAGGGTGTAACGGCTGCCTCCTTCTTCCTGCCTCCTGACAGGTAAGACGGATTCTGGCTTATTTGCAGCGTCTGCGCTGAAACATCTACGCAACCCCCACCCCCAATTCATCCTCGCCGTTGTGCCACAGTCCACTCTTTGTGTTCCCCGCAGGCAAGGGCCCTGGGCTTCCCTCTTCGTGAAGATGGTCAGTGGGCACCGCCGCCTCTTGTCCCCCTTGCTGAGCCGGCTCTGCCAACTTCTCTACCACCAGGTTGGTTCCGTAGGATGGTGGGTGGGTGGGGTTCCTCTCCCGGGGCTCCTCTCTTGGAGAAGTTGGTTTTCTGCCGCCAGTTGACTCAATCTGGTGGCCTTGCAGGGCCTGACCTGCCAACCTCCCCCTTTGCTGATTGCAGGGACCTTCTCTGAGCGACGCCCACGTCCTGGGCCTGGCTGCCTTTGTGGTCCATTTCAACGAGGCCGAGTCCCTGCTTCCCCCCGTGGACCTCGGCTTCCCCTCGGTCCCCCGTGTGGCTCTTCACACAGACCTTCCCCTCGCTGGACTCTGGGACCGTTTATTGGCCCCCAGGGGTGGGGATTCTGCTCTCTTCTGCTTGCGGTAAGCCCCTCCCTCCACCCGGGCCACACGCTTCCCTTTCACGGAGGAAGAGGGGGCCACGCATGGGGCCGAGCCCTCGGCCGGCTGTTAGAGGAGAGGGCTCGAGTGTCCTGGGCCTTTTATAAAAGTGGAGGGCCAGAATGGAACAGCAGACACTGCCCGGGGCCGTTTCCTGAGCTGATCTCTTTCTCAGCATTGCTGGATGAAATCTAGCAGCTGGCCAGAGGGAGGGAGCCGCATAAACCTCGTCCATCAGATGAAGAGGGGGATGAACGCCTGAAAAGCTGGTCCCGCAAACGATCCTTTCCCCACCCCCCCTTTTCTGCAGGTTCTGCACTGCAGCCGTTTCGTACTTCCTGTGCAAGTTTCCTTCCCTTCCCCACCAGCACCTTTGCTCCGTCCTTCATCCGGGGTTCGTGAAAAAGGTAACTTTCTTTCCCCCGGCCTAAACTCAATCCCGCCTGTCTCCATTTGCCCCCTGCTGAGATTCCCGCGCAGGGCCCTGGTGCTGGGTGGGACCTGCCCTGATTGTCCGAGGTTCCGCCTGACGGCAGCTCAGAGTTTGGTGGTGGCTGCAGCCTTTATTAGCCTCCCTGAAGTTGCGGTTTGCTCCTCGTTCAAGGAGTTTTTGCATCCCAGCATCTCCCGGGTGCCTGTCTGGCCTCATGACTAAGCGTGGCCTGAATGAGGAACCAAGTTGGTTTCTGTGGCTGCCGGACTGACTGGAGAGGAGCCACTGGGTGGGAGGGAAGCGCGTGTGCGCCTTGTTGGTGGCAACGTCCACTGTCAGTTTGTGCCTGGCGAATTTTCTCAGTGACCCCTTCAAGGAGGCGGAATTCAGGAGGGCTTCTTAACTTTAACTCAGCCCTGCGGAATGAGCCCCTCTTCTGCTCTGCAGCTCCAGTATGTCGTGCCACGGCTTTGCTTGGAAGCGCGAGAAACGGGCTGCGGAGGGGACTCGGCTGCGTCTCCTTGGAAAGCGCTCTCCCGCCCTCCTCTCTGCCACCAAAAGGCGGCCCTCGGCTTGTGGAAACAAACCCGTTTCCAGGAACTCCTGCGGGAGGAAGCCTTCCAGGTAAAGACCACCGTGGGGGCGGTGAGATTTTGCAGGGCTCTGGGGCTGAGACCAACCCCCATCCCTGCTGCCCTTGGAAGGCAGACCGTTTCCCTTTCTGCCCTTCTTCCAGCTGACCCTCCCGGAGTGGTTGAAGATGGAGCTGCAAGTCCTCCCCGACCAAGATCTGCTTTCTGCTAACGAGAGGTGAGAGTCAGCTGCCGTAACGCTCCAGGGAGGTAATTTGGGCCGTTCATTAGTTTGCCGTCCCTCGGAGGACGGTGTAAAACAGCAGAGTGTGTTTATTTGCGGAGGGGAACATCATGGCCTCATTCAAGACCAGCTTAATTACACCAAACAGCTTAATCACCAGTCCGGGAAGCGTAGCCTCTGCTGTGGCTGCTGTTAGCAAATGTAGTGTCAGCCTCTGCTTTGCGGTTGCTTCGACTGCCATGAAACAGGGAGGGAGGGCATGGTATTTGGGAGGGGTTACTCATTGTGCTGGAGGAAGGTTCTGGAGTTCAGCTGCCTGTCGGACTACGCATGCGTAGGAGATTCCCGCCAGGACTAACGGCACCGACATTCCATCTTCGTGATGCCTTTTGAAGTTATCTCATACCTGACACTTGGGAGAATTATGATTGGACTGTAACTGTGATGCCAAGGGGTGGGGAATGGGCTATTCTATATATCAATCACTTTCTCGCCTAAATAATCAGACTTCGCTTCGCTATGCCTTTAATCATTTATAATTAGTAAAAGTACACTTGATTTCTACTCATGGAGTCTCGTGGTCTTCTTTCCTAATTATCTAATGGAGAGGATCTGACATGTAGCCCCTCTCCTGTTCTGATTTCCTCCCTTCTTTGTTTGACTTTGTGCCCCCCCCCCACCCCTCCAAACTGGGCTTTTTCGTCCCTCGGCAGGCAGGAGTTCCATTCCTGGTCTTTGCATCAGCACTTCCTCCCGAGGCCGGTTGCAGCTGGAGGCTGTGGGGGGGACCTGCGAGAGATGGGGGCTCTTTTCGCCAAGGCCATTCTGGATTCCCTTCAAAGGTAGGCTGGTTTTTCTGAAGCCTTTGCCTGCTCGGCCAGCGGGGATTTTCTGCCCTAGAGTTCCCCCTGCCACCAGATGATTGCCTGGCTCTGTTGCCTGTGATTAGTTCTATCAAACAAAAGTTACTCCGTGCCTACAGATCACACACGGATCTTTGTCCGTGGTTTTCCCTGGATTGGATTCAGACCCCGTCATATCTAACAGCAGATCCCCTGAAATGGTCTGTAATGAAGAGATCATTGACTATTTCTGGATCCAGCTCAAAGCTTATGGATAGCCCATTGTTTCTTTTTTTCCTAGGAAATGCCATGATTTGTCTTATGTATGTACAGTTTATATGACTTATTGCAGTGTTTCTCAACCTTGGCCACTTGAAGATGTCGGGACTTCAACTCCCAGAATTCCCCAGCCAGCGAATGCTGGCTGGGGAATTCTGGGAGTTGAAGTTCGGACATCTTCAAGTGGCCAAGGTTGAGAAACACTGACTTATTGCTTTGGATTCCAGCAGAGACTCGGAACCCTGCAGCCTCCAAAGGAAGCCCACGTGTTCCCTGGGCCCTGAGAGAGGAAACCCGGATCTCTACTGCAGGTTTCAGGTGTGGTAGTCGTGCCACCTTTCCTTCTCTCTCCTTTTCCTGCGAGAGTTTCCCATGAGCTTCAGGGGGGGCCTCTTCAGCAACTGCCGTGGCCGAGGGGCTTTCCTAGCCCACAAGCGTCCTGGCCCAGGTACCTGGCGGCTGTGCTGTGCCTGCTAGTCTCACCTGGCTCTGCCCACCAGAGTGCATAAGAAAGCACACCCAGGTGCGCCACTGCGTTGAAAGAGGCAATGGGATTCCAGCCGCCGTATAACTCTGGGCGGGCAAAGAAACACTCCAGGGTGCGGCTGGGGCCCCCCCAGACATGATTGGGTGTCCAACTCCCGTCAGTCCATCCGGGTTGCCCCAATGCTGGGATTCCACCTGGCTGCATTGGGGAGTCACAGTGAAGGTGCTTCATCAAGAGCCGAGGTGGCACAGTGGTTAAATGCAGCACTGCAGGCTACTTCAGCTGACTGCAGTTCTGCAGTTCGGCTGTTCAAATCTCACCGGCTCAGGGTTGACTCAGCCTTCCATCCTTCCGAGGTGGGTGAAATGAGGACCCAGATTGTTGTTGGGGGCGATATGCTGACTCTGTAAACCGCTTAGAGAGGGCTGAAAGCCCTATGAAGCGGTATATAAGTCTAACTGCTATTGCTATTGCTATTGCTTTCAGCCTGGTTGGAACAGGCCTCCTTCCTCCCCCCCCCCCTTCCTTTCTCTTCCAGAGAGCGCAGAGTTCCCTGCATAAGAATGCCAGCAGTGGCTGTCAGGATTTTGTCCTGGGTGGTGGTCCTTCAGCCCGTTGTTAGGCTGGCCTATCAGCCTCCTGGGCGCGTGGGCAGGGACTGGCTCTCCTCTCCCACTGGCCTTGCTCTCTCCCCGGGGCTGCGGAGGAGAGGAGGCCTTCAGAGGCCTGCCTTGGTTTCAGGAGCTGGTGCTGGAGCTGGAGCTGGAGCGCAGGAGAGGCCGGCCGGAAGAGCACTTCCTGCTCCAGGTGTTCCAGGAGAGGCTGAGGGCCCTGGGGACCACCGGGGCCGCTCTGGGGGACCGGCTGCTCCGGCAGCGGGAGCTCCTCTCCCAAACCAGGTGGGTACAAGGGAGGGGGACTCACCTGCTGCCTCCCCCCACGTACGGGCTGATGGGGGCAGGGAGGCCGAGCCGGTCTGGGCTTCTCCTGAGGGGCGTCTGCTGTTTCCCCAGGATCCTCTTGAGCCTCCCTCCGTCTGTCCTTGTAGCGACGCAGAAGAGAGGAGGGGAAATCGTGGTGGCCTGTGGAGGCTTTTTCTCTTTTGTAAACGCAGAACTGGTGCGTATCACTTCCTGGAACCCAGCAGAGGCCCTTGGAACAACCTCCCAAGCGGCCTCTTCTGGGAGAGGCGGGGGGGGGGGTTGAGGCAACCTGGGCCGTTCCTGCCGGACACGGGGGGCCCTGCGGGAAAGAGGGACAAATGGGCACCTCAGGCCTGTGGGGTTTTGTTGGGGATTATTAAGTAGCAGAAGCACCTGGAGTGCAGGTGGCCTTCGACTTGTGTCCAGAATTTTGGTCATGAGTCTGAATCCGCTTTCTCCAACGAGCGGTTTTCTGCTGGGCTGCTGGGGGTTTTCAGGGGTTCGGGAGACCCTCTAGCTAAGATTCTGTGCAGTTCGGAGAACCCCCAAATCCCACTCCTGGCTGGCCCTGCCCCCCCGGCCCCTCCCCTCCCAGGAGTCCCCACGTGGCCCGTTTTGGATACAGGTAAGTGCAGGGCGCAGGTGGAGCCTTGGGGAGGGTGAAAACGAGGGCCTCTGGAGCCTGGGGAGGCCATTTTCACCCTCCCGGAGGCTCGAGGAAAGCTTCCAGAGCCCACGGAGGGCAAAAAGGTCAAACACCCACCCGCCCGCCCCGCCATGGTTCAGGATGCTGACTAGGCCACGCCCACCATGGCCACATCCACCCAGGAACCGGGCAGAGAGCCCCTAGCTAAAATTTTGGAAGCCCCCCCCCCCATGTGCAAAACCATCCTGTGATGGCAACCGGTTGCCAGGTGCTGGAGATGCGTTGGCATGACCGCAGGGGTGGTGTGGCAGCCAACCTTGAGGACAAGTAACTTGTCCAGTGCCTGGTAGCTTTGAATGGCTGAGCTGGGTTCCCTGGGAAGGTTTCCCTCACCTCTTCTTCCCACCGGATGTCGTTTCAGAGGAACGGCTGCTCCAGAGGATGCTCTCTGCCTTTCGACATCACCGCACATTTCTTCCGGGTAAAGGAGACCAGAGGCGGCTTGTTCTTTCACCCCACGGGGTCCCTGGGCTGACAGCTGCCCCATACTGCCCAGCAAGGGAGGCGTCCTTGGTCTGCAGAGACCCCAAGAGATGAGCCGCCTGCTCCTGCTCTCTCTTGCCATGGGGCGACGGAAGAGAAGCCGTTGGGGGTTGCTGGAAGTGGGCAGGGGGGGGCGAGGGCTCTCCTGGAGTCGTGTCAGGGTGGGGAACGGCCAGAACGAAGGGAAGTGGGTGGTGGCTGCTCTAGGCGGCTCCCTTTCCCCCTGGCTTCAGCAGGGGCCGCAGCTGGAGGGGGGGCTGCCCTGGAGAAGGATGGGGGAAGCGGGTGGCCTCGCTTTCTGTGGGTTGGACGTGCTTTAAAGTCATTGGGAATCAGACAGCGAAGTCTTTTAGATGGTGCTGGTGGCTGCGGGGCCGAGATTGGCTTCTTTGTGGCCCCCCCCTGGGGTCAGGGGGCCCTTGGAGTTCCTGCACGCTGAGGGGGCCTGCTGTTCTTCAGGGCCTCCTGAGTGCCAGTGTGGAGTGCAGCCGCCCTGCCCAAGAGGTGACAGCCGTGCTCTCTTCGTGCCAAGCCAGGTGTCCCATCCTCCTCTCTTCTGCTGCGGTAAGAGGCCTTTCCCCACCCCCTCATTTCTGACACGCTCCTTAGAAAGGATTCCGGGCGGCTCCGTTGACTGGCGGTTCAGGGAGCCCCATCAGCTCCGTCGGTGGATTTGGAGGTAGACTTTGAAGGTGAAAAAGGAGGGGCAGCCCTGGGGGAACGAAGCCCCAATAACCACCACCTCAGTTTGGTTGAAGGCAACGATGGAGGCTTCCTTCTAATTTTTCTCAAAGATGCTTCAGGGGTGCAGAGCCTGTTTTAATTTAAGACGTCCTTAAAAACCTCAGTGGTGTTTGGTTCTCTTTGGCTGCCCCAGAAGGCTTGAAAAGGGGCTGGTTGTGGGCTTGGGGGCCCAAGAGATTGGGGGGGGACGACACACTGTTGCCATAGCACCGTAAGGAGAGGGAGGGTGAGGGTCCGTGGAGTCCCCGGACAGAGACCCTCCAGGAAGCTCCAGCCCGAAGTTGCCCATTTCCGTATCTGGTGACTGTCTGCCTTCCCTTTGCCTCCCTCCAGCGATGGTGGCCGCGGCTGGAGCCTGTGCTTTGCTCCCAGTGGAAGAGACTCTTCGATGGTCCTTTGGCTCAGGGGCTGCAAAGCCTCAAGGATTTACGGTCTTCTGTCCAGAGGTGAGTGCAAGGAGCTGGGGGGGTGCAGCTGGGGGGCTTCTCCGAGGGGCTCACGCCTGCTGCCCCAGCAAAGAGCTGGTCAAGGGGCTGACATTCCAGCTCCTTTTGGCTCTTCCCTCGGTCCCAAGAGCTCTACCTGCCCTCGCGTGGCCTTACCTGTAACAGGCCCTTATTTCAATGGGTCCGACGCCCTTTATCAGCTGCCCCTCCTCCTCCAGTGCCTGACCTCTGGTGCAGGGGCTTTCTCAGGGCTGCAGCACTAGAAGCTATTGCAAACTCAAGCCTTATTGTCCCTGCCTGATGCGGGGGCCGGGATGCTTTCCCTGCCCCCCTTTTCCTTCAGGAGGAGAGGCCACCTGAGAGGTGCCTTCCTGGGACGCTTGGAGAGCAGAAGCCCAGCTGGGCCGTGGCCTGCTGAGGGGCCGTGGAGCCACCAGCGGTCAGTTCTTAGGATCGGCCGGGCTCCCCTCCCACTGACTCTCTGCCTTCGCCTCCCAGCTGCCTGGCATCGGACGCAGCTTCCCTGCCCTCCAACAGGGCCTGGGTCTCCGCTGCTTTCCTCCACTTCTCCGTCCAGCAGCAAGCGGATCCTGAAGAACAGGGAGCCGTGCTGGGAAGGCTGGGGCCGGAAGCTGAGCAGGTGAGCCCTTTCAGCTTCCCCTGCGCAGGGAAGTCTCTTCTGTCCGGGGAAGTTCCGGCCAAGGCAGAAGCTCTAAGGAGGGGAGCCTGGACTTGGTCTCTGGCGGTCGGGCGGAGGGACTTGGGGCTCCAGCTTCAGGCCGATAACTCTGTGGCTCTTCTTGTTTGCGGTTCTCAAAGGGGCAGTTCCTGACCTACGTCCTCTTCTTCTCCGTCATGGATCTCATCTCGGCAAAAGTGGCTCCACAGGCGAGTTCTGTTCCCACCCGGGTGGATGGGAAAGGCCCACCGTGGCTCCACCTTTGCACACCTGGCGGCTCTGCCTTGCCTCGAACCGCTTGAGCCGCTTTCAAGAGCTGCAGGTGCAAACCCCAAAGCCTCCTTTGGACCGGGATCTCAAACGCCACCTGGATCCTTTCAGATCCCCTGGGCAGACTGGCTGGAGGCCACTCGCAGGAGAGTGCAGGAGGCGGCTTTGAAGAAGCTCTGTTTGGAGATGGGGAACAAGGGAGGAGGCTGGGGTGTGTTTAAAGCCACACAGTCTCCCTGGCAAGAATCCAGAAATAGGAATGTCCTTCCTCTGACCTCTTTTTTCCAGGAAGGAACGGAGGCCCAGAAAGTTCTGGACTGGAGCTCCCGGGTGCTTCGGCGCTTGGTGGAAGAAGGGCCTGCCTGGCTGGCTGTCTTCTGTCCGGCAGGAAAAGGTGCAGAAACTGCCCTGGGCTTCAGCCTCCGGGCCGGACCGACAAGGTTGCTCTGGAAAACAAGCCTTCCTTCCCTTCGGCTTTGCAGGCTCTGAGCTTTACGAGACCCTGCGCGACGCTGTGTCCGATCAGCACCTGAAGATGCTGCCGGTCGCCTTCTACAGGTGAACCTCGGGCCCCGGGGCTCTTCGTGCACAAGGAGGTGGGCTTCAGGGAGCAGGAGGGCAGGAGGGGCCTGGCAAGGCCGTTTGCTCCACAACTGTTCCCATCGCTTGCAAAAGGAGGGAGAAAAAGGCTTTCCTTGCTCTTCATCCCCAGAGCACCCCCCCCCATCTCACTCTGACTGGGGGGGCGGGGCTGTTGCCTCCCTGAGGCTGGCAGAGGGGGGCTTTCTGGAGGGGGGGCTTTCTGGAGGCTGAAGCCTTTCCTTGGACAGCAACCTAACCTTTGGGGCTAAGTTCAGCTTCCCTTTGCTGCTGTGCTGGGACAGCTGCTCAAATGTCCTCAGTCCTGGGCTGCATGCGGAGGGGTCTCTTTCCCAGCTGGATCTCTGCCTGCCTCGTTCCTCTCTTCCTTCCGGGCAATGCCCAGATGCCCTGAAGGGCTTTGCTGCCTGCTTAACATCTGCCACTTCCCCCCAGCCTGCTCCTGGCCTTCGATGGGGAAGAGCTTATCAGAGAGCAAACATTCCTGCCTGTGGCTGTTGACATGTACACACAACTGCTCCAGCTCTTCACGGAAGGGGCCCCGGTGGTTGCGCTGAGCCAGAAGGAGCAAAGTCTGCACATCTGCAATCTCGTGAGCACACAGGCTGGGTTTGCCCTTCAGCATTACCCCCCCCCCTCCCCTTCTGGCCTTTTCCTTGGCACCCGTGGCCGATCTACTGGATGGGTGAGATGCCACTATCCAGTAACTGGGAAGCAACCGGCTTGCTTGGGCAGCACCCCAAACTGGGCTCGAGTGGCCCTGATGCGCATTCGGATGCGTTATCACGAGAGGAGAGGGGGCTGCTAGTCAATGTCGTCTGGCGGCTCCTCAGGGGAGAGCCTTCTCTGTAGCTGCCCCGGCCCTACGGAACGATGTACCCCATGAGATCCGGACCCTCCCCACTCTCTCGGCCTTTCGAAAGTCTACTAAGACCTGGCTTTTCCGGCAGGCCTGGGGCTGTTGACCCTTGACTGAGTTCCAGCCCCACTAAGGTTGAGTGCGTGTTGTGTTCTTTTAACTCGCTCTGTCTTTGTATTTTAAATTTTTTAGTATTTTAAAATTGTTTTTATGTAAGCCTCCCGGAGTCCTTCGGGATTGGGCGGCATACAAATTTATAAAATCTTGAATCCGTTGCATCCCAAGGGAATGCAGCTGTTGCAAATAATTTTGCATTTCTGTGTTGACTGTAAAATGCAGAAACTATAAAACGTCGAAAGCACCCCTGCCTCACAGGAAGGATGTGCTGGGATTGCTACTCCCGGAATTCCCAGCCAGCCTGGCCAAATGCTGAGACTCCTGGGGAGGGCAGTCCGAACACACAGGCCGGGGAAAGCTTGAAAACAGCGGCAGAAAGCTAGCCAACGGGATGCCTGCAGAGGAATAAGACAGTCAGTCCTTTGAAACGTGACGCAATTGCCCCCTTCCCAAGGAAGGACTTGGACAAGGCCATGCACAGAGGGTGGGCGGAGAAGGAAAAGCATCACCCAGCTGCTCTCCCTGAATCAAAGCAGGTTTGAACTTCGTCTCTCTTCTCTAGGGAGATTCATTACTGCTGATCCAGCAAGCGCGGCAACTGCTACTCCGGGCAATTCCACGGTCCCCTCCAGGGAGCTTCTCCAACCTCCAAGAGGTGAGTGCCCGCATGGACATCCAAAAGGCACGGCGGCCTAGAAGCTGGCCCTGCTTCTGTTCAGCCTTCCCGAGTGTCGAGGGCAGCACTTCCTACTCTAATCTGGACCATACGTGTTTACAAAGTTCCCCCAATAAAATTTCACTGGGGCTGCACGGATTTCAAATCCAGCCTTCGCTGGAGCTTTGCAGCCCTGCAGAGACGACCTCGACAGCAGGACTCCGTCGGCTCCAGCAAACTGGACGGACAGATGTGGGCCCAGGAGGGAGTTCCCGTCTTTCCCACCCAGGAATCCCACCTGAATCCCCCTTCTTTGCATGTCCTGCTGACCTCCCTCCTCTTCATCCCTTCCTGGGACGACAGTCGCTGTCTGCAAAGGCAGTTTGGGGGACGAGAGGCATCGGATGTTGTCGGTGGAGTCTCGGCCTTCTCTAGTTAAAAGGAAGCCGGTTGCAAAGCCTCTGTCGGCCAGAGCAGGCCCTAAGGGCTAGCTAGACAGGCTTTTCATCCCTCCTCCTAAGGGAGGGTGGCCTGTTTTGCCGCTCTGGCACAGCCGGACTGCTCTGCTCTATAGTGATTGGAAAATGGAGGACTCGGAGGCGGTGGCTTTGGAGGAGACACCACTCAAGAGCCGTTCTTTCCTCCCAAAAGAGAACCAGCCCCCCCCTCTGCTAAAGGCTTTGCTTTAAGGCCAGAGCCACCTCAGCACCACTTTCCCTTCCCAGATGTTGGGCCTCTGTGGGGATCTGGACCCAGAGCTCAAGGCAGCCCTCATCAGCACTCAATCAGGTGAGGATTTGCTAGAGGAAGAACTGCTTTTCTGAAGGCCAAAGGCCCCCCCCTCCAACCAGGCCTCGAGCGAGTTTCTGCAACAACCCCTCACCCCCCCCCCAGCCAAAGATGGACAAATTAAATATGTGCCTTGAAGCCGGATCTGTCCAGCGTACTGTGTAAATAATTTATTACAAGCATAATTATGACTTTGAACAATAAAAATTAGGTTACAAATGTCCTGTTCTTCGTTTTGAGCTTGGCTTTGGAATTTAATGTAAAACATCTGGATTCAAGTCTCCCATCATTTTTTGAGATCCGTCACAGGGGATTTATGGGGGTCTTGTGGGCTGTTGGCGTGCGATGCCTTCCGATCATCGCCAGTGGGAAGGGCAGGCGGACTCTGCCTTTTGGCAAAGGGGAGGCTTCTCCATAGGATGCCGCCGCAGCCGCCGTCCACACTTCCCTGGGCCTCTTCCGAAGAGCCCGCCTCCTGTCCTGCGCGACGGACGCAAAGCTGCGCCAGGGCGTTTTCAGGTGGGCTCCTGCTGGACGCTCATCTCCTCCTTGATAGGCTGGCCCCCCTCCACAGTGTCCAGCAGCGCCCGGGGCTCCGGCTCCCCGACCTTGGCTTTCTCCTGCTGCGTCTGGGTCAGGGGGTGCACCATGGACATGTGGACGTTGAGGTTGTGGGCCTTCTCAAAGCGCTTCCCGCACTGGTCACACGCAAACTCCAGCTCTGCCTCTGCTTTGTGTTTGGTCATGTGGTACTTGAGGGAAGCCCTCTGCCGGCACTGGAAGCCGCAGATCTCGCACCTGGAGGCGGAAAGCAGAGCAGAGAAAGGGACAAGGCGGAGCGGATTTTACGCAGCTGTGCAGAGGTGAGTAAAAACACGTCCTCAGATCTTCACATTCTAGCTGGTCTTGGAACCAGAACTGAAAGAGAGTCCAGATTCCATATCAACTATTCAAAAAGCTCCTTTTATTGGGGTGGGGTGGGGGGAATCACCTGCGGGACAGTGATACTTGCGCTAAGGCAGTGGTTCCCAAACTTGGTAACTTTAAGACTTGTGGACTCCAACTCCCAGAATTCTCCAGCCAGCTCTGCTGGCTGGAGAATTCTGGGAGTTGAAGTCCACAAGTCTTAAAGTTACCAAGTTTGGGATCCACTGCGCTAAGGGAAGCCGGATTTCTACTGGAGGACATGCGAGGCATACAAACCATCTTAAGAGACTGAGCGGGGGAGGGAGGGGGAGGATGAGAGAGGGAGGGAGATGGGGGTTGGAGGGGGGCGAGAGATCATCTGGCGGTGTAAGTGCAGCCAGAGCTCGTCCTGTGACCGGAAGCTCCCAACTGAAGCTCCAGGAAGACTCCTGAACCGGCACCAGCACTTACTGAAGCGGCTTTGCTCCTGAGTGGCGCATCTGGTGGACAGACAGGTGTTTGCGCTGTTTGAATGTCTGGCCGCATTCATCACAGATGTAGTTGCGTACCTCTGGTTGGAGAAGAAAACAAAGCATTATTAATCCTCGTCTGGGCCTTGTACGAACTCCCGGTATTTCCTGGATTGTATTCTAGAAGTGGCTGCAAGGAGGATCCCTCACCTGGGAGGCCAGGTAAACAACGGGGGGGGGGGGCAGCGGAGGAGAATCCCAAGCCTTCCCTCTGAGACACCATTTTTTAGGATCCACCTTTGACTGGCAGTGGATTAGTTGCAGATCTTTTAATAACTTGGTTAGGGAAAGAACACAGGAGGTCCCGATCTATTGAGAATCTTGGGAGATGGGCAAGAGAAAAGGAGAGGGTGGGGGGCTGTTTCTCCTTAGGGGGACTCTTCTCTGCTCAGCTCACAGGGATCCTTGCAGGGAAAGGACACTCCTTGGCCCTGTGTGTGCAGGGGGACGGGGGGGCGGGCTGCCTTCCTGTGCCAGACTAAATAGCAATAGTTAATAGTTAGACTTCTATACCGCTTCATAGGGCTTTCAGCCCTCTCTAAGCGGTTTACAGAGAGTCAGCATATCGCCCCCAACAACAATCCGGGTCCTCATTTCACCCACCTCGGAAGGATGGAAGGCTGAGTCAACCCTCAGCCGGTGAGATTTGAACAGCCGAACTGCAGAACTGCAGTCAGCTGAAGTAGCCTGCAGTGCTGCACTCTAACCACTGCGCCACCTCGGCTCAATCGTGAGCTTCATCCAGGGTGGCAAGAGCCGTTTGCCAACCGGGTGTCGTGACGGGCGAGCAATGGCGGACGCTACAGGGCCTACCTGTATGAATGAGCTTGACGTGGCGCTGAAGGTAGCGGTCAATCATGAAGACTTTGTTGCACCCTGGGTGGGGACAGGGCCTCTCCCGGACCTCTTCGTGGTGTTCTTTGATGTGCTTCTAGACCCAACCAGAGAGGCGGCTGTAGGTGGGTGGGTGTCCTCCGGCCTCCACGGCCAGGTTCATCCCTGGCTCCTCTCCTCTCCGCCCCTTCCCCCTTCCATCAATGGCAGGAGTCATCGGGCCTTTTGGGACCACCAGCCCTGCTTTCCATCAAGTGTGCAGCGAAACCGGGGCTCTTGTGGTGGAACGCACGGCTCCAACTGTAAGCGGCTGTTGTTCTCTCTAGGGTCTATAGCAGTGTTTCTCAACCTTGGTGACTTGAAGTCCTGTGGACTTCAAGTCACCAAGGTTGAGAAACACTGGTCTATAGGGTGTCTCCTCCCCCCACAACTTGGCCCTGACTGGCTTCTCCTGCAGGGCGCCCTGGCTTACCTTCATGCCATCCGCCCCTCTGTACACGGCAGTGCAGCCCTGATAAGGACACTTGTAAATGTTTGGCAGCTCCTCCCTGGAGAAGGAAAGAGCAGCTGGGTCAGAGCTCAGGGAGGCTCCCCTGGAGGCCCCGCACCAGGCAGCCTCCCAGACCTTTCGCCCTTGATCTTCTTCTTCCAGCCAGCTTTGGGTCCCGGCTTCTTCCTTGTTTTGGGCTCCTCCGGGTTTGCGTCTTCGCTTTCTGCTTCCCTGTCACTGGGCACCCTGAGAGGAAAGGGAGGGAGGAAGCAGGAGAAGTGGAGGGAGTCCTCTCCCCAGGGAGGCTCCCAGGGCCGCCACCTGCCGCCCTTCTGGATTTGGGAGTGAGGGGAAGGGAAATGTCCGTTGGCACCTCCACCCCCAGCAGACGTACCTCTTTTCTGGACAAGGCAGAAGGGAACAGTCCGAAGACTGCGCTGCCTTGTGGGTCTCATCCTCATACGAAGACTCTCTGAGAAAGGAGAGAAACCTTTAACCATTTCACTAGTTAAAATAGAGTGGTAGACTGGTTAGTTACATGTACGTTAGTTACATGGGGCTGCCCTTGAAGAGTATTCGGCGACTTCAGCTAGTCCAGAATGCGGCCGCGCGAGCAATTGTGGGTGCACCTCGCTTCACCCACATAACACCTATCCTCCGCGAGCTGCACTGGCTACCTGTCGATCTCCGGGTACGCCTCAAGGTGCTACTTGTCACCCATAAAGCCCTTCATGGTAGTGGATCTGGGTACTTGAGAGACCGCCTACTGCCAATCACCTCCACTCGACCTATTAGATCCCATCGATTAGGCCTCCTCCGAGTTCCATCCGCCGGTCAATGTCGACTGGCAACCACGCGGAGGAGAGCCTTCTCGGTGGCAGCTCCGACCCTATGGAACGACCTCCACGTAGAGATTCGTACCCTCACCACCCTCCAGACCTTCCGCACAGCCCTCAGAATCTGGCTATCCCGTCAGGCCTGGGGCTAAAGACTGTAACCCACCCGAATGGTATGAATGTTGTGCTTTTAATTATGTATTGTTTTACGTATTAAATGCTTGTTTCCCCTCCCCCTTGAGTTGTAAGCCGCCCTGAGTCCCCCCAGGGAAAAGGGCGGCATATAAATAAACTTTCATAACTCATAACTCATACTTCAGAGAGCGGCCAGTAAACGTGCAAAAGACAAATTAAATACACAAAAGAAAAATACGATTTGATAAAATAGAGGCCATCTATCTCAAAATTGAACAGCCCTCTCAGCAGAGGGACACAACATCCTCTGTCTCCAGTCTACAACACAGATCCTTTCGGCAGTTCCAAGAAGGCTCCACACCCATTTGCACCACTCAGGGGACCCCCAAGGACACAGATAAACATCCAAGTGACCCTCTCGAAGGATGCAAAGGACCAGCTGTCTGCAAGGAATATAAATCCTGCCATTCCCCACCATCCGGTCAGAGCCGAAGAAGCTTCTTGGATGAGGAGCGAAACGTCTTCCAAGAAAAGCAAGAAAGTCCAGTTGCCTCTTGGAAAAAACACCCTTGGGGCCTGGGATGATGGAGAATCTCCATAGACTTTTGGTAGCTAGGTGACCTTCCCTCGACCAGCAGCTCTGAATCAATGAATCCCGTGGCTCTGAAATGAGGTGACTTAAGAGTTGCTTGATGAAGGGCCGTGCAGAGGCCACAAGGCCACCAAGGAGGAAGGAAGGAAGCGGCTACGAGGCCCCTCAAAGAACCAGATGCTGCATTCAGAGCTTTCATGAAAATCAGGATTCAAGGCTTCCGTTGGTTGCAGAGATCCCTCCTACAAGCTAAAAAGTGCCTGTAGATGTTCCTGAGAGAATTCTGGGGAAGGTTCTGGGACAGAGACGAACGGCTTCTAGGTGGCCGTCACTTGCTCTGATTACCTGTATCTCAAGACAACACTTTTAATGTTTAGAGCCACCAGCGATGGTTACTCAGTTTTGTCCCAATCTATAATCAACCGACCTCTTAAGTATTCTTAGCAAAAATTTAAAATTAGGGGATTCCCAGGTTGGACTATAACATGCGGCCAATCAGTGAACTCAAGGTTAGCGGCTCTATTTCCCCCATCAGAGCTGGCTGGTCCTTTCCAGCTGCAGAGGGGAGGGTTGATCCCCAAACTGGGCCCTGCAAGCCAATTCCTCAACCGTTGTTCTGCTCCCCAGAAGCCCAGAGCGGCTGAGGCTTTTCTGAAGGCCACAGAAGGAGCAGCTGCTGTTTGAGGGAAGGCGACTGTAGGCCCATGGGAGCACCTGGCTTGGCTTCAGCTGGCTATTCACCAAGGGACCCCCCCACCCTCCGTATGACGTAATAGAGTCGGTAGTAAGTCACCCAACTCTGTCCTGACGTCTCTGGGATCATCATCGATACTCTGGTATGGGAGGCAACTCTGTCCAGAAGATGGCAGCTGAACAAAGGGGGACTTTGAAGGCTGGTGGAGCTGCAGGCTCTCCTGAAAAGGGCCCTGGGAAATCTGGAGGCTCATCCCCATTGAGCCAAGGAAGACTCCGGAGAGCCCCCGTCTTAGCAACTCCAAAAAATATTACAGGATCTGCAGATGCAACAGCTTCCAGCAGCCAACCAAGATGATCGGTAGGGGACCTCAGTGAGGGCTCAGCCCCAAGGAGAGTTTTTGAAAGCTTCAACCTGGGCCTGGAGATTCCTACAAAAGGAAGCTTCCTTTTCTCACTCGTGCAACCAATAGGACAGAGAAGACTTAAAGTGGAACTTGTTCAAAGTTCAAAACTTGTTCAAAGGGTGCTGGTGTCAAACTATCCAAAGGCAGCATCACGAGCTGCTCTTCGGCCCCTGTCAATCGCCCCCTCCCCTCCCTGCAAACCGTCTCCAACATCCTCCAAATCCTCTCAGTGGGGCGGGGCCAATGTCTCCCTGCAACACCATCATTTTCATGCGCGCAAAGAGGACGTTTCGAAGCCCCCCTTCTCTCACCCCTCAGAAAGGTCACTGAACGCGTCTTTTACCCGCTCATCCGACGCTGCAGACGGAGCCGGCTTCTCACTCGGCCGCCCTAGGGAAGCGAGAAGGGCAAGGGTTAGGGAGGGTGGAGGCCCGCAAAGCCACCAGAGGGGAAAAGGCCTGAGACTTCTGTGCCCACGGCCGGCTTCCTTCCGAAAAGGAGGGGGGGTCTCTGGACTAAAAGGGGTGAGGAGCCAATTAACCAACAGGGCAGAAATGAAAATGCAGAACCCAAAGGCGCAAGGGAGGGGCTCCATGGAGCGGAGACGGGAGCATGGGTCTCCCAAGGCTGAAAGGGTCCTCTCTCTCCTCCGGACCCAGAAGAATCAACTGCCAGGAGGGGAACAGGGAAGCAGGCACATCAGCAGCTGAGAGTCTCTCCGGCTTGAGCTCAAACCCCCTCCGGCTCCCTTGGGGTGGCTGCTTCCATCGCTCTCCGGAAGCAGCCCTCTTACCTGGGCTGCCCGGCCGGGGACAGGTCGCCTGGAGCAGGTCCTCCTGCAAGGGGCCTTGTAGGGAAGGCAACGCTCGGCTCTCGGGAAGCAGGTTTTCTGCACCGGATGCCGGCAAAGCAGTCCCACTGTCTGCCGGCTGCTGTCCGGCCACCGCTCTAGCTGCACTGCGCTGGGGCTGCAGCGAAGGAACGGCCACCCCTGTGGAGCTGTCGGATGCTACCCCATTGCCCGTCACGTGCTGCTGGGGGCTCTCCTTCTTCAGCTCCCACTGGACGGCCAGGGCGCTGTCTACCAGCAAGGCGCTGCAGTCCGAGTCGGTGCTCATGATGTAGCTGTGGCCCTCTTCGCAGCCCCACACGGCTCTGATGATCCCGCAGTACTTGGACGACAAGACACTCTGCAAGCTCGGTGCCATCGGGCAGTTCTCCGCGTGGCCATGGCTCCACCTCACCAGCTGGTGAAGGCACTGTGGGCTGGAGGTTACCAGGTCTGCAGATCGGAGGGAGAAAAGGGGCCTACGGTCAAGACCATCCCCACTCCAGTTATGGCTGCTGGTTCGGACTGGGCCTGGCGCAGCCGGAGGACGGGCCAACAGCTTCCTTCCCAGGGATGTGCAGTCCCTGCTAGGAAGACGCCGGATCCCTTCCAGAATTCTCAGCCACTCTTCCGCTCAAGTAATAAAACTGAAAACTGAGCACTGT
Source organism: Thamnophis elegans (assembly GCF_009769535.1). Classification (NCBI taxonomy): domain Eukaryota; kingdom Metazoa; phylum Chordata; class Lepidosauria; order Squamata; family Natricidae; genus Thamnophis; species Thamnophis elegans. Next base: position 49,148,234 of record NC_045554.1, on the reverse strand, counting down.
CTATTTCACACCTGCATATTTCGCAGGTGTGGTGCGAGGTTAATTAAGACGACTGCCTCAGGCTGGGGGGGGGTGTGTGGTGGAAGTTTGCAGCCTGATGGTTAGAGTCCTGCAACAATCCTCCTAGGGGCAGGCAGGGGGGGCTTTCCCTGTATAGGAATGAAACCCCTCATTCATGCCCCTTGTGCCTCTCCATTGTTTTAGAGCAGTGTTTCTCAACCTTGGCAACTTGAAGATGTCCGGACTTGGCAAATGCTGGCTGGGGAATTCTGGGAGTTGAAGTCCGGACATCTTCAAGTTGCCAAGGTTTAGAAACACTGTTTTAGAGGAAGGGGAGTTTTCTAGACTTAGCCACGTCTGGCGTGAAGTGCGCCAGGTAAAAAATTATTATCATGAGTTCAATTTCAAACTCTCCTCATCAGTCCCTTCAAAATGTCTCCTACGCACAACATCTTTGAACGTCGGTCCAAAAGATGCCATTTGGGGAATCCTAAAGGCCAATGCAGACGCTTTAAGGTAGCGCAGAGAAAAATCCCCGGGGGGGGGGGCTTATTAGCTGCCTTAAATGCTGGAAGATACATTCTGCTCCTCTGTTCGGATCAGGAGTTGGCGTCCTAGCTAGACAGAGGATGGCCATGCAGAGCCGAAGTGGCGCAGTGGTTAGGGTGCAGTACTGCAGGCCACTTCAGCTGACTGTTGTCTGCAGTTCAGCGGTTCTAATCTCACCGGCTCAGGGTTGACTCAGCCTTCCATCCTTCCGAGGTGGGTGAAATGAGGACCCAGACTGTGGGGGCGATATGCTGACTCTGTAAACCACTTAGAGAGGGCTGAAAGCCCTATGAAGCGGTATATAAGTCTAACTGCTATTGCTATTGCTATTGCTATTCACTGTGGGTGTCCACTTGGAGCACAAGGCCTGTGCTGCTGACCATCCTTGGCTGGCAGGCCTCCAGCCCCCAGGGAATGCCAAGGAGGACCGCCCTTCAGCTCGGAAGCAGCAGCCAAAACCATCGAGGGGAACTCGGTCTCTCACCTACCCAGACAAGGCGCCTCTCCTTCTGAAGCAAGGGGCAGTGAAGGCTGGGCGAGGTTGTTCCTGCACAGAGAAGGGGGGGGGACAGGTGAGAGCAGAGCAGGGACCTCTTGATTAATCTCCTCCTTTGCAAGTCACCAATGAGAACTGGGTTACTTGGGAACCAGCAGGGCAGAGAAGGTGCCCCCCCCCTCGGGCGGTGGGCAGAGAGGGGCAACAGAGAGACGGGGAAGGCTGCTCCACACCTACCTTCCTCGAGGCGGCTTGGGGGCTCCTGCGGGCGAGACGTTCACCTTCTGGATGAAAGCCTTCAGGATGCTGCGGCACTTGTAGAACTGGGCGTGGCACTTCTTGCAAACAAAGGGGGGCAGCGAGGGGTCTTGCTGGACGGCCACCCCCACCAGCCGCTGGAAGTCGCTGAAGAAGACTTGGTCCCAGCGCCGCTGCTTCTCCGAGTCCTCGCTCACCGCGGGCGCCTTCCCGAAGGCGTTGCGCAGGCTCCGCGAGGAGAACTTCCCGTGGCAAAGGCGGCAGAAGCCGGTGCTCAAGGCCCGGGGGATCCCTGCAGGGGTTGCCAGAGAGCAGTTGGACGGGCCGCTCCGCCGAAAGAGGCTCCCCGCGCCTCCCCCTCCCCCACGGCCTTTAGAAGAAGGGAGGGGCTTGAGGGGAATCCACCCCCCCCAGGCAAAAGGCCCCTCCCTCTGGGAACAAAGCCGGCAGGTGCGGAGGGGCGTTTGGGGCCCCGTCTGGGCCCTTCCCAGCCGCCCCCCTTGAAGCCTTTGGCCGGGATCCCGGAGGAGAAGCCGGAGCTCGCCCGATACAAACTAGCCTCGGCTGCCTCTGTAGCAGACTCGGGCCTGCTGCGCTGCGTTTCCGGGCTTTTATCGGAGGGCGAAGCGCTTCTCGGAGCAGCCACGGCCCCTCGGCCTTCTCGAGCTCGGCGGGGGAAGCGGCGGAACTTCACCCCGCGGCCAGAAGCAGCTCAGGGATCCTGCGGGCATCCCGGCCACCTAAAGGCCGCCCCAATCCCCGAGTCGCTCCGCCCGCCCGCCCGCCGCACCTGGCCTGCCGGGCGCCCCAAAGCAAACGGCGGGGAGGCGCTCGGAACCGGCCGGCCGCGGACAGCGCCCGCCGCCCTGGCAAAGCCGCAGCGGAAGCAGACGGGGGCCGCGCGGGGCTCCTCCGGGGGCTCCCCGGCCATGGCGCTACTCGGGGCGGCTTCCGCAGGCGAAGCTCCCGGGGCTGCTCACCCGGCACGGCTGCGGCTTCCGAGGGCGGCGAGGCCCAGCGCTTGGGCTCCGGCGCGCTCTTTTCCTCCCGGGCGGCGGCGCGTCCGCGGCGCGTCCGGCTCACCGAGTCCGGCCTGCTGATCTCGGCCGGCAGCGGCGGCTCTGAGCCGATCCTGGCCGGCGGCGCCGCGGGCAGGAACCGACCACGCCGATCCCGCTTCATGGCCGCGCAGTGGGAGACCCTCACCGGCTGCTGCTCGGAGCTCCGGCGCCGGTCCCCCTCCCGCTCCCCCCGTGGCTGGCCCGGCCCGCAGCGCCCCTGGCGGACGGAGGAGCCCGGCCGGCCGCGCCAGCAGCAGCAGCCCCGCCCGCCCGCCGCCTCGACCCTCCGGCGCGGCCCCCGAGCCCCGCCGGCCAGTCCCGGGGGAGCCGCCGGGCCGGCCGATGCTCCCAAGGAGGGGCCTGCACGACCGGCCCGCTCCGACGCCCGCAAGGGAGGCCGTCTGCGGGTCCGGAGGCTGGACTCCAAGCCCCCCGTCCGCCTTGGCTGCCCCCCGGCCCTCTACCCTCCCCCGCCTGAAGCGGAGCCCCGGGCGGCCGCCGGCCGGGCAGGACTCGGGCGGAGTCCCCGGGGGGCTCCGGGCGGGACAGGCTGCTGGACGCCCACATGACCGGCGCCGATCCCCGCGCCGCCCGGCCCCCGTGTGTGCTCAGTCGGGATTTGGGGACTAGCCGGGCCGGCTGAGGGGGCACGAACCGCCGAGCCTCGGAGCGGGGCGGGGGGGAGGCGAGCCCGGCTGGCTTCCGCGGGAGAGGAGCGCTTTTCTGCGCGGGGCCGGGCGGGGGTCGCCCACGGAGGGGCCGGGCCTCGGGAGCCTCCCTGAGCAGGCGCCGAGCCGGAGCGGCTGCGGAGCCCAGGCGGGCCTTCCTGCCATGCGCGGAGCGACCCCCGCCCCGCCCAGACACGGGCCGCCGCGGCTCCCCGGGGCCGCTCCGGGCGCGGCGGTCACGAGCGAGGGGGCTCCTCCCCGGGGCTGCGCCCGCCCCGCCCGCCCTGCCTGCCGGCGCCTGCGGAGCAATGGCGGAGCCGCGCCCCTGCTGACCTCACCCGCTCCGGCCCTGTCCGAGCGGCCGCCGCGCCTTGGCGGCGAAGTTCCGGCCCAGCCATGGCAGCCGCGCCCTCCGCCGCCGCCGCAGAGCCGCCGCCGGTGAAGCCGCTGCAGGGCGCCATGAAGCTGGCCAAGGCGGCCCTGGAGCTGGACGCCGGAGACCGGCCGCGGGTGAGGGGCGCCCGGGGTGGGCTAGGCTGCGGCGGGGCCCTCGGGAAGCGGCGCTGCGGCCCCTCCTTTCCCGGGAGGCGGCGGGGCAGCGTTGCAGAGCTCTCCGCCCCCCCCTGGCCGGGTGGGGGGGGGGAGCAGGGGGTCTTTCAGCTGCTCTGCTTCTGGCCCAGCCCCAGCCAGCCTCAGGCGCCTTCGGTGGTTTGGCCCCGTTGCCAGGAGAGCCCAAAGCTCCGCCCGGAGCGGTCGATGCCTAAGTTCCCCTCCCGCCTTCCCTGAGAAGCGGATTCTGGGCATGAAGCTGATCTGGAAGCCCCCCCCCCCGGGGGGGACAGGGGAGGGGGAGCAGCAAAACAGCTGGGCAGCTCTTGCCTGCAGAGCCTGCTTCCCTTGCCCCCCCCCCCCCCTTGAGGGGCCTGGTCCTGGGGCTCGTCCCTCTTGGGGTTAATTCAGTTGGGAAAGCAGGTCCGGGTTGGAGGGAGGGCAACAAGTACACTAGCCCACCTGGGAGGTGGGCAGGGAAGCCCACCCAGGGCAGCTCTGGTCGTTTCACCTGCTGAATTGTCCTCCTTGGCAGGAAGCCTATGTGGAATATCTGAAGAGCATCAGCTACATCACCCAGGTTCTCCTGGAAGAGGCTGCGGCCACGACTGGTAACCCTGCTTCCCCCTACCCCCCCTTCCCTGCCCCGGGACCCTCCGAAAGAGATGGGCCTCCTTTGCAGCGTCCGTTTCCTTTGGGGAAAATAAGCTTTCGAGTCTTTAAGCTAGTAAAATAAAGGCCCGTATCCTGCCAGGGGGGGGGGGAGGGGAAAGGGGGTTGGCACCGAGCTCTCTCGGAGGTCTTTTTGAGGTGGGCTTGCATCCCCTTGTAATTGGACAGACACAATCACACATTCCTTGTCCCGAAGGGGATGAAAATGACCTGGTGCCGGACACCCCCAAGATGCTGAAGGTAGCGGAGCAGTGCCTGGAGAGGGCCAAGAGCAGCGTTTCTAAAATAGGTGAGCCTGGTTTCTTTTTATAGGCACCCCCCCTCCCCCCTTCCATCAAGCAGAACAAAAGAGGGGGGTCTTCCTCGTTTCAATGGGACCAAAGTTGAGTCCAGGAGGGAAAGCGACCGTTGGCCTCACTGCTTCGTAAGGGCTTCCTCTCTAAGTGGTAACTTTAGAATAAAGCTTCCGTTAAGTCTCCAAACTTGGCAAGTTTAAAATGTGTGGACTTCAACTCCCTGAATTCTGGAAATAAAGTTTCCACTCTTAAATTTGCCAAATGTGGAGATTTTAAGTTGCCGTACGCACTCCTGGTGGCTCCGGAGGCCTCCCTGTCGTTTTCTTGGAAATGGTGTGGAAATGATGTTGGATTGCCTTCCTCCAGGGAGTTTTTTCAATTTCCCAGACTAGCCTAATGTCATTTGAAGGTCTCCCACCTAATTGCTGACCAGGTCTGGCCCTACTTAGCTTCTCAAGACTGGCCCCAATCAGCTTGGAATGTACCCAGTGTTGATGGCTGTTTCTGAACTGGGCCGAGGCCTGATGAGGGTCTGAAGCCTCATAATTGGCTCTGTGCTCTGTGCTTCCAGGCAAAGGCTGGGAGCTGGGTTTTGGCATCCGGCTCGATGTTTGTTTTCCCGGCTGTCTGCTTCTTCCTTGGACCCTGCTATCTGGCACGCGACGTCGGCCTGTTTTGCCCCTCTGTCAGCGCAGAGCTGTTTGCTTTGACCACAACGGGGCTTTGTCTGAGTTTTTCTGAATTCCCCAATTCCAGGAAAGGCCAAGGCCAAGCTGGTGGGGAAGAAGGGGGGCCCTGCTCCCGTTTCCAGGCACCGCAGAGTCTCCTCGGATGAAGGCAGGAAGCTTTCGCCCTTTCTGCCTCCTGAGATGTTCCAAAAGCTGCAGATCTCTCAAGTGCAGAGCCCCAGGAAGTAAGGGGGGGCTGGGGGGAGGGGCTTTGGGTGCTGGGGGGGGGCTGGACCCTCCAGCTGCTGCCTGGAGCTGGTCGAGGTGACCCGGCCTAGAAGGAGCTGCTTACTTCTTCTTCTTCCCCAGCAGCAGAGAGTTGAGCCCCCTGGAAGAGGCGTCCTTGCAAAACCAGAAGCTGAGAGCGACCTACGAGGCCCGGCTGGCCCGGCTCAACCCCAACCAGGCGGTGCAGAAGACCTCTCTGGCAAGTGGGGCCGTCTGGGGAGGTGATGGGCCTCTGGGGTCCCGTGGGAGCCGGGCATTGGGGCCCCCACATCTTTTGGGGGGGAGGGGGAGACTGCAGGAGCCGAGATGAGGCTGTCATTCCCCTTTTGCAAGAAAGGCTGGCTGGTTGCATCTCCCCTCCCCTCGTCCCCCCTTCTTGACTGCCGAGTTTTGCTCCACAGACCCTTTCTCTGCAACGGCAGATGATGGAGAACTTGGTGATCGCAAAAGCCCGGGAAGAAGCCGTATCCTTTCTGGCTCTTCTGTGGCAAAGGGAGAACACCCCCCCGCCCCACCCAGGCTGATCTGGAAAACCCTCAGGAGACCCAACCGCAATCCTGGGATTCCCTAGTGGTCTCCCATCCCAGATCCCCACAATGCTTCATTTGGGGGGGGGGACCACTCCCCCCCTCTGACTTCTCTTCGGCTGTCCCTGCAGCCGGCTGGGGCTTTGTCCTTTCTCCCCACCTGAGCTGGACTGGTGCTTGGCCCAGCTGCCTTTGCTGTCTGGCCAGGGGATCCGGGTGGGGGACTATCTGGGGCACTTGGAAGCCTGGCTGGGGAGGACCTTGACTCTGCCCCGCCCCAGCTCCAGAGAAAGATGGAGGAGCATCGCCTGCGCCTGCAGGAAGCCGCCAACAGGCAAGTCATCTGGGTCTGGGATGCTCTGCCCCCCTTCTCCGTTCATGGGTGGGGAGGGAGGGGGCCCAGCTGCTCCTCTGAGCCCGCGTTCCTCCCCCCCCCCTTAGGAGGTTCTCCAGCAATGCGGTGCTGACCCCAGAAGAGCAGGAGCAGCGCGCCATCTACGCGGCCATCCTGGAGTACGAGCAGGACCACGTACGTAAGCAGCTCCAGGGTCAACCACGTCAAGGACGCAGCGTGCAGAGGTCCCCAAGAAGCAAATGGGGAGGGGCTGAGGGGGACGAAGGGGTGGGGGGGCTGTACTTCAGTGTCCTCTCCTCTCCCCACCCCCCAGGACTGGCCAAGGCTATGGAAGGCCCAGTTGAAAGAGCAGCCCAGCGACCTGTCCTTGGTGCCAAAGCTTCTCTCGCACCTGCTCAGGTAGGCAGGGGGGGAGCAGGGCACAATCGTCCAGTGGGGAGGAGACCGGGGCTGGGGAAGGTGGGTCCCATACTTTCAAGAAGTCCACTGGGTCCCTCGGCGGACTTTTGAGCTGGCCTGGAAGGACAGAAGGACCCTCGGCTGCTGGGCTTTGCCCGAGTCTCCTTCAGAAGAGGCCGCCTCCCCCTCGGCCCACCGGAGTCGCCGTCCCTGCGGTCCTTCCTGCTGCCCAGTTTTCCAAGCGAGGGGAGCCCAGCCAGGTTGGGTGATGATGGCTTCTCCTTTGATTCCAGCTTTGCGGATCATCCCATCTGCCAGTTGCTGAAGAAGCTGCAGTGCTCGGCCTACCACCGCATCTACCCTCTCATCAGCCAGAGCAGGACGACGGAGGCCTCGCGCGGTTGGTCCCTCTCCTCCTCGCTGGATGCCGAGGCCTTCCTGCCAGCGGCCACCGAGGGGCGGAGGCTGCGCTCCTCCCAAAGCTTGCACTCCATGTTTTCCGTCCAGGAACACAACAAGTTGAACCTCCGCCATAGCATCTCTGGCACCCCCTTCATTGAGGACCAGAGCCTCTTGCTTCCCCCCCAAGAAGGACGGGGGTCCCCCCCCCTGGCTGACCGGGAGAGCTCCTTCGAGGACCTGGAGCAATTCTTGTCAGCCTCCGAAGCGCAGCCAGCAGGGCCCCTGCAAAGCCCTTTGCCGGGGAAGAAGGGCTCCCAGCAGGAGGCCCTTAAGGCGGTCGTGAAGGAGATTCACAACTCCATTGGTGAGCACCTGGGTGGGCAGCCCCAGGGGGACTGGGCTGTCGGCGGGGAGGAATCCGGCTTGCCAGCTGCTGCGGGACAATCCATGGGAAGGGAGGGGGGGTTTCGCACTTCTCCTTCCTAGAGGCTTGCACTGATGGAGGGGGCTGCTTCCTCCTGCAGACAGACTCTTGTCCCTGACCCTGCTGGCTTTCGAAGGCCTCAACACGGCGGCCGCCAAGGACCAGTGCCTGGCACGGCTGGAGGAAGCCTTCTTTGGCCCACTCTGGGGGCCCCTCTTGACAGTGTACAGGTGGGATTGAGCCAGCCAGCACACACACACAGACACCGCCCTCTGGATCGGATGGTGCTGTTGAAAAGGGGGGAGTCTGAGGGCTGCTGGGCAGGAAGAGGCAGAAAGCCCCTTCCCCTGGCAAGGAGCCTCTCGTGCCTTGTGTATGGGCAAAGGGAGGGAGCCCACCCACCCAGCCGGCTTTGCTCAGCCCCCCTCTTCTTCCTTCCCTCCCTCTAGGACTGTCTACAGGGCCCTGGAAGAGGCTCTCTCCAGGAGCATGGAGCTGCGCAGGAAGGCCTCTCCGGCTGAGATGGGCATCCCCTCCAAGCTGCTCCCCAAGGCAGCAGGGCCTCCCCCATACGCTGCAGCCGTGCAGGAATTGCTCCTCCTCCCTCTCAGCAGCTGCCCGCAGAAGAAGCTGGAGTGCATCGGTGAGGCCAGACTGGGCTGGGATGGAGTCGCCCACTGGGCCTTGGGGCCACTTTAGAAACACCTCCCAGTTAACCCTGGACCTTTCCCTGGCCTTGTCCAGCACAGACACGCCGGGCTTCCTAATTGGGAGGGAGGGAGCAGCTGGGGGGCAAGAGGTCCGGCCTTACCGGGGGTTGAAAAGTCCCTGGAAAAGGGGGGCTTCTCAGGGAAAGGCTGCCCGGGAAATGCCTGTGGGAACCGGGGGGAGGAAGAGAGGTGGCCGGTGCATAGAGCTGTGTGCCTGTCTTCCTCCCCCCTCCCCGTCTCTTCAGTGAGGACCTTGCGAGTCATCTGTGAATGTGCAGAGGAATATTGTGGGAGCCGACTCCAACCAGCGTCCGCCGCTATGTGAGCACCTGAAGGCAGCATCCTATCCAGATGGGATGTCTGGCTCTGAAGCCGCTTCCTGGGCAAGCGCTGGGCAGGCCCTGCCTGAAAGCAGCAATGCTGCAGCAGCCCCCGGGCACCAGCGTCCCTCGGCACTGCCAGCTGCGGAGCCTGCCTTGACCCGCTCTGCCCCTCCCTTTGCAGCGGTGCTGACGACCTCTTGCCCATCCTGTCCTTCGTGGTCCTCCAGAGCAACCTCCCTCAGCTGGCCTCCGAGTGTGCCGCCCTGGAAGAGTTCATCCACGAAGGGTAGGCGTGGCAAGCGCTCGTCCACCTTGGCAGGGCCCGGGGGGGGGGGGGAGGCACTGGCTCTGCCCTCTGCCTGGTCGCATCTCCCTGGGGCTGCCCCCTTGCCAGGCCTCTGGCTCGGCTCCCCTCTGCCCATTTTGAGGGTGCAGAAGTGGCAGCCACTGCATGGATGTGATGACGGGGTGGGAAAGGGCTTTCCGGGGGGGGGGGGGAGGACAGTTGGATCCCTGGTTGAGCAGCGCCTCCCCCCTCCTTAGGACTGACCGGTTCCCTTTTTCTCCCAGGTACCTGATTGGGGAGGAGGGCTACTGCCTGACCTCCCTGCAGAGCGCCCTCTCCTACGTGCAGAGCCTGCAGGGGCCTGTGGGGCTCCGGAAGTAGCAGAGCTGCCGGTGGGGGGGGGGCTGCCCCTCCCTGAGCCCCCTCATGAAGGATCCCTCCCTCCTGCCACGCTGCTCCCTGGGAGGCTTTTTGGAGGACTGGGGAACTGAGCAGCTGGACCAGGCAGCCTCCCAGGGCAACTCTTGCACAAGATTTGGGGGGGGGGGAGGGTTGGCAGGCAAACTTTGGGGTTAACCCAGCATTGCCCAGCATCTGCCCCCCCTGCAAGGCCTTCTGGCACTGTGGCTTCTGTCCTGGTATGTCGCAAGACGCTTAGCTGTCTGTTCCCCCCCCGCCCCCCCCCTCGTAATAGCCTGCCTTGAGGGTGAAAAAAGGGGGGGTGGGCTGCATCTTGTTTCCCACGTTAACACTAAGAGTTGCTGTAGCCCTCCCCCTTCCCTCAGCTGCAGGGCAAGCCAGCCACCCTGGCCCCCTGGCAGCCCCTTCCTTGGGAAGGATGGCCAGAGGCAGAGATGGGAGCCTGCTGACCCGCCATCCCCTCCCTCCCCCTGCCCTGCATGGCCCCTCCCTGTATGGCAGCTGCTTCAACCCGTGGCTTCTGCTGCACCCCACGGGGCCACTTTTCCCTGGGGGGGGTGGTTGCTGAGTAAAGGGAAGGTGGGGGAGGGGCCTGGCTGCCCATCCTTCCTTGCCTCAGTTTGGGGTCTTTTGAGTTCCTCTGTGATGGAATAGGAGCCACCTGGGGGAAGCCAACAGGTGAGCTTCCCCTGTGGATTGTGCGTTGTCTACTGAGGTAGAGCAGAGCTGCGGGGAGAAAGGGGGGGGGAGTGGGAAGGAAGCTGAGAGTGGCTTGCAGGAACTCGCACAAGCCTCTGAGCCGCCAGGTGGGGAAGGAAGACGGAGCCCCCCCCCACCTGCAGGGCCCCCGGAGGGGCTGGGAGGGTCCCGAGAGGTCCCTACTGCGCCATAGAAGGAAGCCGGGGCTCCCTTGCAATCCAGGCCCTCTGCACCGTCTCCTCCTGGGGGGCCGTTCGTGTCCCTCCTGCCTGACCCTCCACTGACTTTGGCGCCTCCATCTTTCCGTCTGTCCTGCAGCTTCACTCCTGGAAGCTCTTTGGGAATAAAGCTCCTCTTCTCCCTGCCACCCTGGTTGTGCTTTTTTGGGTGGGGGGACAGCTGGGGCGTGGGTTGAGGGGGGGCTCAGTTGCATGAAGCCAGTTACTTTGGTTTGGTTTATTAGATTTATATGCCGCCCTTCTCCCAAGGACTCAGGGCGGGGTACAACATTAAAAGAAACACATAATACCAAACTTTAAAAAAATAAAAAAATAGAATATCCCAAGCAAACCCGTCAGGTGTTCTTCTAAACTAAGCCGCGTATCCAGGAGGACGCCCAGATTGCGGGGCCTCTCTGAGGGGGCTAAAATCTCCCCCCACCCATCATCAAAGATGGAACAAGATGCACAAATCGGGATGATGGGAACCACAGCCACTCCGTCCTCATCCAGATCTGCACAGCCTCCAGGCATCACGTCGAGGGCATCGCTTGGGTGGTTTGGGGTAGAGATGAAAAGTTGGGTATCATCAGCATATTGATGACACCGTACCCCAAAACCACGGATGATCTCGCCCTTTGGGAGGGGCGGGGCGGGGGCGCTCAGGTCCGCTTCCTGCACAGTGGCCTCTCGTAGCCCCCTGGGGCTCCACCCTGGGCCAGCCCTCCATGCTGGGGACTTCGCGGCACCTTGGGGGTTCTGGAAGCCGCCAGGAGTTCGGAGGCTCCGGCAGAGACCGAGGTGAATTGGGGGGGGGGGGGAGAGGGGCTTGGCCGCCCAAGAAATTCCGCCCCACCGACGCCTTCGCCCTCCTCCTGCAGTCGGGCGGGGGGGGGGATAGAAGCGGTGCCCCCTTTGCCACCAGGCTGTCGCTTGGCTGCTCCACGCGGGCGGGCGGCAGCGTCTGAAGGCGCCGACACGCGTCTTCCGAAAGGCGGGATGCCCTCCTTTCTGACGGAGCTTCCCTGTCGGGGCACCGTTGCAGGCTCCAAGGCGGCTCGCCGGCCAAGAGCTCCCTGCAGGGGGCGCTCCAGCCTTGCGGGCCAGTTTCTTCCGTCCGCTTCACGGGGCCCCTTGGACTGCCTCCCCGCCCCGCCCCCAGGACTCGGCGCCGCCTCCCTGTGACGCAGGCGCGGCGGGGGCGGGGCCGGAAGCGGCGGGGACGCCGGAGCGTCGAGCGGCCGCCGGCAGGTGAGCGGCGGGGCGCGAGTTCGAATCCCAACCGGCGGACCCGCCGGGGAAGCACCGAGGCGGCTGCGGGGGCCCGCAGGACTCTAGGCCGCCTCGCCCGGCCGGGCTGCTTCGGGGGACGCCCGGAGTCTCGGGGGTCCGGCGGTGGCCTGGGGCCGGTGGGGGGGCGCCCTCCAACTAGCCCCTCCCCTCCCCCCCCCGGGCGCCTGGCAGCGGCCCCGGCAACCCCCCTTTGTTGCGGCGGCTGCTCCGCCTCTGCCCTGCTGGGCGGCCCCTCCGAGCCCGCTCTGCCCCCGGCGCTCCCAGGAGCCCCGGCCGAGCGGGGCAGCGGAGGCGGCGGCCCTTTCTGGCCCCTGGCCGGCGGGAGGAGGAGGAGGAGGAGGAGGAGGAGGAGAGGGCGGAGAGCGGGGAGGGAGGGGCGCCCCCGCCTGCTCCCCCCCCCGAAGGCCCGGCGGTGAGGGGTCCCCCGGGGGCGGGCGGGGGGCTGCCGGTGGGGGCGGGCGTGGCAGCGGCTGCCTCTTCCCAGCTGCAGGATGGAGCCCGGGGCGGCGCTGCAGGAGGAGTACCGGCGCTGCCTGGAGAGGGACTTCCGCAGGGGCCACGCGGGGGCCTGCAGCGACGCCTCCCTGAAGGAGCTGCTCTGGCACCACCTGCTCGAGGACCCGGAGCTCCACTGCAGCCTGGACGGGGAGGACACCTTGGCCACGCTGGCCGCTGCCCTGCGGGGACACCTGGACACCAAAGGGAGCCTGCGGAAGCTGGCCAGGGCCTTCGAGGTGCTGGAGCTGGCAGCCGTCAACCTCTACTTCTTCCCTTGGCGCAAGGAATTTGCCACCATTAAGGTGAGCTCCGCTTTGGGTGGGAGGGGGGCGGCAGAGGGGAGGGTTGGGGGTCTCGGGAGAGAGTTGACGGTTGGGGTTTTTCTTGGCAGACCTTCTCCGGGGTCTACGTCCACGTCCTTCAGGGGGTCCTGCCAGAGGCCAACCTGGCCCGGAGTTTCCGCCGACTGGGCTACGTCCAGCAAGACCGTCTCCACCTGGTGAATTCTCGCCTGCCGCCGAGTGCCAACCTGCTCTGTGCCGCCTGCTGCTTCTTTGCAGCCAGGGTGGAATGCCAGATCCTGGCGAAAATCGTGGAAGAATTGGAGCCGCAGGTCGTGCCGCCCGATGAGCTGCTGAAGGCTCGGATGGAGGCCAAGGGCAACCTGGAGCGGTGCGTGGCCAAGCTGCAGAGCCTGACACGGTGGCCACGGAGCCGCGAGGTTCGGCCGGACCTGGCTGGCGGGCTCGACCTCTACCGGGAGAGCTCTGAAGGACACGGCTTCTACCGGGAGCCTGCAGGGAATCGGCTCTGGAGCCAGGAAGCCTCCCTCAGCGAGTGCGGCAGCCCCCGGCTCCTGAGGCGGAGCCCCCAGCCGCTGGCAGAGTGCCGGAGTGAGCCCCCCTGGAGCCGGGAGTCTTCCTGTGGCAACGGACTGCGGGGCTCAGAGGAGCCCGACCTGGCGACCTCCTTCTCCTTCATCTCCTTGAGGCGGGAGCTCAGCAGGACTTCCGAGATGGACTTCCCTGCTCAGCTGGGGAGCCCGTTCTCATTCTCCGGCCTGGGGGGCTACGAGAGTTCCGATCCCCCTTCGCAGGCGACGAGCTGCCCGGCCTCTCCTCCATCCAGGCAGCCCAGGAGCCTCCACCTCAGTCCGGGCAGCCTGCACAGCAGCACCGAGGGGCTGAGCCCTGAGCCGGCCCACTACCAGATGCACAGCTGCCTGCTCCCGGGGGCCCTGCCCTGCTCCTGCTGCAACACCTGCCGGCTGCTGCACGTCAGCACCTGCGACGGAGTGCAACACTGCCGGAACCGCCACCACCTCGTGGAAGAGCTGCAGAGCGAGAAGCAGCAGCGCCTGTGGCTGCAACGAACAGAGGTGGACAGGCTGCTGCAGGAGGGAGGGGGGCCCTGGCAATAGGACGGGGGCGCCCGGCTGGGCTTTGGGGCGCAGAGGTCATTAAGGATCACGCCCGCCAAGCCTGCTTTCCGCCTCTGGCCTGGGGGAGGGCAGGGTAAAAAACGGCCAAGCCCCCCTCCCCCCTGGGCAGATCTTGTGGACGGAGGATTGAAGGGGAGGAGATGGGATGGCTTTGCCCTGGTTGGATTAAGGGCCCAATGCCCATGAAGTCTGGAAGAGGCAGGTGGGGAGCAGACCTCATGCCAGCCACCCTGATTTCTGGGATCAAGGATTTCTCGTCTCGCCTGGGAAGCCCTTTCTGACATTCCAAAGTCCCGTTCTGGGATTTGTGTGGTCCAGGGCTGCTTTGCGTATGGCAGAGGCCAGAGAAGAGCCTCCTGCTCAAGCATCAAGCTGGGGAGGAACTGTGGGCAGCATTTTTACAAATCCAGAATGGACCCCTTGGTAGCGGTCACTTTGCTGATATGCAATGCAAGATGCAGTTGTAATAAACTTAACTGAAAGCTACCTGGTTTTCTAGATCTCTGAACGCCCTTCCCACCGTCTCCCCTTCTTGGCTCCAGCAGAGGCCATTCACAAGCCAGGAGGGCTGGAGGCTCTTCCTCTGCGCAGCTGGCCGAGAGCCGCTGAGGCTCCTCCTGGCCTGGCTAAGCACCGCAGCGGGAATGGCTGTCCTGGAAAGCAGCCAAGGCCGGGCTCTTGGGCCCCAAAGCGAAGAGAAGAGCAGCCGGCTCTCCAGGGGTGGCTGCAGGGTGACGGGCTCAGGTGCCACTTTTGGTGGCCGTGGCAAGCAATGCCCCCCTCTGGCACACGGGCTCGAGGAGGGCAGAGCTGCTGGCTGCTGCCTCTGGGCATGTGGGGCGGGTGGCTTCCGCTTGCATGTTGCAGAGCTGCCAGAGTATCATCCTGGGAAGCAGAAGGGCCTGGAGGCAGCGGGTGGGATGCGAATGTGTTGTTTACACAGAAGGAGAGTAGCTGGAACCGGGAATCTCTCCCACCCCCAAATAATCTATTTCCAGTCTAGGAGCAGACAGGAAGCAGGCAGCTGGAGCAGCAGCCTACCCAGCGGGTGTGCAGAGGGTGCCGAGGGCAAAGTGGCGTCTGGAGACTGAGCTGCTGAAGGTTGGCACAGCCCCCCCCCTCCCCAATCTCCCACAGGTGCCACTTGGGGCATCTCTTGTCCCCCTACTGACAAGGCACCCAGCAACCCTCAGACTGGGAGAAGAGTCTTTATTGAAAAGTCTTCCAAAGGGCTCAGCTGTCCAGCTCCGGCCACAGAGCAGAGCCACGCCAGGAGGAGCAGCTCCCGGGAAGGGAGCCTCGCACTCCAAGCCTGGGAGGCATCTGCCGGGACGCTTCCCACCTGCTGCCCTTTCAGGTGCGGCTGTCTTGGGAAGGTTGCCGGCCTTCAGGTTTCCTCCCTTCTTGGCTGCTCCGCTTGTTCTCCCAGTGCCCGGAGAGCCTGGTTTCCACAGGGCTGAGGAGAGAGGGAAAGCCCAGATGGGCAGCTGCTCTGGGGGGCCTGAGCCACGGGGTGGAGGGACCGAGGACCCCCACCAGTGCGTAGAGGAGGAGGTGGGCGGCTCCATGCGGAAGAAGAGGGTCCTGGACAGACAGCTGTTTCCCTCCAGCCCGGATCTGCCTCTCCAGCCCTGAGCCTCAGGAGAAACGCCTGGCAGAAAGCTGGCAGCGTGAAAGAAGGGAGTGGCAGGAAAAGGGAGGCTGATTGCCCGGGGGGGGGGGCACAAATACCCCCCACCACCACTGCCTTTTTTCAAAAGGACATTCCTGGTTCTTTTGGTCTTGGGAAGGGAGAGGAAACAGAATGGGCCGTCTAAGGAAGTGCAGAATCTGTGTGCAGATTTGACCGACAGAAGGTGGTTTTTTTTTTTTAATAGAACCACCTATAGAAAATGCAACAATAGAAAATGCCACGAGTGCAAAAACCGGCTCCCCGCCCGCCGTTCTTCCAAGGGCCTGCCCTACCTTTCAGGCGCCCTCCGAAGCTGCCGTCTCACGGCCGGTGACGTTTGCCCAGGCACTCCCCTCCTGTGCTCGGGGCGGCCCTCTTGTTGCGATGATGGGGGAAAGTTGGCATCAGCTCCGGTTCACAGGCTGGAAGGAAGGAGAGGCAAGAGGGATCAGGCCCTGGAGAATGGGGTGGCCCCACCCTGCGTGAAAGGGACCCTGGGGGGGCCACTTACGCCACGGCTTCTCCTTGAAGTAAGAGCTCTCCAAGCAGTCTCCGGCCGTGGCTCTGTGGAGGAGACATGGCAGTGAAGGGCACGTCCCTTCTCCCCCGCCCCCTACACCTTTACCCATCAGCCCCCTTCTAAGAAACCAACAATGGCCGCCTCCCTGCGGGGCAGCCCCTGTGGAAGCTTCTCGGCTTAACTGGATGGCCAGGAGTCTGCCGTGAGGGAGGGGGCAGTGCTCCCCGCCTCCAGAGGGATTCTTACCTTTTATTGGGATCGTACATGAAGAGCAGGTTCAGGAGACGAAGGCCGGCCTCCGACAGCCAGGCGAACTTGTGCTTCAGGTTGTTGTAGGGCTGCTTGCGGAGGGTGTATTGGCTCACCAGGGGCAGCTTGGAGAAACCCTGGGAAGGAGGGGGGGAATAGAGGGACCCACAAGGAAATACTTGGCTGCTGCCTGCAGCTCAACCCCCAGAGCTCCCCAGCCAGCCTGCTCAGGCGGCAGAGCCAAAGAAACCGCAGTGGGGATTGTGGCTTTCATGGCCCCCAGCGGAGTCCCCAAAGGGAGGAAGGACTCACGGGCCAGATGGTCTCGTTTGGGGTGCCCAGCAGCTGCACAATCAGGTCAACCTGCTGTATCTCGGAGCTCCCAGGCAGCAGAGGCTTATGGGCCAGCAATTCCGCCAAGATGCAGCCCACCGCCCTGCAGGACAGACGCAGAGTTGGTGGTGAGACCACCGCCCAGCAACCCAACACCTCCCACCCACCCACCCACCCCGGCAGACTCTGCTCCTTCAGACTCTTGCAATGCAACCCTGCAGAAAAGAGCCTGCCCCCCCCCTCCCCAGCTGGAGCCCACCCACTGCTTTCGTCCTCACCACATATCGATGGCCGTGGTCTGCGTGGTTGTGCCCAAGAGGAGCTCAGGGGCCCGGTACCTGCAAGGGGAAGGGAAGCGTGAGGGTGCTCAGAGTGGCCCAGTGCCCAGCCCGCTTGTATCGAAGGGGGTCAGCAGTGCTCTATGAGGGGGGAGGGGGTGTCCAGCCAACTCACCACAGTGTCACCACTTTTGGAGTCATGGGATTCAGGGGGACCCTGTAGGCACGAGCCAGCCCAAAGTCCGCTGCAAGAGAAGAGGGGGAGGGGGGGCTTGCTGTTTTACATCTGCAGCAGCTGAGCTGAGCACCTGAGATGCTATTGCCAAAGGCTCACCTGTCTTCACGCAACCTTTGTCAGTCATAAGCAAGTTGGACACCTTGAGGTCCCTGTTAGTTGACAAAACACAGGTATGTAGGAGGCTGGGGGTGGGCATGCCCGAGTTCAGGCCACCAGCGCCAGCGCCCATTCCCTGCTTGACCCATCCCTGCCCTTCTCACCTGTGGATGATGAAGTTGTTGTGCAGATACTGAAGACCGTGGAGAACCTGGAGAACGATGCACTTCACCTGCAGGCAGGCAAACAAAGGAGGGTCACTAGAGGGCCCCCCACCCACCCGTCCTGTGCTGGATGCCATTCTACACTCAAGATCCAGAAGGAGATGCTAAAATGATGGCTCCTTTGTTTGAAACTGCACACGCATCGCATACGTTGTGCCAGTCACCCTGTCCGGCACAAAGCAAACCATGTTTTGCAAAGTGTGAACAAACTAGGCCCATTGGGACAAAGAGGGTCACATGTCAATTTGCCAGGCTGAGCCTTGACACCCCTCCCTCCCTCCCCAGAGGCTGCCCTGCATTGTAGTCTTTGGGGCATCAAGTGAATTGTTAAAATGTCCTTTTCAGATCCTTGCCCCACTGTTGTTTTTAGTTGGAATTATCACCATTTTGAAAGCTCTCGCTAGTGTACCAGGCAACACCCTGTTATTAATGCCTTGCTTGCGCTGGAGCACACCCCTCCCCCCTGCCCTTTGGTCCCAGTTCATCTAAAACTTGCGACAGCTATTTGGGATGAAAGCCTCCACCCCCCACCCTTTGGCCTCTCCAAGGTGGCACGGCGACCACCACAAGCGAAGCACAGCCGCTGTACCTGCCCTGCGGACACACCTGGGCTTCGGAGAAGGGAACCTGCATGTTCTCGAGGAGGCTGGCCAGGTCCTGCTCACAGTAGCCCATCACCAAGAAAATGCTGCAAGGGGAATGGGAGGCGGGCGCGTTTCCAGCTGCAGCCAGGAAAGAGATCCTGCCCCAAAGAGGCTGAACCCCTCCTTTTCTTCTCCCCCCCCTTTGCTCCCCCCTCCAGTCCTCACTTTCTGCAAATGTTTGTACTTCCCCCCCCCCCGCCATCACGTGGACCTGCTGCCCTCAGAAAGGAGGCTCTTTGTCCACCTGCCCAGGGAATTACCTCTCCAGGTGATTGCCCACCACCACCTCCTTCAGCTCCACGATGTTCGGGTGCTGGAGCTTCAGCAGCAGAGTGATTTCTCTCAGGCTGCTGATGGGGATTCCTGTGGGGGGGAGGACCCGGGTAAGAGGGGCGCTGCGGGGCTACTCCCCCAGCCGGGCCTGCGAGGAGCCGGCTCTGCTCACCGTCTTTCTCTTTGTCCATCCGCACTTTCTTCAGAGCCACAATCTCCCCCGTCTGCGTATCTCGGGCACGATCTAAGACAGCGGGGCAGGCAAAGGTCTGGGGAAGCCCCAGCCCTCCCCCCTCTCCCCCTGCTCCCCCCAAGCCCATTTCACAAAGGAAGCCCTGGGGCGGCCATCCCCCCTGCACAAGCCGCCTAGTAGTATTTCGGTGGCTCTGCCAGCCTCCCCCGCGGTTGCGTTCCCAAGGCAGGAAGGGCTCCTTCCCTGGAGCAACGGGCGGCAGAGGGGAGCGTCTGAAGCCTGGTCAAGCGGGTCACCCAGGGCGGCTCCTGTCCCAAACCCTCCCCAGCCCCAGGCGGGACTCACACACGATGCCGTAGGTCCCTTCTCCGATCCGGTTCAGCTTCTCGAACTCCTTGACGCCCCGGCATCTTCCCAGCTGAAAGGAGAGCTGGTGAGGAGGCCGTTTCTGCGGCTTGGGAGCGGGGCTGGGTGGGAGAGGGAAGCGGCCGATGCGCGCGTGTCGGGGTGGGCTGGGGGAGCAGCTCCTGCCCAGATGCAGCACCGGCGCCCGGCAGGTGAGCGCGGACTACACAGCCCAGCCCGGCCGGCCGCTGCGCAGGAGGGCTGAGCGGGGGAGCGCGAAGGGCGCCCTGGCAGTCGGAGTCCGCTCACCCGGTGTGCGGCAGGCACCGCGAAGAAGCCGCCGTGCAGCCGCTTCAGGCGCAGAGGCTCGGGCTCTTGCTCCGCCATGCTCTTCCCTCCGCCGGCTCCCGCTTCCGCACAGGCCAGCTGGAAGGGGCGGGCCGAGGAAGGCTGCTGGGTCGCCCCTGCTCGGCCCCGCCTGCCAGCCAGGAGGGCTTGCTTCGTTCCCGGCCGCTGGCGCTCTTCTCCAAACAGGGGCGATGGGCACCTGGGCAGCCCTTGGCCTGTGCAATTGGAGGGAGGGGGGCTTCTCTCCCAGCCTCCCGCCCCCACAAGGCAGGCGGTCTATTCCTTCTTTCCTCAAAAGCAGGGACCCCCGCCCCCCTTTGCATCCCACTACATGCCAAGAAGCGCTTACTCACTTTAGGAAGTGAAGAAATTCTAAAAGTAGGGCTGCTGCACCTGAAATTATATTCCCAATATTAATTGATCTGTGCAGGTACAGTTCTGTTCTTGACTTACTGCATTTAACAAACACATTTATTGGAAGAGAAGTTACAGTTCCCTCATTTACCTCTGGCTGAGCTTCGCCATTCCTCCTTCTCTTCCCCCAATTCCAAATGTGGCCATGAAGGTGGATTTCCATTTGTTGGGGGTGGGTGGGGAGGAAATATAGCCCCCCCCAGGAAATATAAAAATGCTCCTTGCTCCTGACGGTCCAAAGAAGGCTGGGAGAGGAAGAGGGAAGGCACGCAGGGGGGATGTGCTAAAAGTTGCATGGACTTGTCACATTCTGTTGGGAGAATTTCCTGGGTTCCAAGGAAACACAAAGGCAGCTGATTGGAAAGAAGTTTCTCTGTTATTCGGGTCTAAAATTATTCAAAGCTTGTTTCTAGGACAGTTGACATCAGCGAGGTTTATATACCTTTTTTAGCCTTTGGTGTGAGTGAAATATGTTTTTATGACCATGAGAAAGCAGGAAATATTTTTTTACAGTTAAAGGAAATATTCTGCTTGTTATTTTCTTTATCAGCAGAGACTTTAATAACTGCATAACATTCCCCATTGGAGGGAAGCCTCTCATTTCAGCCAGATGCAAAAGGCACCTGCGGTTTTTGAATTTCACACCCCTCCTCCACTCTCTTTGCAGGTGCAAAGCAACCAAGGACGTCAGCGGCTGAATGCTCATCACCCGGCCTGCAGCCCTCTTGGATGCCACTTAGACGACCGTTATTGGCCCTGCGCCCGCACGGCGTTCAGACGAGACCCCGAATGCATGCCTGGGATGTATCTGCACGCAACACTCCCCAGACACGCATCCGGGGTCTCGTCTGAATGCACGGCCGACTCGTACGGGCACAGGGTCAAGGCTACCGCCGCAAGCAGGTGCTGAAGGAGGGTGCGGCAGCTGGTCTGAGGCCGGGCTGGAGTCTCCAGGGCAGTGTTTCTCAACCTTGGGGACTTTAAGTCCTGTGGACTTCAACTCCCAGAATTCCCCAGCCAGCGTAGCTGGCTGGGGGATTCTGGGAGTTGAAGTCCACAGGACTTAAAGTCCCCAAGGTTGAGAAACACTGCTCCAAGGAATCGGACTTCCAAACCCGTCATTCCCAGCCAGCCAACAGCGCTTTTACGCGTCCAGCCTTCAGCCTGGAGGGAGAGGCCACCATCAACCTCATTCAGAGCCCGCAGAATTCGCAGCCGCGCAAATAGAACAAAGGGGCGCGTGGAACGGACGGAGGCGGGCTCGGAGCACATCAACATCCGGGCTCTTCGTTGCCGCAGCAACCGCGGCCGCCTTCTGAAGGAGCCACGTGAGCCTTCGGTTTCCCTTTCCCGTCTAGGCAGGACGACGCATGCGCGCCGCCCGAGGCCCCGCCTCCAGAGCGGAAGGGAGGCGGAAGTGAGCGTCTCTCCGGAACCCGGAAGTCCTGGCAAGAAAAGGCGAGCGGGGGCTTCAGCCGGGATGGACGGTGAGGGGCCTCTTCCCGGGGGGAGGGAGGGGCTGCAGGAGGGGGGGGGAGTCGGGTTGGGGTCGCCGGGCCCCGTCGTCTCAGCTGCGGATGACTGGAGGTGTAGTCCGGCCCTTCTGGAGCCATGGGGGGGGGAGGTGGGCGGAGGCTGCCTGACGCCCCCCCCAGCCGTCCCTTTGGGAGGAAAGGCCGAGGGGGGGCGGGGAGGTTCCAGGCGGGGCGTCTCCTCCTCCCCTCCCTCCCTTGGCAGGGGGGGGGGCAGGGCAGCCCACTTGGAGCCCCAGAAGAAAAGGGGAGATAGGAAGGAAGCAGGCAGAGATCCCCCCCCCCATATTAAATCTGAGAATAGCAATAGCAGTTAGACTTGTATACCGCTTCATGGGGCTTCCAGCCCTCTCTAAGCGGTTTACAGAGTCAGCATATCGCCCCCACAGTCTGGGTCCTCATTTCACCCACCTCGGAAGGATGGAAGGCTGAGTCAACCCTGAGCCTTGGATGGATAGATAATAGATAAGATAGATATAGAAGATAGATGATAGACAGATAGATAGATAGATAGATAGATAGATAGATAGATAGCAATAGCAATAGCAGTTCGACTTATATACCGCTTCATAGGGCTTTCAGCCCTCTCTAAGCGGTTTACAGAGTCAGCGTATCGCCCCCACAGTCTGGGTCCTCATTTCACCCACCTCGGAAGGATGGAAGGCTGAGTCAACCCTGAGCCTTGGATGGATAGATAATAGATAAGATAGATATAGAAGATAGATGATAGATGATAGATAGATAGATAGATAGATAGATAGATAGATAGATAGATAGATAGATAGATAGCAATAGCAATAGCAGTTAGACTTGTATACCGCTTCATAGGGCTTTCAGCCCTCTCTAAGCGGTTTACAGAGTCAGCATATCGCCCCCACAGTCTGGGTCCTCATTTCACCCACCTCGGAAGGATGGAAGGCTGAGTCAACCCTGAGCCTTGGATGGATAGATAATAGATAAGATAGATATAGAAGATAGATGATAGATAGATAGATAGATAGATAGATAGATAGCAATAGCAATAGCAGTTAGACTTGTATACCGCTTCATAGGGCTTTCAGCCCTCTCTAAGCGGTTTACAGAGTCAGCATATCGCCCCCACAGTCTGGGTCCTCATTTCACCCACCTCGGAAGGATGGAAGGCTGAGTCAACCTTGAGCCGGTGAGATTTGAACTGCTGAACTAGCAGTCAGCTGAAGTGGCCTGCAGTACTGCACTCTACCCACTGCGCCACCTCGGCTGCGCCTCCATTCGGCCTCGAATGGAGAAGGAGGTTTGCATCAGGCAGAATAAGAGGCTCCCTTGCTGCGGGGGGGGGGGTGTCTTGTGCCAGGGGATGGGCGGGTTTACCTTGCCCTTCTGTAAAGGGAAACCTGAGTGTTTAATCTGCAATCCGTGGGAATCATCGTCAAAACTGGTAAGTGGTCAAAGGGATAAGCCCCAAGGTGTTATAGTTGCAGAATTGAGAAGTAATTACAGATTTTTAAAAATATATATTTTTTAAAAAAATATGAAACTAATTATTTCATATTCTTGGACTCTGATAAAACATTTCTACATGCTCCACAGTTTTAATCTGGATTTTTCAAATCTATGTAAATTTTTGTGCACCAATTTGGGCAGAAGGAATGTTGTGGATCTGTTTCCAAAAATCTGCCCTTCCTTATCGACAATTCCTTTTATCATTAAATCTTCCAACTGCTCTCATTTTTCTCTTCACAGATACACTCTTTCAGTTAAAGGTGAGTGCTAGTGCCATGAAAGGTGCTTTCCTTGGGGCTTAAAATTGCCTGGTTCTCCCTACAGAGCACAAATTTTTGCAGCAAAATTAACAGACAATTAACCCTTTTCACAATAAACACTCTGGTTAGGAAACACTCTCCTCCTTGGACAGAGAATGTCAGTTTTTGTAGATGAACAATTCTTGTCAAGGAATCTGGCAATGGCTGCTTCTCCGATGCCACGTAGAGCTGTAGCAGGTTTAGCTGAATCAGTAAATGGCCTCCTCTCTATCCATGTCTTCAGTACATATCCCTCCATCTCTGATTTTTAAAACTTGATTGTCCTTCTGAGGGACTGGGATGTGGGGGGGTTGCTGCTCGTGCCTGCTCCTGCCCACGGGCCTCTGAACATCTGCCTCTTTCTAGTTTACAGCCAAGCAGCTGGAGAAGCTTGCCAAGAAGGCAGAAAAGGACTCCAAAACAGAACAAGCCAAAGTCAAGAAGGTGAGGAGCCTGAATGCCAAGGCTAGGAGTAATGGGCGGGGATAACTCTTGAGGAATGAGTCAGGAAGGCTGGGCTTCCATCTCCGCTGCCTTCAAGCCTTTGGGCTGCCCCGTGAAGTTTCTAATCTTTTGCACCTGTGGCATTAAAGGCTGCCTGCGGGCCCTTCCTCTCCCTCCTTAGCTTGAGCATCTTTGCTCTCCTGGTTCTGCCCTGCATCGCCCATGTCTTTGAGGAGCCTTCCCCTCTCCCTCCCGTCCTCCCGTTTTTCTTCCTCACTCCTGAAGCAGATGAACGTCTAGAATGTCTTCCCTTCAAGTCTGCGTCACTAAGCCTCTTCCACTCTTGATTTTGTTGGGAGAAACTGTGAAGCTGAAGGTTGCTCCTTGTCTTGAATTCCAGGCCCTTCAGCAGAAGAATGTGGAATGTGCTCGGGTCTACGCAGAGAACGCCATCCGGAAGAAGAACGAAGGCTTGAACTGGCTGCGCATGGCTTCCCGCGTAGATGCCGTGGCCTCCAAGGTCCAGACAGCTGTGACCATGAAGGGAGTAAGGAGCTTTATTTTAATACTTCCTGACCTTCCTTGCTCCCTGGCAACAGGGAGAGGTTTTCTTTGTTGGAGGCTGCAAAAGATCCTCTACACTAAACTGGCCCTTCTGGGTGTGGAGGCATCTTCCACCATTCCCAGCCAACTAAACCTCTTGGGGGATTGATTCTATGTTGATATGTAAAAATTACCCTCTGGGTTTCCTGCTAGGTCGCTCGGCTTCCCCTTGCCCCATTCCCCCGTTGCCACTCAGTCGTTATCCACCAGCAGCTCACGAGATTCCAGCATCCCAGATTCAGCCTGAACTTGGTGGTCCTCCTGTCTCAGGGCTTCCGTGACTAGGAGGAAGCCATGCAGCCAGGGCTCCTTGGGAAACCCTCACAGACTGGCCATTGCACACTTTTCTTCTGGTCTTGATCTGGGCTGCTGTTTCCAGGGTCACAGGAGGCACCCCCTCTTCAGGACTGGCCCTGGCTTGGCGTGGTTCCTCCAAGTGAATACGATTCCTGACTGTTACAGGTAACCAAGAATATGGCCCAGGTGACCAAGGCCTTGGACAAAGCTCTCGGCTCCATGGATCTTCAGAAGGTTTCGGCTGTGATGGACAAGTTTGAACAGCAGGTCCAGAATCTGGATGTCCACACTTCAGTAAGTGCTGCAGGGGATGCTGAGCTTCAGAGCTGGGCAGTTGGGAAAGCACCTTTTCACAGTCTCCTGCCGGCCAAACTTCTCCCGTTCTTCCCTCGCCTTTGCTGCCTTCTCTGCATGCTTGTGAAAGTGTTTGGGTGTCTGTGGGAAACGACTCCAAATCAAACAGGTGGCACAGACTGTGACCAAGCAGGCTTTGAAACAGGGTTAAGAGGAGTCTAGCGCTAAATCTGCTGACTCATGCTCTGCTTTGTCACCGCCAGCCTCTGTCGCGTTTCAGGGCACTGGATCATGCAGCTCCGTCTTCCGCCTTGTGCCAGGGACTTCACTCTTGAGCAAGAAGAGGCACCCTTCTTTTCCCAAATTGCTTGAACGAAGTAGCTGGAGATGGGGGTGCTGATTTCTTGCTTGGAGAGAAGTTGAAGGGAGATGGTGGCTTAGCTTAGTGAGAGGATGTGTGTCCCTAGCAAGAAGTGGGTGAATGGATTGAGTCCCTGGGATGGCGGTTTGTCCAGGGTGTCTGTCCGTTGCTCCCACCTTGGCTGCTGGTGCTTGCATTTGTCACAAGGCTTCTGCCTGGGGTCCCCGCAGGTGATGGAGGACTCCATGAGCTCAGCCACCACCTTGACGACGCCCCAGGAGCAAGTGGACAGCCTGATAGTGCAGATTGCCGAGGAGAACGGCCTGGAGGTGATGGACCAGCTGAACCAGCTGCCCGAAGGGGCCTCGGCCATGGGGGAGAGCTCGACGCGTTCGCAGGAGGATCAGCTGTCACGGAGGTTGGTCTGCTTCCCTCCGTCTGCCCACAGGACGGGACCTCTGGCCGGAAGCTCTGTTCAGCCCATCACTCTAGAGCCGGGCAGATGGAGCTTTCCGGATTGAATGTGCGAAAGAATCGCACTGAAGAAGGGAAGCTGGGCTGTTGGGGGCTCCTGTCCCCCCGAGGTCTGCAGCCACCCGGGCTGCGTTGTTGGCTTCCCTGTTTCCTGCCACGGTTCATCCTGGCAGGTCTGCCTCGCTCACTGGCGCCAGAGATGCCGCCGGCCCAGTTGTGCGCCTGGTGGTGGTGTCGGCGTCAAGGCTTCCTAGAGGGGCTTCTAGAAAAAGAGCCTTGGGAACTGGGCCATTGTGGATGGCATTAGATGTGAACCAGGCCATTGTGGCCAGGAAATGTGGGAGGAAAGAAACGCCGGCTGAGCACCTCCACAGCCTGAATCTGAATTAATTAGCTGAAATTACATTGTGTGTTCACCAGAGGGAGGCAGATCAGAAGCATTGGAGGCCTTCATGAGAAGAAAAGGCTAGAGTTGAAAGGGAAGGAAGATCTCACACGCTCTCCTCAAGGCCACGGGATGCTCTTTCTTTGCAAACAATTCGACATTTCGAAATGTCATAGCTGGAATCTGTCTCCGAGGAAGCCGGGAGGGCCGAGACCTGAAGAGGCTCTGTTGAGATTCGATTTCCCTGCGTTAACCTTCTTCCTCTCACATTTTCAGGTTGGCTGCCTTGCGGAATTAATTCTCCCGCCCCCTCGCAGACAGTTGCTCCTGCCTTGTTCTCCTATGATTTGTGGGGTTTCTGCCTGGAGCCCTGGCCTTCCGGCCCCCTGGCCATCCTCTTCAAGGGCCAGGGGGGAGACTGCCCTCTCCACCCCTGCAGGTCAGCTGTGCCCAGTGTGGACCTCATCCTCATCCAGCCACGATCGCTCCTGTCTAAAGCAGCTGTGTGGGCGTGCCTGGTCCTTGGCCAAGGGCTCTCCGGGAATGGATGCCCTGCCTCCCCCAACTGCTTCTCCTTCCAGCCTGCACTCCTCCTCCTCCTCCTCCTCCTCCTCCTCCTCCTCCCCCCTCTCCTCTCCCTCCTCCCCCTCCTGCCTGGTGAGAGGAACCTGAGTGTGCAATGCTTGCCACGGTGGAAGCCCAGCCTTTGGGGCATTGGGCACTCCTAAGAGGGCCAGGAACACGCCGGGTGCTGCATGCGTAGATTCCACTGTACCGAGGGCTCCTCCTCATGCCGGTTGCTGTCCGTTCCTCCTTGTTTCGTGCATGTGTGGAAGAGGCCACTGGGAAGTTGGGAAGGCGCTGCCAGGAAGACGGAGACGGCCCTTTTTCTGGCAGCTCTGGAATCTGCCTTGAATTTACAGACCACAAAGTGACCTTTGCAAACAGTGGCCCTGCTGCCCCTCTGCCTTCATGCATGTGCCCCCCTCCCCTCCTCCCCAAAGCTTGTCATGTGGGGGTGAGGGGAAAGTATGGCTGGGTCTGGAGGAGCCCCTTCCTCCAAACGTCTCGGCTTCAGGAGAAGACCCTCCTGCGCATAGAAGGGCCTTCAGCCTAACTCTGGTGCTTGAGCCACACACCCCCCAATTTCTCCAAGTAACAAGCATCGGGACGTCCTTGGAGAGAGAGAGAGAGAGCGTGTATGTGTGTGTGTGTGTGTAAATGAGAGCCAAGGCCATCTCCCCTCCTCCCCTGAGAATTCAGGTTTCCCGTCAAAGCCAAGCTCTGGGTGGCAAGCAAGTATTTCCTCCTTTCCTGGTGGCATTAAGTGTGTGTTTCTCCTTTCCCTCCTCGGGGTGGGGGCCTTGAGCTGCCCTGCTCCTCTGGGCTGGGGAGGGCAAGAGATGACAATAATCTTCCCTGGAACATTTTATTTTTTTACGGAGCCGTGAATTCTCCAACACTAAGAAAAATTGTCTTTGCCTTTTTCTTTCTGTAAATGAGAAGTGACTGTTGTCCATTGTTTTAATGTTGGCTTAAATAAACAAACTCTCTGGGAAGCAGGAGCTGCACCCAGATTTGCAAAGCTGGATGGTTGTTTGTGTCCGGTGGGACTCGAAAATGGTTCCCCGAAGCAGCTCGGTTGTTTGGGAGCCAAAAAGGAGCCCCGGCTAGCTCTCTACTCGGGGGGGGGGGGGGGGAGAAGGGGAGAGGGACTCACTGGGGGGCTGCTTTCCCTCCACGGGGCTCTGTTCCCATCTTCACCGGTGCTGCTTCCTGGAAGAAGAGGCCCTGTGTGGGAGGAGCTGCTCTGGAGGTAGCAGGGCTCAGGAAACCACTCGGGAAATCAACTCGACAGGAAGGTGGGTCAAATTCCTTTTTATTCCCATCAGCTTTAGTCACAGAATCTTGCCAGTCTGGCTGCTGGGTGTTTCCTAGCACCCCCGTCAATCAGGAAGGGGCCCTTTCTGGATCTGATCTCCTTTTTTCGGGGCATAAAAGAAAAGTCGCCCCTCCTTCCTTACCCAGACAGTGGATCCTGCCTGTTTCCATCAAGGTAGGTTTTTAAATGAAGATTTGCATCCCAATTTCTTTTTCCATGTACAAGTCACAGTGGGAAGCACCCCTCCTAATATTCCTTTTCTCTTTCCAAGAACAACTGTGTGTGGGGGGAGGAGGGTGGCGGTTTAGGCTGAGGGGGACTGGCCCAAAGTCACCCAGTTAGCCGACAGCGGGACTTGAACTCGCCGTCTCCCTTGGTTCTTTTATTGCAATGCAGGTTATAATATGCAGGTAGTCCTCATTTAGTGACCATAGTTGGGATCATTAGCAATGGCAGTTAGACTTATATAGCGCTTCATAGGGCTTTCAGCCCTCTCTAAGCGGTTTACAGAGCCAGCATATCACCCCCAACAACAATCCGGGTCCTCATTTTACCCACCTCGGAAGGATGGAAGGCTGAGTCAACCTTGAGCCGGTGAGATTTGAACCGCTGAACTGCAGATAACAGTCAGCTGAAGGGGCCTGCAGTACAGCACCCTAACCACTGCACCACCTCGGCTCTTATCATCAACTGGCATTAAGCAAAGCAGTTGCTAAGGGTGAAATGATGTGAACCCAACTGCACATTCTTTCCCCCCACTCCCTGTCCTTTGTTCACACACAGAGAGCATCTCCAAAACTAATAGAAGACTAATCTCTTTCACTCCTTTGCTTTGTTCGCTCCTAATCTCCCCAAGTGGGTGATGCATTCGAGGGAGGGGTTACAAGGAAGTAAACAGGCAGGCCAAGGGGAATACTCAGGGATTTTTGAGTAGGGTTACTCAAGGCTGCTGGCGCCGCTGTGTTGTTTTTGACCTATTCCCCGTTGTGTGTCTGCTTACTCTCTCGTCATCCCTCCCGCTGCAATCTCTGCCCTTCACAAGGTGGGGGAAAAGAGACAGGCAAACCTAAGTGGCGCGTGGTGTCGTCCCCTGTGCTCCCCCACCATGATGAACTCCCGGGATCTGCAGAGCAAAGAGGGCGGCTAGCAAATACTTGGGAAAGTTCAAAGCAGAATCTTGCTTGCCTGGCTCCTCCGATGCCCACAGTGGGGAAAGAGCAGCTGCCATTGATGGCGTTTTGGTAGCCGGCCACAAGTTAATGGAGGTAATAAGAGAACAGTCCGAGATTTGGGCAGAATTTGAAGTGCGATAGGAATTGGATGCAGAAATGCTTCTTTCTTAACCTGGCAGGATCCTCGTCGTCTGCAAGGGAGGAGATCCCGGGGCTTCTATGAGATCAATGTGGAGAGGAGCAACAGCAGGGGGAGCAGAGCAGGCAAAGCTCTGGGGTGATCCCCTTGGCTGGGGTACCCGTAGTGTGTTCGACATCCTCCTCCCAGCTCCTGGAGGGCAATGGGGGTGTCATCGGGAAATTCTTCGAGAGACATTTTGTTTCGCACCTAAGGAAGGAGGAGAGCTTGTTCAGATGAGTTCATTAGATTTAGATGTAGACTGAGCTTCCATGGGTGGAAGTGAACCGGATTCTAGATCAGTGTTTCTCAACCTTGGCAACTTGAAGATGTCCGGACTTCAACTCCCAGAATTCCCCAGCCAGCATTTGCTGGCTGGGGAATTCTGGGAGTTGAAGTCCGGACATCTTCAAGTTGCCA
This sequence comes from Thamnophis elegans, assembly GCF_009769535.1. Taxonomy (NCBI): domain Eukaryota; kingdom Metazoa; phylum Chordata; class Lepidosauria; order Squamata; family Natricidae; genus Thamnophis; species Thamnophis elegans. Next base: position 49,119,084 of record NC_045554.1, on the reverse strand, counting down.
AGGTTGAGAAACACAGTTCTAGATCTTTTTTTTTTTTTTTTAAGTTTATACATCCCGTATCTCTCTATTGTATATTTAATAAGCACCACAATAAGCTAGGGTTTTAAAAACAAAAAACAACAAAATAAAACAAGGGAGAGAGGGGAAAAAAAGGGTGGGGGGAGGGGGGAGGCCAAAAAGGACAAAAAAAGGTCCAAGAAGGAAAGGGGGAAAGAAAAAACCCATCATCACATGCAACATGTCGTTTGATTACGGTTGTTTTAACATCTACATCTTCAAATAATGTTTACCATCTCAGATATTTCCTCTAATGTAACTAAAGGCCTCATTTTCCTTCTACACTATATATTCAGTTAACATTAGCATTGTTTTCCCCCAGAGAATATACTTCTATTCATTGTTAACCTTGCATTTCATACCTTCAAACAGAGATCTTATTCCTTCATTGTTCAACAAGGCATCGCTGCCTATATATACCAGTTTTCATTTGTTCCCCTACTGGAATTGCCTTATCAGCAGCGAAATATCATTATAGTAAGTTCTTAACCTTATACATTATATCACCAGACCTTATATTAGTACTTCCTTATATCATTGTTGAATTATTTCACAGCATAATTATATCATCATTTACTTTTTCCAATTAAGGCATAAGTGTATCATTTTTCATTTCCAAAATTTTGTTTTTTTCCCCCTTAGCCATTGATAAAACAAGTCCCATATCTTATAAAATTGTTCATCCTCTTGCTCTCTAATTTCAAATGTCAATTTACTCATTTCGGCACAGTCCATTATTTTTCGAATGATTTCTTCCTCTTTTGGTATTGTTTCATTTTTCCAGTTTTTTGCAAATACAATTCTGGCTGCTGTTAAAACATTTACAATCAAATATTTTAAGTCTTTGTTGTAGGTTTCTGGTAAAATTCCCAATAAAAAGACCTCTGGTTTAAAGTCTATTTGTTTGTGTATCATTTTCTCCAACCACATGTGGATTTTAGTCCAGTTCTAGATCTTTGTGGTCCTGATCTAACACCTTGACCACTAAAAGCACACTTCCATCTAGATTTTGTGAGTCAGAATGGTTCTCCTGGCTGGGAAGAGGTTCTCCAAAGAGAAGCAGTTCAAATAGAACTGGAAAATGAGCACAAGGTGAAAAGGAGGGGAGAAGCTTTGGGCTTGGACATTGCTGGTTTGTAGAGCTGAGGTTCTTCCATACCCAAGTCTGTTATTACCCGCCTCCAGCTCTTCTTCAGGTCTGAGATGTCTTACCTGCTCTACTTCCCCCAGGACCCGCAAAAGATTGTTGGCCAGGGCATCCTCCACCTCCTGTTCCGTCCATCCCCTCCTCAGCAGTTCAGCAATTAAGTCTGGGTATTTGGAGACATCCTCTAAGCCTTGAGGGACTCTGTAAGCCAAAGAAGCACCAGTGGAAGTTAAGGGAAGGGTTCCGTGCCCCTCGCCCCCTCCCTCCCCCTTCTCATGCCAGGGCTGATCTCTCTGGTGCTGCACCTCCAGGAGCCCACCTGCTCTCTAATCGGCCGTGTCTTGGTCAGAGGGAAAGAAGGCTAAGGGCCAGGAGTGCCGTCTCCCTCGGGATGCCTGCTCATTCAAAGTCAGGACCCATACATGCCGTAGGGACAGGGCTCCTGCAGCCCCCCACTAAAGGGCGAGTACCGTTCTTGGCAGAGCCTACAACCTGCCTACTATCTTCCAGCAATGATGCCACTCCAGCCTTGGGGGCTGGAAGCCCCACTGCAGGCTGGGCTTCTTTTACGTCGACCCTCCTCCTCCTCCTCCTGCTGATACCTGGGCACCCCATCATAGTCTCCTCCAATGCCAACGGATTTTGCTCCAGCAACGCGCTTTATGTAGTCCATGTGGTCTGCGGGGGAGAAAGATGAGAGGTTGACCGCTTTCCGTCTGCCTCAGTTCCCCCTCCCGCGTCTCCTGATGTGTCGTTCCCGCTCTGCTGGCTTTACCTGCTACCTGGGCCAGAGTGGCATGGCTGCTGCAGGAGATGTAGTCGTTGTAGAAGTTGACCATTACAAGGCTGCGTGTCTCGTTCTGCGAGGAGAGGAGGGGGCATCATCAAAGGGGCCGCCCAGAAGCTGATGCCCAGAAACAGCAGGAGCCTCAACTTCTCCGCCACCTCCTGACCCTCCTGACCCCGCTGCGCCCAGCCCCGTGTCCGCCTGAGAGGTGGTGGGCCAGTCCCTTTGAAGAGCACCCCGGGAGCCAAGGAAGAACTCCGAGCAAAGGCTTCCCGCCCGACCTGCATTGGCACTGTTGAAAGCATGTGCCGTTCGGCCCCACCCGAGCCCAGCTCTGCTCACCACTTGGCGGAGCACATCGTCCGGTACATTCCGCCTGTTTTGGCAAATGGCGTAGGCGGAGGAGTGGCTGAATATCACGGGGGCCTTGGAGACCTTTAGGGCAGCCTTCATCGTCTCCACAGAGACATGGGACAAATCCACCATCATGCCCAGCCGATTCATCTCCAGGACCACACGCTGTGGAGCAAAGATGGATAGGAAGGAGAGCTTCTGATCCCACCTGGGCCTTGAGAAGGCCTGAGAAGATGCATTCGGGAGGCTCTGGGTTCAAGAGGAAAAGCCTGCCCCAAACTCTCGGGCACAAGCCCCCATCTCACCTCAGTTGCCCCAGTGAGGCCCGTCCTTCCTATTCTGCAAGCTTTGCTCCTTCGTGGTGGCTACTTTTGCAGCCCCTGTTTCAATGGGAGCCCTTCTTAACCCGCTCTGCTTCGGGCCAATGACAAGGCCTTGTCTCCCTTTGGCAGATGAGATGCGCTGCTTGGGTAGCCCCACACAGCCCCCTCCCCCCATTCCACTCCCTCCACAGAGCCTTCACTGACCTTCCCAAATTCCGTCAAGCCATTGTGGACAGGCCTTTCCTCCGCTGTATCTACCAGCCAGTTGTCAGCCCTGCCAAGGGAAGTAGAGCCCAAATGAAGGCGCATAGGATGCTGGCGCTTCCTCCTCCACACCCTCCTTCCCTGAAGCTCCTCCCCCCCTCAATGGAACTCTTCTATTGAAATCAGTTGCCCCACGGCCCTCTTCGGCCCTTCTCTACACGAATGCTTTCAAGGCTACCCAACAGCCATGTGCTGCCACTCTGCCCTGCTCAAGGCCCCCCCCAGGGCTCTGCCCTTATTTGAAAGCAGGCTTCAGGCCTCTCCGCTTACCAGGGAGTGTTACAACTGTGGGTGAGGGTCATGTAGCGCACGCCCAGCAGGTAGAAGGTGCGCAGGACGGCCAAGCTGCTGTCAATGGAATGGCCCCCCTCCACGCCGATTAGGCTGCCCACGTGGCCAGAGGCAAAAGCCTCCCGGATACCTGCAAGAGAAGGATTCCCATCCAGCTTCCAGGGCCAGGTGCGCATTGTTCAGGGTGGCCAGCTGGGAATATGAGATGGTTCCTACCCTTAATTTTCAGAGTTAAGGCTAACTTCCCCTTCCCCCGCCTGACCCATCATGCTCTTCTGCACACGGGACAAGGGAGAATTCTGGCAGAGACGAGTTCATGGGTTGGACTAAACCAGCCAAGGGTTTGTTTCAACACTCTTAGCATGCTGGCCTCTTTCACACATCAACTAAGCTGTGGCTTGCTCAACTGCAGTCATCTGAGATCCTCAGTGCGGCAAGCCAGGATCAAACTAGTGGATGTTGTCAATAGTTAGCAATAGTTAGACTTATATACCGCTTCATAGGGCTTTCAGCCCTCTCTAAGCGGTTTACAGAGTCAGCATATTGCCCCCAACAACAATCCGGGTCCTCATTTCACCCACCTCGGAAGGATGGAAGGCTGAGTCAACCTTGAGCCTGGTGGGATTTGAACAGCCAAACTGCAGAACTGCAGTCAGCTGAAGTAGCCTGCAGTGCTGCATTTAACCACTGCGCCACCTCGGCTCGTCATTCTGTGATGACACACAAGACTTCATGCTTTGTAATCCATGGGTTACAGGTCAAATTTTGTGGTTTAGTCAATCGCAGTTTTGAAAAACGATTGCATGCATTACATGTAAACCCAGCTCCAGACAGTTTCTCCTGCCACAACAGAGGATTCTGGGTTGAAGAGATGACAAGGCTAAAACTAGCATTGGGTTTTGGCCCTGATTCCTGAGCAGTTGCTGATGGCCAGAGAAGTCGTCCTGCTTTTTTCCCTGGAAGCAGCTTATAATGAAAGGCCACTTGCTGCTCTCCATAGGCCTGAGGTTGAGCCGGAGTGCTTGGATTCCGTCATCTGGAGCAGCCCCACTACTCACCTGGGGCCCCTCTGGCTTAAGAGGCACGTGGTTGGGCCCCTCCTTGGCCAGCCAGGAAGCAACGGCCACTGGCACCATCTCTGCGCTTACCTGCACTGTCAGTAACACACATGAAGGTATCTGGGTATCGGTGGCACATCCGGTGAATGACATCGATTTGCTCCAGAGTTCGCTTTACTGCGTCTTTGTCTTGGGTGTCGCAGGGCACATAGGCTGCCCAGAACTGCAGAAGGAAGGCAAAGGTGTCTTAAAACTTCCTGTGTGAGGAGCTTTATCAGGAGGCCGCATCTGCATCAGCAGATGATCTAAGGTGCAAGTGGAGAGGACAGATCTCTGCTTTCCACAGGAAGGAAGCGGGCAGGCAGCAGAGGTTGGACCCACTGAAGGTATCTTAAAACACACACAAATCTGAAACGCAGGCGAAAGGCTAAACAAATAAGCCAGGCTGAAAATAAGCAAGTTAGAAGGTTTAGCAATTCGCAAAGATCTGAACGATCGGATGTTTCAGTAGGGAGGTTAATCTCTCCCATTTTATTGTACGGGAGACTTGCAAGTGTCATTCGTTCATCTCTTACCTGGGCTCCTACATGCCCGAGACGCAGCTTCCGAATATTGGTGTGAGTGTCTTGCAGATCCTGCAAATTGGCTGCCTTCAAGGACAGCTGGTTGTTGAATTTTGTCAGCAACTGCCAGGGCAGATCATTGTGACTATAAAAGTGAAAGATAACGTTTTATCATCTTGGGTAGATGCTGGGTTATGATACAAGAGGCTGATAGAAGCAGATTAATTGATAAGGCAACTGTCCTTGAAGATCAAAGGTTGAGATGGTAACAGTTAGTCTTCCTTACATCAGATAATTAAAGGATGGGCTGAACTTGCGTGTAACACTTAAGACTCTGGCTTGCTTTGATCAGAGAAAGCAATTCATAGAACAACAACAAAAATCCATACGTTTATTATTTATTTGTCAAAATCTCACTTGTGACTCTGGATGGGGTAGAATTAAAACACAAATGCTTAAAAACTGTATAAAAATACAATAAACCAATAAAGGAGCCAGATGCAAAAAGGAATAAAAGAAGTTAAAACCTAAAAGGCTGCGGGAAGGTGATTTAAGTGTCCACCACCTCCAGTTTTATCCATGGTTACACTTACTCTAAGGATTAATAACTAACAGCCAGCAGCCTGGTGGGGTTGGTAGAAGATCCTGCCCTTCTGACAAGGGTACTTAACAGGGCATGAAAGGCTGCTTTGTTAATGGCTTTCATTCTAACTAGGAAGTTCAGTTATTTAGTTGCATTTAACTGGAAATGGCAGAGCAACCAAACCACAAACTCTCTCTTTTTCCAATATCTGAAGGAAATAAGTTCGGCTATAATTCAAAACAAATAGCATTCAAGATCAAAGCAAGTTCTCTTAAGAAAGAGAGAGAGAGAGAGAGAGGGAGGGAGAGAGAGAGGAGAGGAGAGACCAGGTCTATTATTATTTAAAAGTTGCTTTGATCTTGAATGTTATTGTGTATTGAATTGAAACTGATCTTCCTGCCTAATTCCCAGAACTGCCAACCGCTACGCAGCTGTATTTGTTAACACAAATGGATGGAAGCCTGGAGTTCCCAAGGTTGCCTCAAATGGGCCTCCCCCCCCCCCCCCCGGCTGTTTCCACATTCAGAAGGAATCCGGGGCAAGGAGGCAGAAGAGCTGTTGGGCTTCCTGGTGCCCAGAGATGGACCCTCTTCTACGTTCTACTGGAAGTCATGCTGGTCTTCAAGAGAGAGGCGAGAGGGAGGGGGGCGTTGTAAGAGCCTCTTCACCTCTGGACTTCCCAGCCTCCAAGGCTGCCTGACCAAGTGCTTCCGCCTCAATTCCAGAACCCTCCAGGGAGAGGATTCATGTTTGGCTAACCCTCGGGGCAATCACCTGGTGGTTGATTATTCACTGAGCAAAGGGCTCCTCGATCAAGGCCAGCATGGAAGGGGGGGGGCCCTGCAGCATCTTCCCCTGCATTGCTCGGATTCCTTCTCACACCTTCATTCCCCCATTTGCTTAATGGAACACGCCCTTACACCACTCCCTTTTCCTTGCCCCAAATAGCCCCTAGCATAGAAACCTTTCCTCCCTGCGGGGCTGCCCAGCCCTCAGCTTATTTGGCTGCCTCTCCTGGCACCTCCTCCTCCACGAATCCTTCCCAAGATGGCGCAATCCAGGAAGGTCACACTTTGCCAGCGGGACTCTCCTCTCTGCTTCTGCTGCACCTGAACCTGGCCAAAGCACCTTTCATGGCCACCCACTTGCCCAAGGGAAGGTCTCGGCTTCTCCTTCTCCGCCGGCCACTTCTAGCTCAGCAGCCCTCAGTTCATACCCCACGGGGGTTTTGCTCCCAAACCCATGGTTCTATTTCTGTTGGACGACATTTGACAGTTTAATGTTTGTTCCCTATTTTGCAGAGACTCTTGTGCAATTCTTCATCCCCGGCCTTTTTCAAGGGCTCGTCCACCCCTTTCTCCCCCTTGAGCCACTCCCAAAAGGGTGTTTTTTTCTCAGGAAGCCTCGATGGGAAACTTCCTAGTTTGGCCCTTCGGATTTTGTTCCCTGGAAAGCAGCCCAACCATGTCGCACAGAACATTTTAAGAGCGCCTCAAGGATGTGGATTGTGCCAGCCCCGTTGGAAGTTGTGTGGCATTGTGCCAACCAGCCAGCCCAGTGGAAAGCTGGGCGCCAGCTGAGTGCCAGCAGGAGGCCCTGGAGGGAAAAGGGTGATCCTTGCATCTCCCAAGAAGGGGCTCTTCCTCCACCAACCCACGGCAGCAAAAGGAAGGCTCTGGTCTTACCCGTCCACCACAGGTGTGTTATTCATTATTTTGATTGCCTCCAGATGATGGACATCTGCCAAGCAGACGGAGAAACAAGCCAGCACGAGGAAAGACACCAGCAGCATCCTGGGGCTCTGGACCAGCAGCAGAGATCTCCTCCAGCGTTTCCTCCCAGGGATCCTTAGAGACAAGTGAAGTGGTAAGGACACAGGGAGTGCCCTGAGTGGGATCCACCCATCATGTGGTGGCTCCTGATAGTGAGTGTGGCTTGGGAGGAGCCAGAGAAGGCTTCAGGCAGCTGAGCTCCTCCTGCCCTTTGAGCTGAGTGAGGAAGACCCAAGGAGGATCCCCCTGGGAGGGACAAGCGCGGAGAACCCGGGCAGTCGCAATTCCCTTCCACTTCCTTCGGTGGACCCCAGGCCCCTTTGAGCCCAGGGGAAAGACCCTCCTGGCCCAGGAACCTTTTGGCCCCGAACTCTCTTTCTCCTCCTGGCTCAGTTCTGAGGAGCTCCAAGTCCCCGAGGCCTCCTCCCTCGGAAGGGATCCACTGGGGACATTGGAACGAGGCAGCATCTGGGTGGGGACAAAGAGGGCCAGGTGGTTCTTCCTTCGGAGCCCCCTCTTTCTTTTCAGGCTAAGCATGAACAGCAGACGGCAGGGGTTTATTTATGGTGGAAACAGACCAGTCCTCACTTCTTTCCCCTTTCCTTTCATCTAAGCAAAGGAGCAGCAGATCCCAGGGCGAAAATCAGCCTTGTGCAGAGACTGGCTCTCTCTAGATCCAGTTCTGTTGTTATCCAACCTTGCGCTCAGTCAGGGGGAAAGGGGGGGGTCCCTGGGTTCAGGATTGCCCGTGGTTCATGGCGTCACCAGGTCTACGGAGCTCCACTTGGTCGTGCCAGTCACACGTGGAGATTTTGCAGCTGTTGAAACCCAGGGGGTTGACGAGCTTGAGCTGCGTTGGCTTTGAAAGCCTTGAAGGGTGATTCCCCTCCCCTCCATGCTCTTTGGCAGATGAGCTTGCAGCGGTGGGCATAAGAGGCAGCCCACTTTGCCGTACTTCAGCCGTGCTCTTCCCCAGGTTTGATTCAGCAGCTCAGCGCAGCTAATTGGGAGGGGAGCGAGGGTAACAAGGGACCTGGTAGGGTGGGGTTCTGATGAGGTGAGCCACACGGTGGTAGCCTCCATGGGAAGGAGATGAGGAGGATCCATGTGTAGATGGAATGTGGGGGCGTGGAGGCAGCCGCGATGGCTCCCTGATTCAACCTGCCTGTTAGAGCAAGATAATTAGAAACCAAGAGACAAGAGGCTTAGGAAAGAGATAAGCCGGGATCAAGTTAATTGTAAGGGCTTTCTAAGCTCCTGTTAAATTTTAGGAGGGGGAGGCAATGTGTCCATTTATCTATGATTTATGACTTTGTTTGCTTTTAAATTGATTTCCATGCAAAAACTCACCCTAAGAGGGGATGATGTGCTTTGTAAGAACCGCATAAAATGAACTTACCTTGAAAGGGAATCTAGACTTACTTTGGGACATTTTTCCCTGCCCCCCCCTTTATTTGTGCAGCTGGGAAAGCCGGGAGAAAAATCGGGGGGGGGGGGAATGAGACACCAACCCCTGAAGTTGAATTTATGACTGCATAAACCTGAGCCTTGGTGTTCTTCTCCAGGCAGACTGTGAGGGCTAATCTGGAGACAATTAAGAAGACACAACATTGGCATCTGGGAGTGTGCAGAGTTCCTGAAGGACAGGTTTAGGTTTAGGTTTTTATTGGGATTTATATGCCGCCCTTTTCCCTGAGGGGACTCAGGGCGGCTTACAACCACAGGGGAGGGGAAGTGCAAGGTCAAAACAAACACTTTGTGACTTCACCACCAGGCAGAAAAAGACACGGATCTCACATTCTCCTAATCCGTTGTGCTTCTTAAGTTACCTTGCATGTAGTCAGACAGGTCCAATTATTCGCATGCTTTATATGCTCCTAATAACCTCTTAAGCAGGTCAACTATTATAACAAACCGATCAGGTTTTTCCATTCTTGCATCAATAACAAAGTAGCTGAGAAAAACAGCCAGCAACCCACAGGAAGCTTTTCCCCACATGTTATACCCTTGTTTTGTGCTCCCCCCGCCCCCCCAAGTACAATTATGAGTATAATGTGCAACCTTTTTTTCCTTTCTGGCCCAGTTTCTCTGCTCATAAGCCAACAGTGCTGTGTGCAAACCCCCAAATGATTTGTTTTTAAAATTAAGGTTAAGACTTGCTACTTGCATTCATATTCACAAAAACGGACCAGATGTGCATAGCTGCTTTGTCAAATTGCTGGCATCTCCATGAATAGTCTGTTCTTTGTCCTGCCATTTGGATTTTTTTTAATTTATTTATAAAAAAAGGATTTGAAATAAAACAATTAGCCTTGGAAACAGAAGGACAGCGTATTGCATACCATCCAGTTTGGCTGAAAGATCAAGAACAGTTGGAAAAACTCAACCAGAGTTATGAAATTATTGATTAATTTCTTTTGGCTTTATTTCCAGTAGTAGGGAAGAACCTGAGCCGTTTCCAGAGATAAAGGAAGCTGTCCTTCTGAATCCACCTGCTGACAACGGTTCTGCCTTCAGCAGTTCTGGTTAGAAAAAGCTCGTTTTTGGGAGGATACCTCCCACGGCTGGGCTGAGCAGGCGGAGGGGAGGTCCTTTGGCTGCAGGAGAGCAGAGAGGCCTCCCGGGTGCTGCCAGCGCCATGGCTCGGCTGGATGTAACCGAGGTCTTTGCCAACATACGCCTGCCGGGACACCTCCACACCGAGAGCTCCCTCCACTTCGCCAGCCACTTTGAGTTCCAGGACACGGACGTCCTCCTCGTCACTTACCCCAAGTCAGGTAAAGCGGGTGGTGGGCCCCTGCTAGGAGAGGAGGACGGAGGAGGCTCTTTGTTTCCCAGGCAAAACCAAATACAGTTGTGAGATTAAGTAGCTGAGTCTGTTTACTCAAAGTCCAAAAGGGATATTGGGAGCCTTTTGAAGCCGTCTGGGACGGCTCAGAGGGGACAGTTCCTTCCGCTCCAGGCCTCTCCAGGTGGGCTCCTATTCCTCCCTCCCTCGGTGGGCCTGGAGGGCCTTTTTCCCTTGGGGGGGGGGCATGGAATATATCATTCATAAAAAAACTGCTCCCCCCCTCTCCCCCTCTCTGCAGAAGCTCCAGTCTTTCTTGTTGTTTATTTGATGCCCTGAGAGGAAATGCAAACTTCCCTCAAAAGAATGGAAAGCTGAGCCAGGGCACCTTTGAACCAGGGCATTCTAGTTCCAGTGGCAATTCTCTCATCAGCTTTATTAGAATTTTTTAAGCAAAGTAATAACCAGAGAAGAAAATGAAGAAAAATAATAAACAGGGAAGAAAGAAAATAGAAAAAAAAAACAGAAAACGAAAAGAAAGTTGTCAGAGAAGCAATTTCCGGGTCTTTCTGACTGTGGTCTGTCTTGTCAGCAAAAGGTCCATCAAGGTTTGTAGTTACGGATCAGCCATCTTTCTCTAATCAAGCCGGTGAATTTTGCCATCTTTGATAGCTCTGTCATCTTCACCGGTCTTTCCTCCGTTTCATAACCTTCTCCTTTTTGTGCCACCGCACCAGTCTTGCAACGTAGCATTTCCTTAAGTAACCCTTAAGAAGAATTTTGTGGCTGTTGGAGTGTGGAAATCCACCAACCCTTTTGATAAATAAAGGGGAACCAAGAGAGGATGGTAGGACTGTCTTATCTGGCCGAGTCTAAAACAATAAGTGTTCTCTCTTGACTCAGAGGGAAACGATGGTCTTTGAAATATTCAGAGGCAGTGGCGGAGTTAATCATTGACTGACCCCTCAACTACTGCCCAGTTTCAGCCTCCTGCTCACAGCAAGACCAAGATTCATCAACCAGATCTACATCCTCACCCCCACTCCAGAGACTCCAAGAGGTCCCCTCTGCTCCTTTAGGTAGTCTTTACCACGGGATCCCTGAATCCCACCCTGCCCCAGTTGGAGACAGGCTGGGCCTCTGGCTGGAGGCCTCTGGGGCCTTGTGGAGAAAGAGGAAGTGGGCAAAGAGAAAAGGGAGTCGTCCCTCTTTCCTCGTCCCCTGGACTCCCGGGGCCACTAGAGGCCCTCTGGCCCTTCAGCCAAGCTGGACCGAGCACCCTTGTCCACCTTGCCTCAGTAACTGCGGAGGAGGGAAGGAGAGAATGTTTGCCTTTGCGTGGGGGGGGGGGGTCTTTCTCGTAGTTGCATAAATGTTCTTTCTTCCAGTCGGATGAATATGCTGGCACAACTGGTTCTTCCCAAGAGCTGATCTCTAATCTGCATGCCTGTCTGTCCATTGTTTATGTTTAATGAACTATCCATAAGGTAGTTACTGCAGGTAGCTGAAAGGTTGGTAGAGCCCTCGGCGTTCTTTCTTCTCCCACTTCCGTCAGCTGCCGGGGGAAAGAGCACCCCCATTGCTAATGGCAGAGTGGGCTTGGGGAAATGTGGGGGTGCACCTTTGCTCCTTTTAAGTTGCCCAGCTGACAGGCCAGCAGGGTCGAGATGCCCAGACATAATTTCTACTGCTCTTCTCCCGAATGGTCGTCTGAATGGATGGATGGAGATGCCCCACCACTTTCTTTTCTGCACAAGGGGTCTTTCCCCAGGGAGGGAAACCTCTGGAGTCCTTGCAGTCAAAAATCCTGCAGTTCCACAGGTCGTCATGTCATCAGCCAGTCTTCTCTCCTGCCCTCCAGGCACCACGTGGATGCAAGAAATCCTCTCCTTGATCTACAGCAACGGCAACCTCCAACCCATAAAGACTCTTCCCAACTGGGCCCGGGCTCCCTGGGTGGAGCACACCTATTTCCAAGAGCAGCTTCAGCACATTGGGTGTCCTCGGCTCCTCACCACCCACCTGCCCCAGTCAGTGTTGGCACCTGCCCTGAAGAAAGCTAAGCCCAAGGTACGTCTCGGGGGAAACCCCGTGGGCTCCTTTCAAGAATGATGATGGCAAAGCCTTCGGGTGGGGCTACCCTGGGCCTCCCCAGGGGGCTTTCAGAGGGACGTAATTGGGATCGTCAGCTTAGCATGGCATGAGGGCAGCCGTGGTGTCTCTTGTGAAGGTAGTCGAGGAAACAGCAGCCAGAGGAGACCCAAGGTTGGGATGGCAGGTGGTCAAAACAGGAAGTCCTTTGGGGGGACCAACCTGTCCATTCTTTGCCTGCTGCAGGTGATCTATGTGGTCAGGAACCCAAAAGATGTTGTTGTGTCCTACTACCATTTCCAGAGAATGGCCAAGTTCTTCCCTGACCCAGCTTCCTTTGAAGGCTTCCTTCACGATTTCATGGCTGGCACCGGTAAGTGGAAAGGAGGATCTGCCCCTTTGAGCCACACGGAGGTTATTTAAGGGCCACCGGTCTCCAATTTCACTGCCTTTGTGGGCCTCCCACTGTCTTTACGGCTCTCGCGGTCTGCTTTCATTCTGCATTTTGTATTGCAACTGCAGCTGTGGGGGCTGTTGGGGTTGCGCATTCATTTTAACAAGGTGTGGGCAGTGTTTTAGTTTTAAGCCGGGGTCTCTGAACTTGGCAACTCTTAGACGTGTGGACTTCAACTCCCAGAACTCCTCAGCCAGGGCAGCTGGGAGTCGAAGTCTGCAAGTCTTGGAGTTGCCACGTCCGGAGACCCCGGAGGCTTAAAGCGCCCTGGCTGCATTGTAGCAACTGTTTCCAATTAGTCCCAGAAGCTGTGGTTCCGTGGCTGCAGGCAGAGGTTTCCGGAGACTGGTGGGAGCCTCTCCCAGTCTGATGATCTCCAGATGTGGTGGAGGATAGTTCTGCTTGTGCTGGCTGGGAATTCTGGGGATTGCGGTTCCAGGCATTCTTCAGAGGGCATTGGGTGGGCGACGGTGTTTTCAGGCAGGCTGGGGATGGTGAATATGCTGCTCTTCGACCCGGCTGCTTTCATCCTTAACGGGTTGGGTTTCCTTTTAAAAACTTGGTCCCTTTCCCATCCTTCAGCATTGACAAAGTAAGTGTTGTCAGGCGTATCTGGGGCTGGAGGAAAGCATTTCTGCTCTTGAATGTACCCCGAGACTTCCCAGGAGGCGAAGGATATTTTTTTCTGAGGGATTCCTGTGTCGGATCCCAGCCTTGAGGGTGGTGGAGGAGCTGCCAGTTCCTAGAAGGCGCTTCAAGGGCTGCCGGACTCCCCTTCCAGCCCATCATTGCAGCCTTCATTCCAGCACGGTTTAACGGCTGCCCAAGACCCCGAGAAGGGGTCTCCTTCGTGACCATACTGAAGAGCCAGAGGGGGGCACCAGGAGCGGCTCTTTAAAGCACACTGTGGAGGGGTTTTTAAAGCTGGTTCTGACAGGTTCTGGAGAACCGGCAGCGGCAATTTTGAGTAGTTCGGAGAACCGGCAAATGCCACCTCTGGCTGGCCCCAGAGTGGGGAGGGAATGGAGATTTTGCAGTATCCTCCCCCTGCCACGCCCACCAAGCCACGCCCACAGAACCGGCAGTAAAAATATTTGAATTTCACCACTGACCCTGTGGCGGAGCTGGCAACTTTCCAGGGGGGAGAGGGGCGATTCCTCCATCTGGGGGCTTCTTTCGTAGCAGGGCAGATACCAAAACACACCTGGGGGGGCTGGGGGGGGTTGTCAGGGAGGGGCTGCTTTGCCAGGGCTCTGCCAGTCCTTCTCCCACCCAGAAAGTCCATCAAGCCCTGCCTGCTCTCGGCATCAGGCTGGGAGGTAGACGGATTCGAAGCAGAGGCTGTTTTGGAACATTTTGTGACTTGAGTCTCTCCGGGTGAATCATAAGCGCCGCTGAAGGGAAGCCAGCAGGCTGAAATGCCAGCAAAGGATGTGGCTCCTTCTCAGTTGCCAGGAGGCCAAGCGGCGTCTTTCTTTCCCCCTGATCCTGCTCTTCTCCCTGCTTTGGAACAGTGCACTACGGATCCTGGTTTGAGCACGTGAAGGGCTGGCTCGGCTGCCGAGAAGAGCTGGACCTCTTTTGCATCTCCTATGAGGAGCTCCATCAAGTGAGTTGGCCCACAGACGGGCGCAGGGAAGGAAACCGGCTTGTTTTGAAACAAGATGGTGGTTTCAAATGCTGGCCTGTTGTCAGGAAGAGGGTCGTGTGAATGGGAAGAAAGGTTAGGGAGCCTGATCCGGGCTGGCTCGTGAGGCTGGAGTGGCAAGCATTGAAGGAAGGAGCCTCCCTGCCCAGCTGCTTTCCCTTCCCTCCTAGGACAGCCAGGAAAAGCTCCAGGCGTCAGGCCAGGCCAGGAGGGGGGGCAGAAAAGCGAGGGAGGGAGGGAGGGAGATTTGGGAATGGTCAGCAAATGAAGAAAACAGGCCTCCTCTCTTATGACCGGATTCAGCCCTACAATGCAGAGGAAAGCCAATGGCCCAAAGTAGATGATTTTTTGTTTGTGTGGAAACCACTTTGGTTTTTGCCTTTTCTGGTTTCCCGGCAGCCGGGTGCAAGCGTGGCCCTTCCCATGCGCCCAAACGCCCAACTCCTAGCTAGCCCGACAAGCTGTGGAACTCGTGAGAGTTGCTGGCTAATATCCCGAAGGCCACATTTTGTCCCTTGGTGCTCTCAGATGGAGACAGAATAGTCTCTCCTGATGTGGTGGAACACAATTCCCATCATTCCCAGCCCACAGATCCTTTCCTGCCACAGGGTTCGGCAGTGGAGCTCTTGCCTTGGGCCAGGGCAGCCAGGTGACTCCTTCACCCCTTCAAGAGTCGAAGGATGGGCTCCCTTCAGAGAGGTCCCACAGCTCCTGCTCTTCTCAGTCAGCATTGATGCCTTGCTGCTCTTGGCCTCTTTCTCCCGGGGTCCTAATCTTTCCTGCCCTTCTGCTGGAGGCTATAGGGCAGGGGGCCCCAAACCTGGCAACTTTAAGACTTAAGCATAGCTGGCTGGAGAATTCTGGGAGTCCACAAGTCTTAAAGTTGCCAAGTTTGAAGAGCTCTGATAAAGGGCCTGCTTTGTTCATCCCCTCCTTCTTTTCCTCCTCCTCCTCCTCCTCTTCTTCTCTTTGGCTCCTCCTCCAACTCCTCCTCCTTGTCATCCCTTTCTCCTGCCCCTCCCAGGACCTGAAGTGCTGTGTGGAGCGGCTGAGCGCCTTCCTGGACCACCCAGTTCATCCAGACCAGGCTGAGCTCATCCGTGAGCACTGCAGCTTTGCTGTCATGAAAGAGAACGTGATGGTGAATGGCACACTGGTTCCTCCTGAGGTTCTGGATTTCCAGAAAGGCCAGTTCATGAGGAAAGGTCCGTGAAGGGGGCGGGGGGGCTGAGGGGAGGCTGGCGAGGGTGGGTGCAGTGCTGCCTTTCCCAGGTTCACCTCCACCCTTAGCTTCCTTTGCTAGCTGACCCCCCGTCCCTGCTGCAGACTCAGCCAGATCTTCCTTATGCCCTTCCAGGGACCGTTGGCGACTGGAGGAACCACTTCTCCCCCGAACAGAGTGCTCGATTCAACGAGAAATACCAGCAGGAAATGGGGGGCCACCCCTGGCCCCTCCGGTGGGACATGGACTGAGAGCAGCTGCTCCAAGGCCTCGATTGGCCTCTGCTTGTCTTAGGACGGCAGCTCCGGCATCGGACGGCCTCCCACTGGGAAGAGGAACTGGGAAGTAGCCCAGCAAGAGAGAATTCTTTCCCATCTGCTGTCAGGCTGCTTTTTATGAAGAAAAGCAGGGGACCAAATCGTTTCTTTTGAGGAAGGGGGGAAGGAAGGCCACCAGCGAGACAGTTTCTGTGCTTAGAGTTAAGGGCTTGCTTGAGTCACACCAGTTGCTGGAAATCTTCTTTCTTTCTTCAATAAATCTGACTTATTTGCAATGTCCCTAGTGGTCCCCCCCCCCAGCTTGTGCAGAGAGAGAGAGAGAAGAGTAGCCCAAAGACCATTGGAGGCCTCCCCTCCTCTCTTCCTGGCAAGCAAAGGGGGCTTTTTGGTGGGGTCTTAAATGGGCTTTCAGTGAGCTGGCGAGCGCACAGCTGCACAGGCATCCTTTGGCAGCTGCCTTTCCAGATGTGCCTGCCCCCTTTCCTCTTCTGCAAATGAACTGGCCAAAGTGTAGCATAAGAAGGGCCCATTGTCCCCAGTAAACAGCAGGGTATTATCCAGGATGAGAAGGACAGCCGGGTCTGCCATTCTAGAGCACAACCATCATGGAGATGCCAACAGGAGGCACACTCAAGTAACCGCCTTCTTCTGGGCCTTCCTCCAGATGTGCCACAGCTTCTCCCTCTCCTGTCATCCTGTCCTCAGTGGGGAGGGAACTCCAGCTGAATGTGCTTGGAGGAGAAGACCAGGCTGGGAGAGGACGTCCTCTAGACTCCGTGTCCATCAGATGAAACACGGGGACTTCATGGGCGAAAGCACCTTCTCCGGTCCAGCCCTGCAGAGAAGCCAGCAGTGTGGAAGAGAGCAGGAAGCCTCATCCTCTTTCATTATTAAGGTTTTTCTGCTGAAATCCTGTGGTGGGAAGCATTTTCCTCCCCTTCTGTCCCTCGGGATGTTGTCCTGGCAAAGGAACCAGATCCTCAGTGGCAACTTCCTCCAGATAACTCAAATTATTGCTTAGTAATACCTCCTCGGCCCCCTCACCAGGCTTCCCTTCATCCCAGGAAGACACTGCAGTGGGGAAACATATTAAATCCAAAGACCTTTATTTTTATTTAATACAGCTAAATGTCATCTTTAATATGTTTTATCCAAGAAAGTACAGTAAACAATTCAATAAAGGCAAGATGAAAAGGGTGTTCACAGAACATTTCAAACCATAGTTTAAAAAAAAAAAATCCAAAAAAAAGAGAGGAAGAAGCAGATTTGAACGGTGATAAAAGGTATTTCTCATAAATGCTGCACATAATAATCAAGGCTGGGAAAGGCGCCCGGAGGGAAGGCAGGGGGAGGACCGGGCGTGGGGTGGGGGTCAGTAAGAAGAACCGAAGGGCTCTGACATGCCACCCTAAACCCGCCTCTTCTCCACAGAAGCCCCGCTGACATTCCAGCCCAACCTTTCCACCCAGGGTCCTGAGCAGCCTTGGCCAGAGCCCTCTTCCAGCCCAGCGAGATGAAGGTGCCCGCTGAGAAGAGTGGCAAGGGCAGCCCAAGGTGGGGGGGGGGGCTGCTTTGGCCATGGCTGGCTGGCTAATTAATTCCCACAGCAGAATTCCTGGCCTGACCGGAGCTGCCCTGCCTGCATTTCCAGGGTCTTGGCAGAGTGAGGCCCACAAGTCAAGACCAGTGAAGCTGCCTCTATTGTGGCACCCATAAAAACGGGCGGAGCTTCAGCCCCTCTGCCACGTCCACCTCTTGGCTCTTCTGGCCAGGCCCTGAGGTCCCTCGTGCTGCATTTTATTCCACCCCAGCACACAAAACACACCATTCCTCTTAAATTGGGGGCAGGGAAAACAAAGAGGAGACTTTGATCTGTCCCAGTTAGGTCTCTGCTCTCAGCCCAGTATATAAAAATATAAAAAGCTCAGTATATAAAAATTAAGGAAAGGGAGGAGAGAGAACAAGGAAAGACAGCTAAAGAGCTGAGGAAGGAAGGGAGAGAGGGAGGGAGGGCCGACTGGGCCAGGAATATGGGGCAGTGTGGGAAAGCTGTGGTGATCGGCCACAAGCCAAAGAGGCTTAAGGGTCTTGGAACATACCCCACCTGAGAGGAACATTTCCCAAGATAGGAGGAGGGTATGTCCTAAAATACTACCAAGGAGGGCAAATCACATTCATAACTTTCTTCTTTCGGGAAACTGATTAGCATAACATAATGAAGGCTAATCAGCAAAAGACAAGATGCATGTTTCTATAATAGAGGACCCCCCCCCCCCACGGTTTCCCTCCCCCTTCAGTTGATGGGGGGACCAGTCTGCCCAACTGTTGTGGCCGAGTCCACGGATCCAGCTAAAACCTTCTCTTAGATCTCTAGTGAACAGCAAAAGTCCAGCCATTAAAAGAAGGGAATTAAAAGGGAGTTGAGCTTGTCTTGCAAATCCTGGGCCTGGTTTCCTTTCCCTGCTTCGGCCAAGCAAATCGGTGGTGAAGGGAAGGCAGAGGGTAAAAGGCAGGATGTGAGAACTGCTCACCCCGGAGATCTATTTTACTCCGGATGCCCCCAGAGCGTCCCCTGAGGCTGCTTTCTCACCTTCCCCGTGAAGGCCTGGCATGGAGCCCACCTTGTTCTCCATCACCCACCTCTGGTCTATGTCCTTGGACGGTCCTGGAGAATTCTGCCTGGAAGGTCAGGCCAGCAGGGGAGGGGGCTGCAGTCACGTTTTCAGTTCAACTGACTTGATGGATGAACCCATTTCCTGAAATACCTTCCAGGGTCCGAGATCTTCCAGGTGACAAATACTTCTTCAGTCGCACAAAAGCCACGGACACCGCGGGGCCTTTAAGAGCTAAAAAGCCCCTCCCTGTAAGAAGACCGGATTGGGTTCCTGCAGGCGATCAGCCATGCCGAGGAAGAGGGAGGCCGTTGCTGGAAGACGACGCAACAAGGGAGCAACCTGGGGGAAGGCCGGGAGGCTCACAATCCGTCCTCACCTGAGCAGAGATGCTGGGGAGGGGCTGCCTCCGCAGGTCCTGCTCAGGTAGACAGCAGGTCAAGCAATGCTTTTGCCCAACCTTCTGGACTTTGTGCCGGAAGTTCCTGTTGACCCAGAAGTAGACAAAGCAGTTGAGGAAACCACTGCCAATGGGGAGCCACAGAGCAACTAATTCCAGCCAGTCGGGGACTCTTTCCTGGGTGATTGCTGGGAAAAGAGAGAGAGAGAGACAGACAGAAGTAAGTTTCTGCAGGGTGTCTGCATTTTATCTGGACATCTGGGCTCCTTCCTCCTGCCTGAGGTGAGTTCAAGGCTTCATCGCTTATATCAGGCTGATGCCTTCAAGGCTCCCTAGTGGAACAACCACCAGAATTCTCAGGAAATGTTTCATGTCAGGATTATGGGACTCATCGCCTACCTGGAGGATGGCTTGCCCCTGTTATGACAAAGCAGATTTCTTTCGAAAAATTACAAGCTCGTAAATCAAAAACTAAAAAGTTGCCTCCTTGTCTTTAGAAGAGCATCTCCACCCTCCTCCCTTGACCCCTGAACACCTTCCCTGCTCACCCAGACGGCGGCCGCTCCGAGCACTGACCCAGCTGCTCCTGCCTCAGATCGGAAGGGCCAGGCTTAACCCCAGCACCGAAGGCAAACGGCGCATCAGCCTTCGGCCACCTGGCATTTTGCAGGCGTGCAGAAAGGCCTTTGTGTGGGGAGAGATAATGGGGACTGTGCACAGGGACAGATCACTGCCTTGGGAAGGCTGATGATGACAACAGAACTGCTCATTACAGCTGCCAATATCCCTTTTGAAGAGTTGAGAGCCAATCCCCGAGGGCCCCCCACCCCCTTCCCTCCTGTCTGCTGCCCCACCCCCATAGGTTGTCTTCCTTGACCACAGAAGACGAAGGACTAATATAGCTGCCCTCTCGCGTGGCATAAACCCTCCTGCACCTCTGCTGGGTGCGTGTGTTGCTGTGCCATCCGCTTGGGGCACTTACCGTTGTACACGATGGTGCCCATGCAGGGGGCCCAGCAGATAAAGAAGGCGAAGACGACCGGGAGCAGCACTCGGGCAGCAGCGTCCAGCTGGAGCATCCGAAGCCTCTTGGGCCACCTTGCCTTTCCTTGCCAGCTCCCGTCCTTCCCACGCTGGCGCTGCGAGCGGGCCACTAGCCAGAGGCGCATGTTGGTGAAGGCGATGGTTGCAGCAGCTGGGCAGAAGATGGTGCCAGCTATCCAGAGGGAGTAGGAGGGGTTGGAACCATAGTCCGGCTCACACAGCAGGGCGGCCGCAGAGAAGCGGACCCGGAGGACGGCCACAGGGGCCGGGATGGCCAGCGGCACCAAGAGGAAGACGGGCAGGAGCCAGGCGGCTGCGATGAGCAAGAGCACCCGCCTGGGGCTCAGGAGGCGGCCATAGTGGAGGGGGAAGAAGACGGCCACATAACGCTCCAGGGAGACCCCAGCCAGGGAATAGAGGGAGGCCCCGAAGAGGCTGGAGTTGATGAAGGCCACCACCCGGCAGTAGACGGCCTCTTCTCTGGCAGCCTCCTTGGGGGCCGCTGGGCCCAACTCCAGGCTCCGGTAGAGGTTGAGGGGCACCACCAGGACTGCCAGAGCGGCATCTGACGCAGCCAGCGAGAGCAGCATGAAGCGGCTGCTGTGGCTCCAGCCGGACACCGAGGAGGCCAGCACCGCGATAGCCAGCCCGTTGCCCCCCATGACCAGAAGTCCCAGCACCCCCAGGAGAGTCACTTTGAGCAGCCAGGCCTGGCAATACGGGGGCTGGCCACAAGGGGCGGGCGGGCATGGGCTGTGTAGCCAGGCTGGCTTGGTCTTGTCTCGGGGCTCACGCACTCTTGTCAGCTGTCTGCTGGTGGTGGGGCTTCCCTCCCCACTCAGGAGGAACCTGCCTCCCCTGCCTTGGTCCAGAAACCTTTGCTGCCCAGGGCCTGGCAGCTTGGGCCCTCCGGCCGAAGGGGCCTCTGCCCAGGTCTCCCCCTTGAGAGCAAAAGCCAGGAGCAGCAGCAGGAGGGCACAGGAGGGGCTGCCGGAGGCCACGAGGAGGGCCATGAGGACTGGCCTCGCTGTTGCAGCTGCAGGGAAGTGGTTTGGCCTCTTGAAGCAGCGCCTTATATGGCCTGGCCCCCGTCCTTCCTCAGGCTGCCCAAGGAGCCTTCACCTTCCCAACCTTGATTCTTTAACACCTCCGGGTGGGCGGCCCAACCTGATCTTCTCCAAGTTGACCCTGCTGACAGTGGGTTATGGGTAGTGTAGTCCAACGGCCTTGAAGGACTCAGCTGAGGAGAGGTGGGGCAGGACTTTACCTGGAGTTTCAGCAGTGCGTAGAAAACCCAGAATTTTGGACTCTTTTTATGAGGAGAGAAATGTGAACTGCCTATTTTCCTCTCCAGATGCCTAGAGGACACCTGGAGATTTTCTAGGCTTCCCCAACCGCTGCCTTTTCCCAATAAAGTTCTCCTTTCTGCTGTTTTTCTACGGTCCTCTGCCTGGAGTATTTGCAGAATTAGAGCACCTGTTTTTAAAAATGCCTGGAAACAAAGGAAACTGGGATGTAATGATGATTCCTCTTGACTAATTTCTGGGGGAGGGATGGGCTGGGTCACATCCTGAAGCTAAAAAACTGATCCCTGCAATCTTTTATTGCAAAATGAACAGTGTGACATCTGACTTGCAAGGCCCAAACTCAATGGCCCTTTTGTTGCAAGGCAGCTTCCAACACTGACCAGGAAGGATCAGAATGGAATCTGGAAGACCGTAAGTGAAGCTGAGATCTTTCTTTAGGCCTCTCCCCTCTCGGCCTGATTTGCTTGAAACCTCATAGATCCTAGATCAGTATGTGTCCACCTCAGAAAATTAATTCAGTTGGACTTCAATTCTCAGAATTCCCCAGCCAGCCATGATGTCTTAGCTTAAAGTTACTGAGGTTGAGAAACATTGGGAGAGCCTTCGGTTGACCAACTTGCTTCTCTAGGTACCGGCTGGCTCTGGAGTAACTGCCTTCATTTTCTTTCTTTCTGGTTTTACACATCATTATTTCTACCTGTTTAGTATTCCTTGTGACCAAGAGGCTGCAAAAGTAATTTGATTTGAATGAAGCGAGACCCGTTGATCCCTCTCTCCTTCCAGAGCACGGGCACAGGACTTAAATGGGGGGGGGGCAGGCACATTCTGGGGGCTGTTAGGAAAAGCTTCCTAAGGGCCAGAAAGCAGAGGCCGAACTGCCTGGCCAGAGGAGTTTCCCTTTGGGTTCTTCCGCTGAACAAAGAGTTAGACCTTGAGGGAGCTTCCTCTGTCTTACGATGCCACAAGCGCAGCCAAAGTTTGAATGTTGGCCCAGCTCTTCGGCTCTGGAAATGAAACCTGCACATGGAATAGTCTTTTCTTGCAGAGCAATTTGGAAATCTTTTTTTTAAGAGGAGGAGGGAGTTGGTGGGCTGGGCTGTTGCAAAGGATCGCCAGCAAATGAAGGCTTCACCGCCACCTCGCCAGCCGCCACACGGGGGCAGCAGAGTCCCATTCAGGGAAGCTTGCAGTTGGATGGAGCAAAATACAATGTTGCCGTGGAAATGGGGGGGGGCTGCAGTCCCCTGCCCACCTTCTGGGGGCATTTCGGGGCATTTGAGGGAGGGGGGTTGCCAGCGAGACTCAATAATTACCCTCTATATTGTTTCATCCCTGCAACAGAATTAAACATGCACACCTTACATAGGGGAAGAAGGGGCTTAGGGCCTCTCCTCCGTTGGGGGCAGAGGTGGGATTCAGCCGGTTCTCACCAGTTCCGGAGAACCAGCAGTGGTTCTACTTGAAATTTAGTTCAGAGAACCGGCAAATACCACCTCCGACAGCCCCCATCTATTCTCTGCCTCCCGAATCCCAGCTGATCGGAAGGGAATGGGGATTTTGCAGTATCCTTCCCCTGCCAGGCCCGCCAAGCCAAGCCACGCCCACAGAACCAGTAGTAAAAAAAATTGAATCCCACCATTGGTTGGGGGGGGCAGGTGGGAGGGCAGCCCCATCTCGGTCAATTTGGGCATGCGGGAGGGCTCCCTCACCCGTGCTGTTCCTTGGGGGTGGTACAGCCCAGGGAAATCTCAGATGGGGATGTGAGGCACTCACAGGGACCCAGGAGCCTTGGCTGAATCTTGGAGACCCTTCAGCCTTGGTTGGATTCCGGGGGGGGGGGGCTTCCCAGCCACGGTTGCTAATGTGGAGCATCCCAGGACCTGCCCCAACCATTTGTTAATTGTTCAAGAACATAAATTCACACTGATTTGAAGGAACAGCCGCCCCATTTGCAAAGCCAGAGAAGATTTTGCTGGTGGAGCCCCAGAGACAAGGCCCCCCCTGTCCTCCCCCCGACTCCGCCCTGATTCCGGCTCTCTTGGCCCAGCAAAAGGAGGGAGGGGGATCCAAGAGCCAAGGTGGCGCAGTGGTTAAATGCAGCACTGCAGGCTACTGCTAGATCAGCAGTTCAGCGGTTCAAATCTCACTGGCTCAGGGTTGACTCAGCCTTCCATCCTTCCGAGGTGGGTAAAATGAGGACCCAGATTGTTGGGGGCAATATGCTGACTCTCTGTAAACCGCTTAGAGAGGCCTGAAAGGCCTATGAAGCGGTATATAAGTCTACTGCTATTGCTATTGCTATTGCTATTGCTCTCTCTCTCTGTGTGTGTGTGTGTGTGTGTGTCTGTGTGTGTGTATTTACTTGTACGAAGCCTTAATCCCAAAGTGATTTCACAATGGGATTAAGATAGCAAGTAAAAATATCCAATAACAACGAAATAGCAATAGCAATAGCAGTAGACAGAACGTGGAGTGCACTGCAGAGGGTGACTAACACAAACATCTTCCCCAGCACATGCCAGCCAGGAGAGGCACCGCCACCTGGCCCAGAGTGGCATAAAGGCAGGTCTCTCTGCCTCTGTCCAACAGGTGAAGACTATGCCGGCCTTGGAGGGATGCATTCCCCAGCCACTGAGGCAGCCTGTTTCCAAGATCCCCAAGAGGATCACATTCTACAGCTAACATCTGGAGTGTAACAACTTATCCAAATCTTCTACTCAGCCAGAAATGATGGACCTGGAGGTAACCAGGTCCTGAGTCCTGAAGGGCTTTGTAGAAGACAACCTGGCGGAGCAGCCGTGTTATTGAGACCCCCAGAGCAGTTGAGGCATGGAGTTCCTGCTGCCTCCGTCTTTGGAAGAAGTCCAAAAGTGAGAAGGAATCCTCCAAGGCAAATTGGTTCACATCTGGGATACGGGGAGCTCTCTGCTGCTCTCCTGGCTGCTTCCGAAGTGCGCTGCTGGCCACCAGCTTAGTTGGCTTCACAGAAGAGTTGGCTGAATTGATGGGAGTCCTGAGGATCAACAGCTATTGGCCTGGGAGGAAGGGAGCCTTCCGAAGGCCATCCTCTGGGGCAGCAGGAGGCTTCTTTGGGCAGGCGCTGGCCCTGGGAGAGCCGAGGAGGAGGCCAGGGGTCTGGTCCAGCAGGGCGCAGATTCTCTTCTTCATCTTAAACCTTTCATCTGGTTGAATGGCACCAAAGACCCACCACCAGGTGTTGACCGGGCTAAACCCAACGGCCGCCTCTCTCCGTGCCAATGGCACAAGCGTTTGCAGGCATAACAATCCCTTGGGATTTGCAAGGTTCCACACCAGGTCCTTCCGATTCAAGTGGCAGAGCAGGAAGGGCAGGAATGGTGCTTGGGGAGGGGGCACCAAACGGGAGTCCAGCATACAAATTCTGCTGGCTGCAGTGAAGAGCCACCCCTCCCCTGCTTCCATCCCAAGCCTTTAGTGACCGGGAGACGTGGCCCAGCCCAGCCTGTTCAGTTTGGGGAGATGGACACCTCTACGGAAGGGAGAATGGACAGGCAGCCTTCATACAGTAGGAAAACGGGTGATTGAAGGGCTTCCAGAGTCTTGGGGGGGGGGGAGTTGAGGGACTGCTGGGCAGGCATGTGCACGTCTCCTGTTGCAGCCTGTAATCATCCCCCGTCACTCCCCACAATTAGCCCGGTTTTGTGTCACTCTGGATGCAGCTGGCCTCCGTGTGCTGTGGCTGGGCTGCTGCTCCCCCCACCTCCCGCCTTCCCGAGGGGGCTCTTGTCCTTCCCTGGCTGGAGGAGGAATTCGGCTTCTTTAGGGAAGCTCTGGAGCCTTCCAGTAACACAAAGCCGGGTGCAAGTGGGCTTCGGGATGCAGCCAAGGAAGCGGGGGGGGGGAGAGCAGGCACTAAGCTCATGGCGGATTTGGGCTGGATGCAAAGCCAACCACTGTGGCTGGCCGGCTGGCCCAAGAGACGTAGGTGACCAGAGCTCTCAGGCCAGGGAGCTCCTTGCCCGGCAGCAGGGAGGAAGTAAGGGGGGAACAGCAGGATAAATTGCCCAGAGGGCTAACGGGTGGCCTTTCTAGAGAGCCCTAACCTCTCCTCAATACTATGGCCAGCAAACGCACTGGCAGGATTTCTATTAGTGAGGATCTCTCAACAGCTGGGTTGGGGGTTGGGGGCCGGGGGTTGGGGGGTATATGTGTTTGAGGATGGCAGTTGAGTCCCCACCCCAATAAACCAGAGGAGAGGTTGAACAGATTGAGCCGAACATGGAAGGGCCCATTAGGGTCCCCTCTGATTTCCTAACTGGTTTTGCCGCTTTCCGTCTGTCCTGGGGCAGCCAAGGGTGGGGTGGGGGCTCTCGGCTGAATTTCCCTTCCTCATGAGCTGCAGCCAGTATCAAAGCTAGGCTGGCACACACAGCGTGCGTCTCCCATCCCCCGCACGAGGCAAAGTCAAGCCAGGTCTTTCTGACCGATTTCCTTGGCATCAGAGCAGCGCCCGTCTCCCGACCTTGAAGCGGAGACCTCCAGGGCCCTTTCCCTGGGCTGGCCGCCCACAGGCACCTGCATGCCAGCCGAAATCTTCTTGTGGTGAGAGGAGGCCCCCGGAAGGAAGCCAGCCTCCATTTGCTGCAGTGCAGCCCTTCCAGAATTCTCCTTCTCCACCACTTTGTGGTCAGGGAGTCTGGTGGATTTTCAGAGGGATCCTCAAGAGCCAATTTCAAATCAGTTCAGCCCAGAGCAGAGAAAGTGGCTCCCTCCTGCTCCAATTATTGAATCATTGACCTCTGCATTTTCAAAGGAAATTGGCCAACTTTGTGGAGTCCTGGAGAACCTTCGTTTTTCTTGCAGAAAAGTCAAGTAAAAAAGGAATAAAAATAGACAAATAATTGTGGTGCTCTCTGAGTTTGCTTCTTTTCTTGCAGATGTTTCATTACCCAACTTAGGTAACATCATCAGTGCTGGTATAAATAATTGTGGTCAGAATAATGACAAGGGGTCATTTGGCTCAAGCAGCAAGGCTGATTTTTGTAATGGCTGCAACAGGAGAAAAATCTGAACTCTCTATTTATTTATAATATTTTAAAAGTTTCTTCTCTTTGTCATCAGTCCCAGAGAATCTCTAAGTTGGATGGGAAGGTCAACCTGGCCTCCTCATTGTTGGCCTAACTGTCTCGGCAGATGCACTGATTTTCCACAGATTCGCCAAGGAAAAAGGAGCGAATGGTTACGGAGCTCATCCTTGGCCAAGACAACCAGGGTTTGAAGGTGCAACATCTTGTACTTTGGTAGCAGGGAGGGATGTTTCTCAGAGGTTTCCTCCACTGAAGAATAACTACGCCAGAGAGAGACAAGGACGTTCGCATCTGCTCCCCTGATCTCCGCTCAGCGCACACCCGGCTAGGAGTAGTCCTGGGAGCTCAGGATTCGCAGCTGACCCGCGATGGAGAGTTTTGGAAGAGCCGGAGATGGAGATGGCTCTTCCCCATCCAGGTGGCTCACCTGCCATGACAGAAGCACCCAAGGAGGCCTCTGGTTCCTCCTCCGTCAAGAAACATCTGCCCTCAGCAGAGGATGGGCTCCAGCATGAATCTTATCAGGCACAAGAGTTACTATGGTGACATCCATTATCCCTCTTTACACAGAGATGAATCAGGAGCTAAAAATAAGAAATCTGTGGCAGATTGATCGGGGTGGGGGTGGGGGGAGGTAAGTATTGGGGCAAGAGGAACACCCGCCTCTCGACCCCTTTCCAACATTAGCCAAGGCTCAGTGAAAAGGTGGCTGGACCTCTTCCTATGGGGAATGTCAAAATCAGGTTGCCTTTGCTCCCGAGAAGGAAGGGTGGGGCAGTAAGGGATCACCTGGAAGACACACCTGACCTCCCTCCGGCACCTGTTTGACGGGCAGCCCTTCTTTCCTAGCCTGGTTGCTCCTCTTGCAAGGCTGGGGCCAAAGAACCGAGGACCTCCTTGATGAAGATGGCCATGCGGGAGGTTCTCTGGGAAATGGGCCTCCAGGGGAGCCTGTTTTGGGGAAGCAGCTGGCCAGCAGGATGACCAGGAGACCTTTGAACAATGGAAAGGGGGACATGGCAATCTCAGCTTCATGCAAGCCCGTTTGCTACAGCAGGTGCTTTCCCATCAAACTTCATCCTTGTCAGCATGAATGCATCTCGCTTCAAAGCCCCATTTATTGCAAGAACAATTTGAGCAATTATCCTGACAGTCAGAAATAATCACTTTGTCTCTGTTGAATAAAGCCGTTTCATGGTTAGAGCCTGGCTCCTTTTGTTGGGGAGGGGGTGTCAGGTGGGGGGACAGTCACTGTGGAACTGGTGCTTCTGAATGCCCAGCATTACGGCAGACTTGGGGGGTGTTCAAACATGCTTTGTAGGAGTGGGGTGAGTGTGAATGGGAAGAATGTATTAAAATCCGGTGGCTTAACGTGACAGCATCATGTTATGTGATTAAATTGTACAAATTTGTGCCCAGAGAAATGCAAGAAGGCTGCATTTCAGAATATAACTGTGTATTAAACTGGTTGTGAAAAAATGTATGTTGGATTCCAGGCAAAGCGTCAACAGAACATGTTATGTCTCTCCTGCTCGTTAAAGCTTATTAAAGCTTGGCCATTCTTTAAAAAAACACCCCCAAACTGGTCACAGAGCACAACCAGGAGATAGAAAAGTCCACGTTTTGATCACTTTTTGCCTGGACATCCAAGATGAGCACCTGTCATTTCGGTCATAAAAGCCTCTGTCCATGGTGCTGAAAGCATCCCCAAGCCAGATCTGGACTGCCAGATCACTCAGCGGCTCGGCTGATGCTGTCCAGTGCTGAAAGAATGTTGGCATGGGGGGGTCTTTCTTTCCCCACCCCGACCCTCCTCCTCTCTCCCCCCCTCTCCCTCCGTCTCCCCCTCTGACACACCGCCGTTCTCATTTTTAATTCCCTTACAATGGGACACAAAGGCCCTGATGGTGCTTTGTTCCCAAGTGTCTCACAGCCTCCAGCGCTTCGCCTTTGATTCATGGTGTGTGGTAGGAAGTTAATCCCGCTGAACTGCTGACTGCATTGGAATCCCTCCTCGCAGAGCTCCTGGGCAGCGTCTGGGGCGGCTGTGATCAGAAGCAGAAACGTACAAGGAAATCTGTGCACCATTTGCCGGCTGACATGGCTCCCATTGAGGCTAGACAGGAGGTGGAAATGGGGCGGCCCCCTGCTGAAGCCACTGCTCAGAGCAGGCCCTGGTGGAAGGCGGGAGAGAGGCTGGATTGCAAAATCCTCCAGAAACACATTTGGAAGCTCTCTTCTCTGCCTGATTAGCTGCACAAGAGAACCCCTTGGATGGCGCCCCCTCCTCCTCCTCCCCCAGCCTCCCGTTAATTTAGCTCTCTCTCCTGAATGTGGCAGCGGGAACTCTCCGTCCTCACAAGGCTGCTATTCCGGAATGAAAGAAGTTCAAAGAGAAGCGTCACGTTAAGCCACCGGATTTTAATTTATGTAGAAGCTCTTTTTGCCGCCAACGGTCTGGATGACAACAATGAGTTCTGATCACATTGCGGGTGTAAATTAGTAGAGCAAAGCTGGGGGGTTTGTACCAGGACTGCGGAAGGAACGGTGGCCCCCCGGGGCTCTCTCCGCTTCCCGCCACTCAGCCTCTTTCAACCTCGCTTACAACCCCAAGCCCTCTGCGCCTAGCCCCCTTTTAGGGGGGAAATGTTGACGTTGCAAGGCCTGTTTCCTGCTATGGTGCCACAGGCCTCTTGGTCGTTTCTTGTTGCAATAAGACACCCCCCCCCAATAAGACTTCTATCCAGGCAGGTCTGATTCTCGGGGGCTGCCTGGATTCCTCCCTGCAGTTTTCTTGGCAAGATTTAGCAGAAGTGATTTGCCGTTGGCTCCTTCTTGGGGCTAAGAGAGAGGGACTGGCTTGAGGTCAGGCAGCAAGGCAGGACTAGAACTCAGGGTCACCTGCTTCCTTCCGCAGAACACCAAACCGGCCCTTGCAATAAGTTTAACCAAGACAAGGAAGCGGTGCTCCAGTCGTGGCCTGCAGTCCTTGAACCGCTGTCCCTGAGGGGCAGATCCGGCTTTCCCTGCTCCAGATTGGAAGCGCCACCGTGTTCCGCTTTGCTGCCTTCTGGCTTCCTTTGGCGCTGTGTTTTTGGAGGCGAAGCTCTGCCCGCAGCCCCAACTGCCCTTCGCTTTGGGCTACTTGGCCTGAATTCTTCAAAGCAGACACTTCGGCCAGACGATGGGCAGGCGGGGCCTTTGAACAGCGCAAAAGCTGGGAAAAGCTGAGGTTTATGGAGTCACGACTGCAAGAAGAGGCACCTCCAGATGGCGGGGAGGGGGGCGTTCAACCCCAACCCACCACTGGGCATCACCCTGCAATTGTACGGAAGGTCTGTTCGTCTGAGTGGGGCTGGCATGTGGAGTGGCCGCCTAAAACCTCCATGCTTTTTGCCAGTCCTTACATTCCGCAAAACGCCCGTAGAGAAGCCGCCGGAAGTCTGGCTCTTTCCACACAGGCGGTTTGTCACTTCAGAGTTGGTCACAAAGGACCAACGTGCCCATTTTGTCCCCACAACCATGGCACAAACCAAGTGGTGCCACAGCTCATGCGGCAGGCTGGCCTCCAGTCAGAAATGGCTTCTTAGAGGAAGAAGAACAGCAGAGTTGGGAGGGACCCTGGAGGTCTTCTAGTCCAACCCCCTGCCTAGGCAGGAAACCTTCCACCACTTCAGACAAAGCAGGTTCCGTTTAACCCTGGCTGAGTTTGCAGTCCGTGATTGTTTCAAGATGTTTCAAGGACAACAGGGATCTCTTTTTTATCTCTTTTATTTGGCCGTCTTTCTGGCTACATTTAGGATTTCTCATGCAACCATCAGCAAACGACACGTCACAGCAAAAGACAACTACAGAGCACGGGGGGGGGGGGAAGGGCCCCAGACCCAAACCGCTTTGTGCACAGGAGGCGGCTGTGAAATAGACCTTTGCAATACGGAGCTGGTCCTTTGACCAGGCTGTGCCCCTGTGCCATGCCAGGAGGCGGCCTCATCGCCACTCTCTGCACAAGGAGGGAGTGGGGCTAGGGGAGGCAAGGGTCTCTCTGCTGCACCCCACTCTGCCAAGGGGCCGGTGGGGGAAGGGCCGACGGTGCTGCGGTTCCATTCCCAAGCGCTGGGACCCTCCAGAGATGGTCCCGGGCTCCTCGGTGGAAGGCAGCTCAGGACTCATCCTGAGAAGTTCAGCCTCTCGGGGTGCCCCTGTTTTCTGCCCCCCTGCCCAGAATGCCCCTGCTCTGTTTACTCCCCCATTTCCAAGAGGCTCTGTTGCAGAGAGAAGGGGCTCTGCTGTCCCCTTGAGCAGCTTCAAAAGTTTTGTTTTTTTTGCTATAAAACATATGGAAGTTTATTCCCCTGCCTGGGGGAGACCAAAGGGGGGGGGGCAAAGAGGAGCTTCCTGGGCCCTTCTGGATGTATCTGGATGCCAATGATGAGGGGCAAAGGGTGCCCACTTCCCCTCTCGGCCTTCCTCTCTCTTTCCTTCGCAATCCTGCAGCCTCTTTGGCTTTGCCTAACTTGGAGCGCCTGCTGCCCGGCTGCCCACTCTCTGTCCTCATTCCCCCCCCCATCTCAGGCCCCTTCCTGGACTTGCTGGCCTCTTGCACAATTTCGCTGTCCTGGGGCCCAAACAGCCGGGGGGGGGGAGGGGGCAGGAGACGTCCTGCTCTGGCGGTGGACAGAGAAGCTCTCGGTGGGTCTTGCTTTCTGGAGGACCAGCACAAGGGGGGGAGACAGACGCAGGGTGGCAGGTGGGGTCGCTGCAGGGTCACTGCGGTGAGTTCAAAGCAGAGCCGGGGGTGCTCCCTTTGGGGCCGCGGGGGGGCAAGGCCTTGGAGCTGTAATATTCGACCACCTGCTTGGGCACCTCTGCCAGCACACACTTGGCCAGGGCGGTGGGCGAAGCCTGGAAGACAAAGGAGGCCGAGAGGTCAGCTGGCAGGGCCTGGTGTTCATGCTAGCGGCTTTGCTCAGCGAAAGGACTGGGAGAAGGCAAGAGATTTCAGTCGCCAGTGAAAGCAGGAAAAGATGCCCAAGGAAAACCCCCACAGGGCCCTCCTAGGACACATAAAGGCCCGTAAGGGGCACATCTGAAGCGCAAGGATGCTCCTTTCCTGGAGGGTGAGCAGCAGCTGGAAAACCTCTGGAGAGCAGTTTGCACCCCCCCTGTTTTCCAGATCCTTTGGGTGGGGCAGAGCCCTTCCAGGCTGCCTAGACCCCATTCAGCTAGGGCCCATCATCAAGGGGCAGGTAGCCCTGGGGTAGCCCTGGGGGGAGGGGGAGGCTGGAGCCAGGGTCCTGGCAGCATCAGGAGAGAAGGGAAGAGGGAGCGGGAAGGCCAGGAGGGGCCTGGGGAAATGAACTGTTCCCAAGTGGATCCAAGGCAACCTTTCTTCATGCTGGAGGTGCCCATGGCTGCAGAATCAGGGAGGAGCAGCCAGATGGGGGGGGAGCGTCTTGCCTGAGGGGGGGGGGACTTACATTCTTGAAGTCTCGGAAGGGGACGAACTGCACGATATCCCGCATGACCGGCTCTCCTTTGGGGGAGCGAAGGATCCCATCGTCCCCGTCCAGGATCTGCATGTCGGTGAAGTCGGCATTGCCCACCCCCACAATGATGATGGACATGGGCAGATAGGAGGCCCGGACGATGGCTTCCCGCGTGTCCGCCATGTCGGTCACCACCCCGTCGGTCAGGATCAGCAGGATGTAGTATTGCTGGGAAAGGCGGGGGAGGGGCAGGAAGTGAGCAGGAGGGAGGCGGAAGGAACCTCGTGGGGGACAGTCGGGGGTGCAGACAAAACTCCCCCAAATTCTTCCCCTTGGATGAGCCTCGCAGCCAATGGCCCCCAACTGACCTTGTTGGCACACAGAAGGGGGGGCAGCCCCTCCCTCATTCTGGAATTTGGGAGGCCCCCTCCCCCCAGTGCTTCCTCCTCCAAGAGAATGAGGGGGGAGGGGTGATCTGCCAGAGAGGGGAACCTCTTCTTCTTGGCAGAGGAATGCCTCTCTCTCTCTGGGTATCCTCGGGCAAGGGCGGCAGGGTTCCTGGGCATGTGTCAAGGGCTACAGTCTTGGGAGAGCAGCAGAGGCACAGCCCCAGTTGGCACCAGCCGGAGTGGACGGTGGTGAAATGATATTTTTTTTGCTACCGGTTCTGTGGGTGTGGCTTAGTGGGCGTGGCAGGGGAAGGATACTGCAAAATCTCCATTCCCTCCCCACCAGAGGTGGCATTTGCCGGTTCTCCAAACTACTCGAAATTTCGGCTACCGGTTCTCCAGAACCTGCTGGACTTCACCCCTGGTAGTGGGCCTAACTCTGGAGCGATGCTGCCTTCCACGGGGGGCCCTGCAAAGGCCCGAGAGCTTTCTGACAACCCAGAGTCGGGGGTTCTCCTGAAAACCTCCCTTCAGGGATTCCATGGCAGAGCAATTCACTCCCATCTGAAGTCAGTTTGGGAATAGCAATAGCAATAGCAATAGCAGTTAGACTTATATAACGCTTCATAGGGCTTTCAGCCCTCTCTAAGCGGTTTACAGAGTCAGCATATCACCCCCAACAACAATCCGGGTCCTCATTTCACCCACCTCGGAAGGATGGAAGGCTGAGTCAACCTTGAGCCGGTGAGATTTGAACCGCTGAACCGCCGAACTGCAGTCAGCTGAAGTAGCCTGCAGTGCTGCATTTAACCACTGCGCCACCTCGGCTCTTATTGAATTGAAAGCCAACCGTCTTATTAAATGCCACCAGGTGGATCAGGTAATTCGTGGGTTCTGTTTTTGTTTTATAATTCCATTTGCTTTCCTTAATCCAGTTGAGCTGATTCAAAAGTCCAACAGTGACAGACAGGTCCAAGGAGGCTGGATTTGCCTCCTCCACAGAGTTCCTTCTGCTCCCCCCTCGGGCTCCCTGGCCTTCCTTCTCTGCTCTGCTGGGGGCCCAGCCTCCCTCCCTCCCTCCCTCCCTCCCTCCCTCCTGCCACCCACTCACACCCCCCCCAGGCCATGCGGACGGACCCATCAGTTGCCACCATTAATTGATAAGACTGGCAGCAAAGCTTCCAGCCACTTAGTCAGCCTGCCAAGAGCTGCCCTGAGCAGGATGAGAAGCCTCGCCCTGGTCCTCGCCCACCTGGCACCTGTCAATAACAGGGGGAGACATTTGCTCAAACCAATCAAGGAGAGTCTCTGAGGCTGAGGGTGGAAACCTCGGGGGGTCTTTGGGCCTCTCAGAGCCCCTGTTTCCTTGCAGGCGTTTCAAGACCCAACTAGGGATCCTCATCAGTTCTCTTACCCAGTTTGGGTCATGAAACCTCTGGAAGGAAGCCAGGGAGCCCAGAGAGCCCCAAGGGGCCCTCGGTTTTCTTCAGCCTTCCCGCTCCGTCCAATGTTTCCACCTAAGGAGGCAAGGAGCCCACCTACCCACCCACCGCCACAGCCCTGCCTGCCTGGCATCTACTTTTCGGCCCAACGGAGGGAGAGCTTGCTGGTTGGAGGTTTGGCAACAGAGCTTAATCTCCAGCAAACGTGGGCACCCCGAGGTCAGAGGAGACGCAGCCCACAACCGTCACCCGGAATGTCTCTGCCGATTCCCACACACTCACCGAAGCCTCCTGCGTCTTTTCTTCATTGGCGGCTACTTTGGCCACTTTGGAGATGATGGGGGCCACGTTGGTTGGGCCGTAGAGCTGGATCTTGGGCAAGCAACTCTGGTAAGACTCCACCACCCCCTGGATGCCTAGGGAGGAGGGGGGGGAGATTCAGTGGGCCCTGCTGGGGGGAGGGGCAGGGGGCCTCATTCCAAGTGAAGAGAACGTTTGAACTTAAGCCAAGAGCAGAGGGGAAAGCCCCCAGGCAGAGATTGGGGGCCCTTCTGCAAAGGCCCCTCCTTCCCTCAGTCCAGAAGGGGCAGGGCTGGAGAGCAGATGTGCTCCCCCAGCCACAGGTGCCAGCGGCCTTTTGGCCTGGCAAAGGCAGGAGAAGCACCAGGGGAAATGCCACCCAGAAAGCCAAAAGGAGCAGAAGCCCCCTGTGTCCTCACCTTCACACTCATCGTCCTCAGCACTGAAGTTAATGGCAAAATCATGGGAGACCTGAGGGAGGGAAGGAGGGAGGGAGGAAGCAGGGAAGGAAGGTTAATTGTGGAGCCTCCACCAGCCGCTGTTTCAGAGGCTGCCCTGTTGGCAACGCTTGGTGGATGGAACGGTGGCAGCTGCTCTGGTATCCCGGAGGGCTCGGAGCTGTCAAAGGGCCAGGGAGATCCTACCACTCAGCCGGCTGGCAAGAGAAGCTGGAGGGAGGTCCTGGCGGTGGCAGGAGGCTGGGGCTGGATGCAGAGATGGCACAAGGGCTGATTTGCCCTGCTTCACTGCTGCTGGATGGGCACACCAACACCCAGAAGGGCTGGCCAGCCAAGTGGTAAGTTCAGGGCAGCAAAGCAGCTGAGAAACCTGTGGGGCCCTAAGGCTGAACAGCCCCTTCAGGACCTCCGGAAGTTGCCCTAAAAGTCTTGGTCTTCTTATAAAGGCAAATAAAAGGAAATGCCGAGGGGGGGGGGGGCAAGAGGCAGCTGGGATGATGTGATGGCAGCTCACCCACTGGGGGCCCAGCCTTCCACAGGGACAACTCCCAAGCGCCTCTCCAATGGGGGCCAGGATGCCTCTGCCCCCCCCCTTGTCTCCTTCCACGCAGGTCCCTTGACTTACTTCGTAGTTGGGGGGAATCCTTGCTCCAAAGCCCAAGGCAGAGAATTTCTTGTCGCTGGGGAGAGGCAGAAACCGGTCACTCTGTCTGCAAAGGGCTTGGAAGCCCCTCACCCAAGACCCCCTCTTGGATTTCCCCAATGATTTGGCCATGGGGGGAGGGGAGATGGGGATGAACACGCTAGCTGGCCCGGGTGGGGGTCAGAGGGAGCCTCCCCCTTGAGTGTAAAGTCCCGCAGATTCTGTCAACACCAAGATCCTCCCTGCCCCTCCCCCAATGTCACCTGTCGTAGTCCTGGCAAATCTCCCCCACGGCCACCAGGGCCTTCAGGTATTCGTTGGGTTGGTAAGGGTTGATGTAGTGAAGGGAGCAGCTGTTTCGGGGGTCCCCATTGGAGGCTGTGAAGTCAATGGCCACCTGGGGGTGGGGAGAGAGGCCGAGGGGTCAGGGAGTCAGCAGGTGGGTCTCCCTAGCTTTGGAGCAAAATCAAGGGGGGGGGCAGACCCTGGCCTCCCCATCATTTGACACGGGGTCTGAAATGAGGAGGCACAGAAACCCCCCTGGAGAGGCATAACATCTGGAAAGGCAGAGGAGAACTTCCTCAGATCGGTTCCTGTCCCAGTTGGGTTGGGGGAGTGAAGAGAAACTGACATCAACTAACGGGAAGAATCCCCAGAGGCCATTTTCACCCCTCAGCCCTGAAGTCGGAGTGAAGCAGGAATGGCCGCCGTCTCTCTCCCTCCCTCTTCACCCACCGCCCACGCGCCCACCTCCTGCGTGTGAGGGGCTCTCGTTCCTGGGATGCTGCCCGGCGCATGCCCTCGCGAGCAAAGCGGGCCCCGAGCCAGCAATCTGTTCCTTGCCATGTTCTGGAACTGACTCACTCCAGGAAGGAGATGCTCTTTCAAAACGCAATCTGCCTCCTGCTTCTTGTTTTGAAAGAGAGGAATCTGTGCCGGCTGCCAACAGGGCCCTCCAACCGCCATGGCCAGAAGCGGAGGGGACCAAGAGCCTGGCGGGGGCCCAGCCCGCCTGGAGGGCCAAGATAAAGCCCACTTTTCCAAAGCCCGCGGCCCCTCCCCGGGTGCTCAGCCTCTCCCTTGCCAGGGTAAGAGCCAACGGTGGGCCCATCTCTAAGCAGGAAAAGGAGGAACTGATAAACAAGCCCCCAGGCCCAACGAGGTGCCCCTGCCTGGCTCTGGCTCCGGAGGCCCTCGGCCTGCTCTGGGCCAGCCGGGGAGTCTGGGCGCAGCTACTCACCGTGAAGTGGATCTGACAGCCGCCCATGATGTAATCCAGGAAGGAGTAAACCCTGTGGATCTTCCAGAGAATCCGGGCATCAGCCAGAAGCAGAGGAGAGGAGAGCTGCTTCCTGCCAGCCCAGCTCTCTGCCCAAGACAGGGCAAGAGGTCTGCAGCCCAGTGGGCAGAATTACAAGGAGGGGCTGCAGCCCTCATATGGGATGGGGGAGGGGGCAAGAGCCTGTCTGGGTTACCAGTATTCATAGCAGACCCATCACCCGGCCCTCTGCTCCCTAGATTCCCCTTTGCTCAGCCCCCACGCACCCCCACTGGTGACGAGGGGCCGGCCCATGGACTGGCCACTTACCTTCAGGTCCAGGAGGATGACCACGCCCGAATTCCTGTAGTTCCGCTTCTTCAGTTTGTACTTGGGGTTCATGCAGTCCCACTGGATCTGATGGGGAGGGGGGGGCGAAAGGGTTCTCTCTTTATCCCTGCTGACCAGCCCCATCCAGCCCCTGTGGGGGGCTGCTTTCTCTCCAGGAAGCCCCCTCCCCAGCTGTGGAGATCCCCAGGGGAGGGGGCTGTGTGCTTGGCTTCCTCCCTGCGCACCAACCTTGTTGCCCCCCGTGGCTTTCTGCATCTCTTCGAAAGTGGTGAAAAACTCTCCGATGAAGTCGTGTTTCCCTCGGGAGTCGTAGTCAAAGACGACACACTGCAGGCAGGAGACGGACCTTCAGGACCCCTGGACTGCCCAGGGTCCGGCCTCCTCACCCCACCCCCTCCCCCAGGGCCGGAGTGTGCTGGCCTGGCATCTTGGGGGCCCCAAGGCAGCAACGCATGGCTGGACTCAGAAGTGGGCTACCCCCACTCTCGGCAAGCCTCCCTCCTCGCCTGCTGGGGGCGCTGCTGTAGATGCAGCCCGAGCAGCTGGGTTTGGCTTAGGGCAGTGTTTCTCAACCTTGGCAACTTGAAGATGTCCGGACTTCAACTCCCAGAATTCCCCAGCCAGCATTCGCTGGCTGGGGAATTCTGGGAGTTGAAGTCCGGACATCTTCAAGTTGCCAAGGTTGAGAAACCCTGGCTTAGGGCATCAGTGGGTGGCCCTTCACCCCCCCCCCAAAAAAGAATCCCTCACCCTCAGCTTCCGCTTCTCTTCACAGCTGCAGAGAGAGTTCAGGGAGACCTTGAAAGGTTCCCAGATGGGGCTCAGGTTGTTCTTGACAAACTGCAAAGGACAAGCACAACAGGGTCTCAAAAGGCAGCCTGGGGGTGGGTGGGCTGGAGGGGGGGGGTCCCTGTCCACAAGGGCCTGAAGGTTTCCTACTCAGACCCCAAGAGTTGCATCTCCCCTCTGCTCCCTGAACCCCTCTGGCTGACCTGAAGGGGGCAGGGAGGAGTGAGGAGCCCCCAGGGCCACGGCCGTGGTGGGAATTGCTACAGTGAGCTGGAGAGGGCCTCTTGGCGTGGAGGACCCAGGACCTCCCTTCGTTCCCCATGAGGACCAGAAGCTTATGATGAAAAGTAGCTTCTCTCCTCTCTGAGCAAGGGTGTTGGGAATGCATCCTTTGGACCCTAGGAGGGGAGGGGGCTCTTACCTCAGTCCGGTGCACCAGCTGCTCACTTCCATCATCATTGATCCGGTAGATTTCCAGAAAGGGATCTGACTTACTGAAAAGATCCTAGGGGAGAGAGGGTTAACCTCTTATCAAGGGAGGGCTCTTCTCCTGCTCTTGCTAGGCTCCTGGGGTCTTGGGGTGTGTGGACCCTTACTACCCTCCCAGCCTTCCGCAAAGCTGTTAAGTCCTGGCTGCTCCAGCAGGCCGGGGGGCTCTCGAAATATCCAGCCCCCTGGGAATTGTGACTGTTGTATATTTTAATATGTTGTTTGTGTATTATCCCCCCTCCCTTGTTTTATTGTAAGCCGCCCGGAGTCCTTCAGGAGTGGGCGGCATACAAATCAATAAAACTATAAACTATAAACTATAAACAGGCAGGAGGCAACTTATTCCAAGGCACACCCAGGCCGTCTCCTTGTGTGACAGAGCCTCTGTTTGACCTGCGTTTGATTGGCATGAGGGCTGTTGCAGGTCTGGCCAAACCTGGGGAGTTTTCCTCAATCCCACCTGGATCTGTTCTTCGTTCGGCGTCTGAAGACCACTCCCCACTTCATTGGATGGTTGGGAAAAGGAAGGGGGTGAGTGGGAGAGGGGTCCCCTAAACCCCAGGCCCTGGGAGGTAAAGGGGGGGGGCTTTGCCTTGCATGCAGGCTGGCTGGCAGAGAAGAGTGAACCCCACGGCAGAAGCCCCTTCCCCACCAACAGGCAGACCCCATCCAGCACGTTCTCCAGCACTCCTTCCTCTTCGCTTCCGGCTCCATCTGTTCAACTTTTAAATATCCTTTTTCATTTTTTTAAAAAGGCATTCATATTCAATTTCACAGCTTTGATGCCAGCCTGATTTATCTCTGTCACGTAAGATGACGAATTTGCACGGATGGCTCTGATTACAGGCACACAGGCACACACACACACAGAGGCACACAGAGCCTGTTTGCTAGATGTTTGCTCGTGATGCCAGTTTTTCACTCCTCATAGAAACTGCTGCTCCACCTGCCCCTCCCCTGCAGCTCCTGAGCAGATGGTGGGAGACAGAGGGATGAGCAGCTGCTTCCGTCTCCTCCCCAAACTGGGCCCTGCCTGCTCCTGGGGAGGGGGGGCCCTGGTGGTGGGGGCTGTACTGGCACTCACCTGTCCAGGCCAATTTATCCCACCTCACCTGTCTGAATGGCAGCATGGCGGTTCCTTTCTGCCCTTGCCTGCACCTCTCAGGCCCAGGGTGGCCACACCGACCCTCCCCTCCCCAGGCTGACCTCCCGCAAGGGAGAAGAGCCAGCCCCTCCCCTCCCCCACCTTGTCATCCAGCTTCTTTGCCCGAAAGAAAAGCTCCACGAAGCCGTTGTCTCCAAAAATCTCCTCCGAGGTCACCTGTCAAGAGGGTGGAGAGAGGCTCCTTCAGAGGCCCCGCCCTGTCGGTCAGGGGATCCCCCCAGCCTCCACTTCCAACCTTCCGCGGGGGGGGGGCACTCACGGTGATGGTGGACTTGCCGGCAGGTTTCCCGTACTTGAGAAAGAGCGGCTTGCTCACCCGCTTCTGGGCCACGATCTGCAAAGAGGAGCAGAAAGGTGGGCTGACGGGACCCTTATGGGAGGCGGGGCTGGGCCCACCGAGGGGAGCCTTTTCTCCGCCGTCGCTGCTCCCAGCCTCGCCCCCTACCCGGCGGAGAAGGAGGCGCCCCCTGAGCCTCGCGGTGGGGGCAGAGTCTGCAGCCGCGGGGGTCTCTCCTGCCGGCCAACCCGATGCCTGCCAGGGACACCCCTCTGCCGGGAGCGAGACCAGAGTCTTGCCCTCCTCGAGGCGCAGCGGGCTGTAAGGCGGGGCGGCCTCTTCCGAGGGGCTCCTTCGCAGATTAGCCCAGCTGATCGTCGAGGCCTCGGCGCCCAGAGCCCGGCGCCTGCCCCCTCCCCTCCCCCCGCCTTACCTGCCCCACCGTGCACTCCATGCCCCCCAGGAAATCGTCATCGTGGGTGCCCGGGCCGCCATGCCCGTGGATGTCGTAGACTTCGAAGCGCAGCTTCTGCACTTCCTCGAAGTAATAGTCCACCGTGAAGACCTTGGCGAAGACGGGGTTCAGGTTGCTCCGGATGACCTCGGACCTCTCCACCTGCAGGCACAGAGAGGCCGCGTCACCCGGGACCACCAAGCCCAGAAGGCTCAGCCTGGCAGAGGGAGGTAGAACATAGAGAGCCCCCTCCCCCCCTTCCCCGCTGCCGGGCCCGGCTTGGGCAGGGGAGCGCCCCGAAAGAAGGCCCGGGAAGGGACGCTGCGCTTGGGATGCCCAGGGAGACTCCCTCTCCCGGCCCAGATGATTTCAAGCTCCGGTTGCGCGTCCTGAGCGCTCCGCCCGCCTTGCCCCAAAGGGCGCTTCTCGGCTGCGCCTTCCGAGCCTGGGCAGGGGCTCCCGGCGGGGCCCTTGGCCGCTTGGCGGCCGCGGTGATGCTCTGGAGGGAAAAACACGCGGAGTGCGGGGCTCCCACGCGGCCCCACGAAGGAGCCTCGGCTGCGGAAGAAGCCGGCGCGGAGAGCGCGCCCTTCCCAAGTCAACTTGGCTGGAGCGCAGCGCCTCTGCCCCCCACCCCCACCCCCGCTTTGGCTCTGGCTTCTTCGGACGGGCCCTCAGCGCGTCTCCCTTCCGAAAGCGGGCTCGGTTATCCTGCGCCTCGGCTGGGAAAGAAGGAAAACTTCGCCTAAACTTTCGAGGAACAAGAGCCGTCCGGGAGAGCGGAATGCCGGGGAAACGCTCATGAGAGCCTCCCGGGCACCGATCCCAGCTTCGAAGGGAGGCTTGGCGGGGGGAGGGGGGAGCAAGGGTGGGGCAGGCAGAGCTGCTCAGCAGAGGCTGCTGCTCTCGCTCACCTATCTACACCCGCGGGACTTGGCGGGATGGGAAGGGTGGCTGAAAAGGAGCAGGCAGGCGCCTGGCCACCGGGCTCTCCTGGGCGCCCCTCCCTCTCTCTAGAGGCACCACCGAGCCTGCTTATCCAGGAGCGGCTGGGGCAGGATTGGGCCTTTCCTGTGGAAGGTGACCGCTGGGGGACAGGTGAGTCTCTCCTGGACCTGCAGCTGAAGGAGCCTCCAGCTGTGCTGTGGGCCAGGGATCTGCAAGGCCTGTTAGGGGCAGCAACTGGGCGCACTCCAGCTCCTGCAGTGCCATGGCCCTTTGCCACCTGTGCCAGAGGATGGCAGAGAGTCAACTCAACCTGCCTCCCCTTTTGCCGGCTCTTCAGAGGAGAAGCCGCCTTCGGAGGGACCACGTAGCTCCTGGCTCAGGTGGCAGCTTCTGCCAAAGGCCATTTTGGCTTTGAGTTGGTGCTGACTTTGTTCTCGCCACGCAAATCATCAGCCAAGCTGCTTCTCAAAAAGGAAATCAGATTACGCGTCTGATATAACTTTATGAAGTTTCTGCGCCTGGACCTGCCTGGGTTTCTATTTCCTGCCCATCTTCTGTACGGGAGGGGACGCCAGCTCCCTCTCACCAGCACCCAGGTGGAAATTACCGATGCCTTATCACTGTCAGAGGAGGGGAAATGCAGACGCTACAAAGAGCCCGGCTGCATCTTAAATACAGGCCAATCTGCCCTGGCAGGAGGAACCCTGGGCCAGCGCCAGAAAGGTTTTGGCTGAAGGAAATGTGTTAAT
The DNA here is from genome assembly GCF_009769535.1 of Thamnophis elegans. Classification (NCBI taxonomy): domain Eukaryota; kingdom Metazoa; phylum Chordata; class Lepidosauria; order Squamata; family Natricidae; genus Thamnophis; species Thamnophis elegans. The sequence goes on along the minus strand of NC_045554.1, from coordinate 49,077,777 downwards.
TGTTAAGATGCCGGAAGCCAAGGAGCCCTTTGCTGCTAAAAGCCTGTGGAAGCTGAGCAGGTAGAAGAATCTTTTCTTAAGAGGCAGAGGGTGTCCAGCCTTCTCTTTCTTTTTCATAGTGCAGCACACAGAGAGAGAGGGAGAGAGAGAGAGAGAGAGAGAGGGAGGGAGAGAGAGAGGGAGAGAAAAGAGAGAGAGGGAGAGAGAGAGGGAGGGGGAGAGAAGGAGAGAGGGAGGGAGGGAGAAAGGGAGAGAGAGGGAGAGAAAAGAGAGAGGGGGGGGAGGGGGGGAGAGAAATAGAGATAGGGAGAGGGAGAGAGAGGGAGAGAGAAAGAGAAAGAGAGAGATAGGGGGAGGGAGAGAGAAAGAGAGAGGGGGGAGGAGAGAGAGAGGGAGAGAGAGAGAGGAGAGAAAAGAGATAGGGAGAGGGAGGGAGGGAGAGAAAGAGAGATAGGGAGAGGGAGAGAGGGAGAGAAGGAGAGAGAGGGAGAGAGAGAAAGAGAGGGGGGATAGGGGGAGGGAGAGAGGGAGAGAAAAGAGAGGGGGGGAGAGGGAGGGAGGGAGAGAAATAGAGATAGGGAGAGGGAGAGAGAGGGAGAGAGAAAGAGAAAGAGAGAGGGGGGATAGGGGGAGGGAGAGAGAAAGAGAGAGGGGGGAGGGAGAGAGAAAGAGAGAGAGAGGGAGGGAGAGAGGTAGGTAGGTAGGTGGGTAAGGACAGACAAGAGATGCCCAAAAGGTTTCTTGGCTCTTTATTTCTGCTTCTCCCTCTGGATCTGGGCAGCTTTCTTGGGTTAAGGCAAACGTTCTCTCCAGGCTAAAGACAGCCATTTTCTGGTGGGAGGGGTGGCTTTCAAGCGCACACATTTACCCACGCCTCCCCCCCCCCAGCGGTACCCTCACTCTTTATCTGCAACCGGCCACAAGATGGGCCATGTCGAGCTTCCGCTGCCCCTGTAGATAACAAAGCAGAGACGCCCATTTGCCCCTCCTGGTCAGCTTGGGTTTTGGTGTGCCAAGCCAAGTGGGAGGGAACGTCACTGATTTCCCCCAAAGCCCCTTTCTCTACCCCTCCCCAACTATCTTCTTCCCAAGGAGTGGGGGGGGGTTGTTAATTAGATCCACTGTCAGAGATAATCTTCTCAAAGTAAGCCATGCAGCTCATCTTCAGTGGAGCTTTAATCCATCTCATCGTGACCCATATGCTGGATGCAGCAAATTGCGATCCGGAAGGGACAGGCAGCTTCCTTGGGAAGCCTTCAGTGGGTGGACCGAGGGCCAGATTTGGGGAGTGGGGGCAGAGGAGCCTGTGTGGCATGATTTCAAGGACCGGCGGGCATTGGAAGGACCATGCCCTGCGCTGGAATTGTTGCGGGCAGGGGTACGGCAGGCAGGAAGCCCCCTTGCGTGGGCTGAGCCTCTGGGATGACTGATGGATTAATTGATTAATCAAATGTGTGTCACTGCCCCTCTCCCAGAGGGCAGCTCTGGGCTCTCGACAGATATTCGCAGGTGACGAGACCAAAGATTTGGCTGCCCAGGGAGCCCCCCCAGCAGCTGGACAAGGCCACAACTATTTCCCATCTCCAAGAGAGCCAGAGGCATCGCGGGGCAGGTGGCTCATGGAGCACGGCAGACCTATTGCCCCGTCGCTCTGGGTTCTCGGGATTTCTAAATAATGCCTGGCATGAAATGGTAACTTTATCAATGTCAGGACACACAGCCCTTTGGGACATCAGCCAAAGTGATTTTCCGTGGCTGTTAACATCGGCAAAGACAGCCGGCTCCCCTGAAAATAGAGCGATATTTCAATATTGATTTTTTGCTCCAGGCTCCGAGCCTTTTTCTCCTTCCCTTTCACAAAGCGGACAAATCTTAAGCTGACTGATCCACCTGCGAGGCAACCGAGATCTGCCCCTGGGCAGGAGGGCTTAAGCAGTACCCCCAGCTTGGAACCAGCCCCCCCCTCAATATCTCGGTTGCCTGCAGCAGGGCTTCTGTGGAGGCCCTGAGGTCTGCAGCTGGAGGGGGGAGCTGGGCTCTCTACGCAGGCCAAGGGAGGTGCTGCTCCCCCCTCCCCGGCGGCTCCTTTGAAGGCCAGCTGCCTGTCTTGTTTCTGAACGCCCAACCGGCCCTTCCTCCACTTCTTCTCGGCTTCACTGGGGCTTCCGAACAAAGCAACAGGCAATCAGTGCTTGCTTCAGAGGAGAGCTGGCTGGATGAAAGAGAAGGACCGTGCAGAGCCTCGCTGCCAATTAAATGGGTACATGTTATATCTACTCAAGGGCTCCAGGATCCGTTGGGACCTTGGATTTAGGGATGGGCTGCTCACCAAGATTGGCCGTGCTAAAGAAATGCGGCCATCTGCTGTGCAAACTTCCCTCTGAAGGCCTACGGACAGGCGAGAGAGGCTCTCCCCTTTCTCCTTCCTGGGGTGCCGAATGCCAGAAATCCGGGCTTCTCTGTGAGGCTCAGCCTGGATGCAGGAGGGATCGGCGCTTTGGGATCCAGCTCTGGACAGGTGATCCAGAGAGGGTTAAAAACACCCAGAGGAGGGAGCAGAAATGGAACTAAATCAGAGCAGCAACTGCTGAATGGGGAGTGGGAGGCAGAGGATTCTGGAGCCCCATCTTGAGAGGAGCATGGGACTTGGGGGGTGGGGGAGCGACCCTTCCAGAAGCTTCCAGAAGCTCATCAGTCTCAAGGCTCACCCGGGGCCTTGCAGCTAACAGCCAAACAATGAGGGAGGTCATTGACGTTCAGGCAGCCATTTTGGCTGTTTCAGCCGTTCCGCTACATCACCCTACTTTTCACCCCAACCCTGCAAAGGGAGACCTTGTGTGCATCACCTGTTGGAGCTTCTGCCAACTTCTCAGGTGAGGCAGGCAGGTTTCCTCTGCTGGGCTTCAGCTTCAGTGCCGGAGCAGCCACAAAAAGCAGGTTGCTTTGGGGGTCCCTGGAAGCGTCTTTGAAAGTCCCGTCGCCGGCAAGAAGCATCCGAGCGACGGGGCTCACTGCTCCCCCAAGGGAAGGCAGCGGGATCTGTGCCCCAAAGCAGGGGGCTGACACTGTAGACTGGCCCTGCTCAGCCCCTGCAAAACGCCCCCTTTTACATTCCATGGGTGCCACAAGCGCCGTTGCTGGCTGTGCCCTCCCCACTGCCCCCGAGAGCGAAAGGCCCTGCCTACATGGCCTCTGCCGGACCCTTCAGGTGGGGAGCCAGGCTCCTTCTGCCCCACAGAAAGGCCCTCATCAGGCCCAGGTGGGGCTGGGGGAGGCCTTTTGGCTTGTCTCCCGGCCCGCCCAGCTTAGCCCAGGTTGCTAGTCCCTGTTGTCTGGGAGCCTCAAGCAGAGGACGAAGGAAACCTTCACATCTCAGGAGTGTTTGAAGCTGCAGGCAATTAACCCCGAAGGCTGGCAAAGGAGCCACGTGCCAGAAAGCGGGAGGAGAATCGTGGGCAGACTGGGGTAACCAGCAGGTCTGGCAGAACCCTCCTGCCGCTGCCACACGCATAAAGGCTCCGGATAGGGTGGAGCAACAGGGCCAATGGGACAGGGAGGGTTGCCTACCCGTGCCCTGATTTAAGGGGTGACTGCCATGGCTTGGGGAGCTCACTTCGGGGGCAGTGCCAAGGCAGCACGGGGAGGGCAAGTACCCGGTGGCTAGATCAGACCACTTTGTGCTGTGAATGGGCCTCTGTCAATTCCTGCTGACTGGAATTTGCAGCTTGATTTCCCCCCCCCCCCCCAAAAAAAAATATTTACAGCAATACCGGCCCTTGCTAGGACATCTGATGGGAAGGGTGCTTTTGTGCAGCAGGGAGTTTCCGTCGGCAAATTTTAATGTCCTTAGGAAGCCCCCGCTCACATTCAGGCGAGGAAGAAGTGCCCTCTGCCCCCACAGATGCCAGGCATTTAGCGCCCTCTGCAGTGCCCCGAGGAGTCTCTGGTGTGGCTCTTTGAAGTAGGACATGAGTGGCATCTGATGACAGCTAAGCCCCCTTTCCAGGCTTGGTTCTTGGATGATCTGTTTTGACTTGATGAGCCGAACATGGACAGAGATCTTACAAGTCTGCCGGTAAGCAGGGAATGTTCGTCCTGCCGTAGGGCCCCAAGGCCAGGGAGCCCAAAGCTGGGGCCAGAGCACGGTCCCCCCCGCCCCCTTTGAGTAGATTTTCCAGGCAAATCCAGCCACGCCGGGGACTGGAGGAGGGGGACGCACACAGCAGATGCACAAGCCCCAGCTCAATGGTTGGGTTTGGCCCCCTGCGGGTGAAGGAACTCAAGGTCCAGGCAGAAGGTGAGCCCCTGAGGCCCATGCTGGAAGCAAAGGGAAGCAATGGGGACTCTGAGCTTCTCCCCCCAAGACTCTGATGCGGGAGTCCCGAGCCTTTGGGAAGGGGCTTTAGCAAGGGGGCCGGAGGGCGAGCTCCATCCAGGGCACAGCCAGCAGCAGCAGCAGAAACCAGGGTTTCTCCCCTCTCCTAAGTGCAGAGATGGAGCCCTGCCAAGGAAGCCCATCAGCCTCAGGGGCTGCTGCATTGCTTCGGTGCATTTCATCTGGGGAGGCCACTTTGGGGCCTTGCGAGGGCCAAGCAGACTCGACAGCGTTGCATGCAGCCTAACTCTGGGTCTCAGGGCAGAACTGGCCTCCACTGTGGATGGAGGAAGCAGGGAAGAGGAAGCTGGAAAGCCCCAAGAGCTCCTGCTCGGCCAGAGGGAGCCACCTCTGCATCTACACCCCTTTTAGCCTTCAGCTGACCTGTTAAACGGCAACCAGCCCTCGGCAGCTCATCCCTCCCGGGGGCCCCAAGAGGGGAGCCAGGCCACCTTCAGGGAGGAAGGCAGAACTCTCAGAGCAGCCAGTCAAGTGGCAAAGCTCCCTCCATTTAGCCGGCTTAGTCCATTAACAGGAACTGATTACAGGAAGGGAGTCGGGCAGATCCCTTAAAGACTTTCATGCCTGTGCTGCTACTAAGTGTGAGGGCTTTACGCCTCCTCCTGAAAAGACCCTTCTTCGTGCTCTTGGGTGGAAGCAGGTCTGTGCCCAGTCCTCCTTCTCTGCCCCTCTGGCCCCAGACCCACAGAGTACCCCCCCTCCCAAGATCTCTTGAGTCCTACACAGCCCCGTTCTCTGGTCTTCCTTTAAAGGAAGGAAGAAACCAGCACCCTCACCCACAAGCCCAAAGGGAGCCAACCCCAGGCGGATGCCCGGCATCCGAGTCCTTTTGCTGGCCCTGAAAAACAGGCGGCTAGAAAGATCTCAGCCGATCCCTAGGAGATGCTTGGGCTTCAGAAAGTCTCCCTAAAAGTCAGGGTGACCATCTCCAGTCACCTGCAAGGACAGAGACCTTCATCCGGGGACAGGGCTGCTCAATGGGGTTGCAACACACCTGTCCCTCATTTGTGGAGAGAAGGGGGGGGGGCTGGAGCAGACCTTCCCAACCCGCTAAAAGGTCGGACTTTTGAGCAGCCTGGAACGACTTGGCTGCTTATGGGGGATAAGAACTTCCGTCCAGCCGGCAGACTGGAAGGACCCTGAGCTGGGGAGCTGCTTGAAAGGACAGAGGGAAGACGGGTGAGCCCGGAAGGACAGAGAGCCGCTGCTGGGACTTTGGCCGCAAGGGTCTCCCCTGGATGGTCCTGCCCAGCTTGCTCTCCTCTGGACCTGTCTCCAGCCGCCCCCTGCCTCCCTTCCGCCCTCCCTGCAGCCGCTCCCCACCTACCTCCGCCCACTGTCCTTGGGACTGCATGAGGAGGACCACGCAGGGGTCCGACTTGTTGAGGGTGTCCCGGTCGAGGAGGTGCTTGCAGCAGATGCGGAGCTCCACCTTGGAGACGCAGGTGGTGGCCGAGACCACCCCCAGGTTGGCCGCCGGGTCCAGGACTTCGTTCATTCTGGCTGGCAGCAGGGCTGGTGCCTGGGGAGAGCTGGCTGCCCGGCAGGAGACTGAGGCCCAGCCCGAGTCCACCCAGCGAGCGGTGGGGCTGGGAGCAGCGGAGCCCGATGACGCTCAGTGGCTGGTGGCTCAGAGCATCCCCAAGTGCCAAATGCCCGTTTCCTCGGTCTGCGCTGGTGCCTGCTGGGGAGCTGCCAAATGAGGCTAATTAAGAGGTTTTCTCAGAGCAAATTAAACAGTGGTGGCTCTTCTTCCTTTCCCTGATGTTGCTCCCACTCAGCTCCGATGCTGTTGGCACCTGGGTGCAAATGTGCCCGGCTTCTGTAGAAATTGGGTCTGGGGGTGGGGACCCCCGATCTTCTGGCCTCCAAAGAAGTGAAGACAGGGAAAGGAGGGACCCCCCCCCCCTTTCACTTCCCCAACAGCAGAAGCTGCTCTTGCCTGCAAGCTTCCCGGGTGGCGAGGCTTCCCCCTCGGCAGAACCAGCAGAAGAGGGGCCTACCACGCTGAGACGCCCACGTGCGCTGCCAGTGGAGTGGAAGCAGCTTCCCAGGGAGCCCCCCTGCTCCTTCGTGGAAGGGCTGTCCTGGCCAGGCGGAGGGTGGCCTGTGGGTACCAGAAGAAACACAGGGGAATGAAGACCTCGCAGTCGCCCTCAACACACAGCTGCCCTTTGGGGGCTGACCCAGGGGCTGCATCCTGGGTGAGGAGCTGCCTACAGAAGCCGGTTTGGCTAACCAAGAGCCCAGATGGTGCCGGGAAAGGTAGAACGGGAGTGTCAGATCCTGCTAACCTTCAGCCGCTCTCCTGCAAAAACATTCTGGGATCTGCCCTTTCGCCATCCTCGGTTCCACCTGCTGGCATTTTCATTTAACCTGCCAGAACTTGGAAAATTCTTTCTCCCGACAAGAATCCTTCCATCCAACCAAACGCAGCCAGAATCCTGACATTTCTGCACCTCACAGGAATGGCAAAACCCAAAGACTTTGATGCCACAGCCAAGGCACATACCTGGAGGTGCTGCTAGTCAGGAGGTTTGCCCAGGGCGGACAGGCAGCCCTTCTTGGGGGAGGAGAGTCTGCCAGCCCCCCCCCACCTTGGAAAGGCTGAAGAGCCACTGCCTTCCTCTCCCTGCCCCCTTTTCTCTCTGGATAACCTGAGCACAAGAGGGGGGGCCAGGTGCCTTGCTCTCAAAACAGGATGTGACTGCCGAGGGTGGGGGGACGTGGCAAGGAGCCCCACTGCTCGGGTGGGACAAACCTGGCAGCTGGTAATACCCAGGGCTTGGCCGGGAGGCCAGAAGCCACGGCCCAGAGCCCACCAGGAGCAGCCCCCAGTGGGCTCTACAACAACCCTAACTCAGTTGGTCTCCACACTTCTCTGCCCGATTGCTGCTTGGCCCATTCTGGCCGGAGGGAGAGGAGAGCCTTGTGCACAATCCCGGCTCCTTCCTGTGGAGGACCTCTGGGAGATCCCTTTGACAAGGGGCCTTCGGAGGGCACTTGGAACACAGCAGGAGGTCCAGGAAGGGGAGGGGGTCCCTGGGTCGAAGGGCAGGGGGCTCTTCCTCTGATTGGTGCCTGACCTTGTCAGTGGCTCTGGGTGGGCAACTGTCTTCCCCACATGCCCCTCCCACCCTCTGGCCTTCCTGAGAATTGTGGGCCCTGCTCCACACAGGAACCGGCTGGGGTGGGGATCTCTTGCTGAGTCCCACAAAGTGACGTCATCAAATCATCCACCAGCACATCCGTGATCATGCGTGTGCTCTGCTGCCAAGGTAGCCCAGCCCCACATGTGGAGTTTTAACCAGCCAAGACAGGCCAAGGCTCACCAAGGACAGGGGCAGGAAAGCACCTTCTGAACTAAACTTGGGGCTCACTTTCCACCACACTCCAGCTGTGACCCCCGAATTAATCCAGGTTGGGTCTTTACAAAGTATGACAACTTATCCCAAGCGAAGCGGCTGGGCTCATCCAACACAAAGCCCCCCCCAAGGTTCAAGCCAAGCTCCCTCTGCCCAGTGAATGCCTCTGCCCTCCTGGCTGCTCCTGCACTGACCCAAGTGGGCCCATGGTAGAAACCCCACCCTCTCCATCTCAGAGCCTTCAGGAGCGCCATTCCCACAGGAGCCTTTTTTCCCTGAGAAGAATCCTTCCACACAACCAAATAACATCCAGACAACTGGGCGGGGGGGGGGGGGGGCGCCCCAGATCCCCGGGATCCCCCTGGGCGGCTTCTGGAGAGCCCGGCCTTTCGGCTCCTTTGAGACGCACCCCTCCCTCCCTCCCTCCCTCCCGGCGGTCAGGAAGACGGGGTGGCCGCCGCTGCACCAAGGCTGCCCTGGGCACCATCACATGCGGGGAGGGGGCTGTAGGGAGACCCTGATGTGCTGCCTTTGGCCAACGCAGGAGCCCAAGAGTCGATGGCTCCCTGTCCGGAACCTGCATTGCCGGAACCCGGTCCCGGTGCTGCCAGTCCACCGCGCAGCCACTGGCCTCGGATGGGCGCTGACGCCCGCCGTCCTCGCCCGCCCGGAGCCGCCCCTTCGGTCAAGGCGAGGAGCCCAGCCGCCTCCCGCCTCCCCTGCTGCCGCTGCGCCCGCCGCCCAGCCTGCTCCCTAGCCCGGCCCGTCGGGGAGAGGGGAGCGTGGGGCGCCCTCCGGCCGCCGCCTGAAAGTTCCGGGCGGGAGAGGGAGGGAAGCCGCCCCCCGTTCCCCGCCGCCCACGCCGGACTCACCGCTTCTGCAGCCGGCCGGAGCGTCGGGTTCTTGCCAGCCGGGCTGCGCCGGGGACTCTCCGTTGAGCCCTTGGCGGTCCCCGCAGCCCTGGGGGCAGGGAGCCTCTGCCCGCTCGGCGCCGGTGCGAGGCTTGGGGCGCAGCCCGCCTTTGCCCGCCTGGACCCCGCCACGCGCTGCCTTCCCCGCTGCCTTCCGCGCAGCCCCTGCGCTCTCACCAGATGCAGCTGCGCGCCTTCGCCGACGCTCTGGAGCCCGTCCATCCGCTCCTTCGCGGGGTGGCCGGGGGTTCCGGCGCCGCCGGGGGAGACGCCACTTGGCGCTCCAGGAGCCCCGGTTCTGCCGCTGCCTCGATTTGACCGCGCACGCTGGGGAGGCGGAGCGGCGCCGGAGGAGCGTTGGCGGCTCCGAGCTCTCCTGGAGCGCTCCGGGCGACCCCCGCGCGCCCCTCGCGACGGCCGGGCTAGCAACGTGGGCGAAGGCGCGGTTAGGGCAGGTCCAGCACCAGGCTTGCCTCGGAGGTTGAACCTTCCGCTAACCTGCTCTTGAGAATCACCAGTCAAAAGGGGCTTCTGAGGTTAGTTGGCCTCTCAGGGCCCGATCCCTTCCTTCCGACGATCAATTTGCATTCTCCGTCTCTCCCCCACCTTACAACTAGCTTGGCTGGTGATGTCATGGGAGACAAAGCCAGCCTCCGTTCAGCTACCATGTTTTAGATTTGAGGACAGCTGAAATCTAAATGGATTCCATAGTGTGCCTGTGGCAGCTCATTTCCCCCCAATGCCCTTCTTGGGGCTCCCCCGTTGCTGCTTGGGAAGTTCTGTGTCTAAGAGGCTCCAGTGAGGCTTCTCACCTGAAACCTATTTGTGGAAGAAGTTGGGAGATGCTGGTGAGCAGAGCCCTCCTTGCAGGGACTCATCCCTCTGGGCTTCCTGTCTGGAGGGCAGAATGAACAGTCTTCAAGCTGCAAGCAGGGACAATCTTCACCATCTTCCAGGATCCCCAAAACAGGCCCCAACTGCACACACGGGGTCCTGGCCTGCCAGCTCTTGGCCTCTCCGCGTTTTCCCCTGTCAAGACACCCTGTATCCCACCCCCTTAGTAGATTTTTGGGAGAACCAGAGAAATAGGGCTCTTCACCAAAAGGCGTCTGGGGAGAAGGGAGATCATGCTACTCCTGAACACTAGCACATTATGTGCATCGGTAATTGTAGCGAGGTTTATGTATCTTTGGCAATGGAGTAGCACAGCAGCTGTAGCAATAAATGCACAATAAATAATAAATACACTTTATAGATGCAGTTTCATTTGGAACAGCTTACATTCCACGGGAGAGGGTCGGAGCATTGCGGTCATAACAGGGAGGGGCAGATACGGCGGGGACTTTAGGGCTGGCCATTACCGGGGAAGGAGGGTTCGCTATATCACAGAGATCCCTCCTTCCGGCCCTATGAGTCCCACTCCAAGGTCAGATGGCGCGAGTAGTCAGGACCCTGGTCTCAGGCTGCTGTCGCTAAATGCCAGGTCTGTTGTTCACAAGGCTCCCCTCGTCCGGGACTTGATAACAGACGAGGGCGCAGACCTGGCATGTATTACTGAGACCTGGCTGGGCACAGAAGGAGGAGTCCCCCTCGTAGAGATGTGCCCAGACGGATTTCAGGTGCTTCATCAGCCGAGAGCCCAGGGAAGGGGTGGCGGTGTGGCTATTGTAATCCGGGAGTCTTTAGTACCTCGTAGGATCCCTGCTCCGGAGCTTGTCGGGTGTGAGTCCCTACTGGTGACGCTGGACCTCAAGGGTCAAGTGGGTTTGCTGCTCACGTACCTGCCTCCCAACTGCGTTGCAGCAGCCCTCCCCTCGCTCCTCGAGTCAGTAGCCGAGCTGGCAGTTGAGTTCCCTAGGCTTATGGTTCTGGGGGACTTCAATTTGCCTTCGCTCGGTGAACACTCTGAGGGAGCGCAGGAGTTCATGGCTTCCATGACAGCCATGGGCTTGACCCAAGTAATTCGAGGCCCAACCCACTCAGCGGGTCACACGCTCGACCTCGTATTCCTCTCGGAGCAGTGGAGTTATGATCTTGGTCTGAGGGGAAATGAGACCATTCCCCTGTCGTGGTCAGACCACTGCCTACTGAGGCTAGACTTCCGGAGGCCAAACCCCCACCGTAGGGAGGAGGAACCGACCAGGTGGTTCCGCCCCAGGCGACTTATGGACCCAGTAAGGTTCCAGACGGAGCTTGGGGTTATTCCAGATGCTCTCGCCCACAGTTCGGCGGAAACTCTTGCTGCTGCCTGGCACTCGGCAGCATCAGAGTCTCTTAACCGGATTGCGCCACTACGGCCCCTCCGGGTCAGCGGCCCACGGAGGCCTCCTTGGTTCACCGAGGAGCTCCGTGAGACAAAGCGCCGGAGGAGACGCCTAGAGCACCTGTGGAGGTCTGATAGGTCCGAGTCGAGCCGGGCACTGTTGACAGCTTGCACCAAGGAGTATATTCGGGCTCTAAGAACAGCCAAAAGATCTCACATTGCCTCCTTGGTAGCGTCCGCCGAGTCCCGCCCAGCCGCCCTGTTTAGGATAACCCGCTCCCTCCTAAATAGGAGGGAGACGGAGAACCCTTTACAGGGTAAGGCTGAGGAATATGTACAGTTCTTGGCGGACAAAGTTGCTCGGTTTCGATCGGACCTGGACTCCACTCTTGCAGATCCAGCCGAGACACAAGGGAATGATCTGGCAGACCATCTCTGGGTTGAGTTTCAGGATGTTGCCTCCGGGGATGTGGACAAGGCTATGCGAGCTGTGAGCGCCTCCACCTGTATACTGGACCCGTGTCCCTCCTGGCTGGTTGCCAACAGCAGTGAGGTGACACGAGGCTGGATCCAGGCGGTTGTTACCACCTCTCTTCGGGAGGGACACCTCCCCACCGCGCTGAAGGCGGCGGTGGTGAGACCCCTCCTGAAGAAACCGTCCTTGGATCCAGCAATTCTTAACAACTACCGTCCAGTCTCCAACCTCCCCTTTGTGGGGAAGGTTGTTGAGAAGGTGGTGGCCTTCCAGCTTCAGCGTACCTTGGAGGAAGCTAACTATCTTGACCCCTTCCAGTCTGGCTTCAGGCCCGGTTACAGCACAGAAACCGCTTTGGTCGCATTGACCGATGATCTCTGGAGAGCCAGAGATGGAGGCCATGCGTCCATCCTGGTTCTCCTTGACCTCTCAGCGGCTTTCGATACCATCGACCATGGTATCCTTCTGCGACGACTGCGGGAGGTGGGAGTGGGAGGCACTGTTCTGCAGTGGTTCTCCTCCTACCTCTCGGACAGGTCGCAGTCGGTGTTGGTGGGGGGGCAGAGATCGTCCCCGAGGCCCCTTACTTGTGGGGTGCCGCAGGGTTCGGTCTTATCCCCCCTACTATTTAACATATACATGAAACCGCTGGGCGAGATCATTCGGAGGCACGGGATAAAATACCACCAATATGCGGACGATACACAGTTGTATCTGTCCGCCCCGTGCCAACTCAATGAAGCGGTGGAAGTGATGAACCGGGGCCTTGAGGCTGTTAAAGACTGGATGAGAGCTAACAAACTGGTGCTCAACCCGGAAAAGACTGAGTGGCTGTTGTGTTTTCCTCCCAAAAATTTGGTTAATGTTCCATCAATCAGGCTGGGGGGACAAAATTTATACCCCTCAGACAGGGTCCGCAACTTGGGAGTCCTCCTGGACCCACAGCTGAGTTTCGACCATCATTTGTCAGCTGTGACCAGGGGGGCATTTGCTCAGGTTCGCCTGATGCGCCAGTTGCGGCCCTACCTGAACCGGGAGGCTCTCACAACAGTCACTCGAGCCCTTGTGACCTCTAGGCTGGAATACTGCAACGTGCTCTACATGGGGCTGCCCTTGAAGAGCACCCGGAGACTTCAGCTAGTCCAGAATGCGGCCGCGCGAGTGATTGTGGGCGCACCACGGTTCGCCCACATAACACCGATCCTCCGTGAGCTGCGCTGGCTACCTGTTGATCTCCGGGTGCACTTCAAGGTCCTACTTACCACTCACAAAGCGCTCCATGGTAGTGGATCTGGCTATTTGAGAGACCGCCTTCTGCCAATTACCTCCCTGCGTCCCATCAGATCGCACAGGGTAGGCCTCCTCCGAATTCCATCCGCCAGTCAGTGCCGACTGGCGACTACTCGGAGGAGAGCCTTCTCAGTTGCAGCTCCGACGCTATGGAACAATCTCCCCGTGGAGATTCGCACCCTCACCACCGCCCAGGCCTTCCGCACAGCCCTCAAGAACTGGCTAGCCCGTCAGGCCTGGGGATGAAAAATCTTAGTTTGTCCCCTCCCGAATGATGAATGAATGTTGTGCTCTATTTTTAATATTATGTATTGTCTTATGTCTTTTGTCTTTGTACCCCCTTTCCCGTGTTTTGTAAGCCGCCCTGAGTCCCCTCAGGGAAAAGGGCGGCCTATAAATTATAATAAACATTCCAAACAAACATTCCAAACATTCTGCAATTGTTCTTTTAAGACCATTCAAACAACCACATCTGCCTATCTCAAACACTTGGAGGGACTCAATACATGGACAAAAATGCCAAATTCAGTCTGAACATCTGGCTGTCTGCGTGACCAACCGTAAAAATAATACTAAAATGTGCAGATTGTGCAAAAAATGCAGAAGAAACAGTAGATTGTACATTCAGCTCATGCAAGAAAATCACAGAGATAATAAACGGCACCACACAGTCTCCTAAACAATTCATTGGAACATATGTAAAAATTATCACATATGCCAGTAATAAACAATGGGTGAGAACGTATGAGTTGAAAAGGAAGTTGGGAAGGGGCAGATTAAAATACTGTGAATACAAATGGATAAAGGCTGGCTCATAATACACCAGATTTAACTGCAGTTGAAAACAGGAAGACGTGGATAATGTATATGGCAATACCAGGGACAGCAGAATAGAAGACAAAGAATTCCAGGGGATCATCATCACAGAGTATCAAGATCTAAAAACTGAAATTGAATGATTATGGCATAAACCAGCTGTGGTGTTCCTGGAGATTATTGGCACACGGAGTGCCACACAGAAACATTTTGGATAGCACTTAGAAAATCTGGGCATTGACAACATTCCCATCTGTCCATCGCAAGCACCCTGCTTGGATCCACACATACACCACCCCAAATTTCGACATCCTAGGGTTTGGAGAAGAATTCAGCATGAATGAAGGCCAACACCAGCTAAAGAACCAGCGGCTGTGATTTCACATTGCTGTGTATATAACAACAACAATAACAACAATAATAAAAATAAAATAATAGCCAACCTTACACAGCCAAACAAGAAAAGATTAATGCAGAAACACCTCTGAAATACTTCCGATCTGCCTGTAAGGAGTAAATCTTGCTTTCATGCAGGTGTTGTTACTCTGTGGGCTTCGAGTTACGGATGCTCCAGCTTCAGCCGACCCTCTTCAGCTGCACAGCATTCGGGATCCCATCGGGCGTAAACCAGGCAGGAGCTTCATAGGCCAGACTAGGGAAGGACGGAGGTCCAAGAGGAACAAGACTGCCAGGCAAGAGAGCAAAGAGCAGCTTCGGCGGGACTCTGCCCACCCAAAGACGTGGTCATTCCTAAACCACAGCCTGGTCCTGTTGCCATGCTAGTCTCAGGCTGCGGGAACCCCTGCCACCCCCAACTAGGGCAGGGGCCAGGGCAGCTGGAAAGGCAGAGGCAAACTCAGCTGGCCCTGGCAGGTGGGGGTGGAGCCTCTGCCTGGCCAGGGCGGGGCTCTGCAGACAGACAGATGGTTTCATTAGTGGCCTTATTGCTCCATCCACCCTTTGTGGGGGAGGGGAGGGATGGGCCGTTCTGAGGCCGGGTGCCTGAGGGTGATTTTTATGGCCAGTTTGCTATCTCCCTTTTTTGATGATGTTCCCCCAGATGCAGCATCACATACCTGGTTGCCCCGAGCAACATAAAAACATTGTCATACACAGCAGTGCTGGTCCTTAGCACATTGTTTTGTACTCTGCCTTTCAGCCCAGAGAGGATAACGCATAAATCAACAATGCAACCCACCAGGTGCTTTGGTGCATCCTCCCCCCCCAGAGGCCCTCCCCTGAGAAGCCCACCCCCTGAATTAAGGTGCAAGGAAGAAGGCCTTGCCTCAATAGGTCCATATTTTCCTGGCCCTTGGATTGCCCATGATGGGGCTGGGGTCTTAATTTCAGGGAACAAGAAGGAGAGAACCATCACTTTTAAAACGAATCTTAAAGTGTAGAGAAACACCTGCAACAAGACTTAAAATACAAGGATAGCACAATTCATTATTGGCTTTGGACCCCCCCCTCCGCCCCCCCCACCCAAAACCCCAAACGAAACGAATCAGCAAACCCAGGCTGGAGCTCTCTGTGATTCAGTGAGCCGAGCCGGATTCTGCTCATTTCAGGAACCATATTTTCAACCGAACCATTCCACTCTGGAGAAATAATATTTTATCTGTTCCATCACAGCAGATCACTGTGAGTCACTCCTCAATAGTGTTCTGGCTTTTGTATAAGACGCATATTATTGTTTTTCTCTTTTTCAGGAACAAAAAAGGTATGATGCATAATGGAAGATTTGCCAGTCTGCAACCTTCCTTTTATCTTTACAGCCTCCCTCCGTCATCTGAAGGTCATTCCTGAACCCACAAGTTGTTCTCCAAAGGGCACCTCAGGCACCACTTCCTTTTCGGCCCCCTTCCACACCTGCTATGTCTCCCGGCACATAGGAGCATGGAAGCACACTCCAGACAATTGCCACGTTTTCCCTAAAAATAAGGCCGGCTGGATCTTAATCAACGCAACCGGGTAACTTGAATAGCACTTTCGACATGTAGATAGATAGATAGATAGATAGAAGTTTATTTATATGCCGCCCATGTACAATGATGCACACACAGAGAGCAGCTGGAGGGTGCTTTTCCCTCCTCAATGGGCTTCTGTGTGCTCAGGTGTTCTGCGGTGATACAACTGAGAGCTGCAAATTCTTTGCGCATCCCCAGAACTCTGGAAGATGTGGTTTGTATTTGCACTGTGGAAGTCAGAGCTGAAGCCACCGAGACTGAACATGTTCTTCTAATCCCTAACTAGGATTTGTTCCTGGCAGCTAAGACGCATCCATCATCTGAGCATGACCAATGCATGAGCCATGGTGGCTGGAGAGCCTTCCTTAGCCAGCCCCTTCCCCTCCTCCTCCAGTTCGGGTGCCTTGAGCACCACTGGGAAGTTTGGCCTGTTTCCATACACCTACAGATGGCGAAAGGACTCCGATGACGTCTCTTCTCTGGGTGCCATGACAGGAATCTTGCCAGGTATCTGGAGTCTGGAGCCCCTTCCTGACTAACCAACCTTTCAGAGGCTTCTGCCTTTGAATCCCATTGGTGAGTTGGAAACCAAACCTCTTTCTGGCATTTGGAGACTAAGGTGGCTCTCCCACCAGAAGGAATCCTGTGAGCAATTCGGATCCCATCATCTCAGAAAGCAGAGGAAAAAGAAGGCGGAGAATGAGCAGCTGCATCAGAGCAGCGTTGCTCAGACAATGGACGGCAACCCTTTGCTTTAGTCCGAAGGCCGTGGGACCAAACTGACCAGATGGAGGACAAGGTGACGGCTGAGAGGAAGCCCCCACCGGCCCAGTGCCTTTCATGTTCCCTCTTGAACAAGGCACCGTCCAACATGCTCCAAGTGGGGAGGGTTTAACCTACCAGGATGGCCTTCCCATCAGGTGCACTGAGCTGAGATGTCCCCTTATGCACATTCTAAGGTTGGCAACTTCCAGGAAGGTGTGACTGGAGTAGCCACTTTCCTGTCTCTGCTGGCCGCCTGAGCAGCCGATGCCCAGGAATCTATTTGGCCCAGACCCACGAAAAGAGTGGAGGGAGAATGTCCTGTCTCCAAGGAGAACAGTTGGCATCGTTAGCTGCTTCCTGGCGAGGACTTTGCCAATTGCTTCTCCAAGCCTGCTGCTGGCACGGATCGCCCGACAGTGGGAAGTTTTCTCCAGGCCTGTTGTTGCTCCTAGCAGAGAGACCCAGCCAGGAAGCCCCACGGAAAGGGGGAAAGGGGCACGTGCAAAGGAACGTATGCCAAGATTAGGTGATGGATGGACCTGACCTGCTGTTCCCAGGCAATGGGTCCTAGGCTCCACAGCAGCAACAAGGTCTTTTTGTGCTGAAAGTTTGAAAACGTATCAACTTAGGTGGACTCCCAAAATCCACCCACCAGTCAAAGCTCTACTGGGGGGGGTGGGGGGGCTAGGCCTGCCTTGAGGCTCTCTGAATGTGTGGCACTTCCGCCTTTGTTGAGGGTCCCCCCGTTGGAAGGGCTTGCCGTGGGACCCCGGGGCCGTTCATTTTGGAGGGCTTGAAGCTCCCAAGGGAGATCCAGGGCTGGGATGTCCTTGTGTTGGTTTGAGGAGGGAGACCCCCAACCTGTATCACAACCTTGTGGCGCCTGTTAAACTGGGGAACCTCAGTAGAATTTGCTCTGCTCAACCACACCAGAACCAGGCAGAATGACGTGCTAAAGGCGGGCCAGTTGGACAGAGTTCAGAGCATGCACAGAGCGCCACAGCCTGCTTCTCGGGTCTGGAGCTTCCGCCACCCTCCCAGGGCTGTGGGGCGGCAAGGCTCCCCCCAGTATCTGCACGAGTGGGCAAGCCAGCGACTGCTGGGAAGTTCCCAACGTGGCAGCCTGCTGCCCCCGTGTGGAGATTGGTGCCCCTGCAGCCCTAACTGGGCCAAAGACATTAGCATCTTATTCAACAGTGACAGATGTCCCCGCCCGGCCCCCCACCCCGAAGAACCTTATTCCGAGGCATAAATGTCACTTCTTGGCTTCTACCTTGTCAAGCTCTACCTAGAGCAGATGCCCCAGCAGCCACCCACACAGAGGGCCCTGCATGGCTGGAAGATGCTGGCAGCGTTTCAGAGAGCGAACTTTCTACGCAATCTGCCACCTCCGCTTCCCGAAGGGCACAGGTTGACTCCGGCACACACCGATCTGCCCAGGAGGCCCCAGCGGGACAGCTTCCGCCACGCTCACCACCATTCCGCCCTGGCAATATACGGCACAGGGGGTGAAGGGGGCACACCTCAGGAGAGTTCAAAAGGCCCCACCACAGCCAGAAGCTCTTGATCCCACTTGGAAAGTCTGGGGAACCTCCACACCCACAGAAAAGCATTAAGGCAGCACCCCAAAACCTCACGTGACTCTGACTTTCCCCTTGCAGGCTCCCCTTGAGGATGTGACCCCCTCGGGGAGGCAGCCCGTTCTTCCTCCAAGAGCACTTTCCACAGGTGCCCCAGATTATAGCCCCCCCAACCACCTGCAACCTTCCAATTAAAAACTGCCAGCAAGCACAAGGCACCCGGAGTCCATGACTGCCAGGCACTGCATTGAAGGAGGCAAAAGCACCCCGTTTCTGGGGCGACCCTTCTACCTCCCCCTTCCCACGGCTGCATCCAAACACAGGAGGACCCCAACATGGCAAATTCCTCTTTTTTTATTGAACAGATCTGTCCAGGCAGTTTATTTCTTCTTTTCCACGTCCTGCTCGGCGGCTTCTTTGGCTCTCTTAGCCCGGATGCCGAAGAGCCGGGCATTTGCCCGGGCCATGCGCAGAGTGGCAAAGGCCTTGAAGTTCTTCTCTTCTTCCGAGATGACCCGGGCCTTCTCCTTTTTGTAGACCTGTGGAAGGGAAGAGTTGCAACGGTCACTCACAGCTCAACCAGCCCGCTGGGCCTTGTTCTATTAACGCTATCGCTCACACGGCCTGTAAGGAGTTCTTAATGGCAGCCTTGCCCAGGTCCAGTCATGTTCAGCATTAAAGCTGAATACGACTGAATATATGAAGACTGTCTACCTCACCCCACTCCTCCCAATAGGTCTTTAGGAGGCGTGCACAAGAGCACCAGAGCGCCCACCGTCCCTGTCCTGATATTCCCTTGTATTTGCATCCGTTTCCTGTATTCATAATCGTGTTTATACATACATCTGTTACCTAATTCATGCTTGACAGAATAAAAAAAATATTTTTCTTCGCAACCCACAAGCTTCTAAATATGGCAAAGGGATTGAAAAGAAGATATCCAGCTGACAAATGCTTAACTGCAGAACTGGATGATGCTTCTGGTAACTGCTTCCCAATTGAAGAATCAGAACCATGAAAGGAGACCAAAGGAAATAAAAGATTGGAATCACGAAAGCCAATGTAAGAAATGTCTCATTTAGGAAAAAACAACAGGGCAGAGATCTACCGAACTAAACACGATGTGGACAAAATTGATCTTCTAATCTAATGAATTAAACCCAGTGAAATTGCTTCTTAGCATCAAGAATAACTTGTGAAACTTAGCGTGACAATAAAATTTATTTATATTTATACAGCCACCCATCTTACACCCTACTCTGGGCAGCTCCCAATCAACCATTAAAACAACTTAATACATGTATCAATTAAGACCATAAATACTGAAAACCTGGCACCGAAGTCTTTAAGCTTCCAACATCTGTTAAATCCTCTCATGCACCTCCCCCACCCCAACGCTTGGGGGGAAAAGAGAATGTCTAAAGCACATAAGCCCATCTTCCCCACAAAAACACCAAAGGCAAAACTTTAAAACCTTCAGTTAAAAGCAGGAAACACCTCCTGGTTAACACCAAATGTTTGAGGGAAGAGCTGGTAGGGTTACTTACGGTTTTGATGGGCATAACTGGTCCAGTGAGTTGCGTGGCCATCTTGAGTTCCTCTGCCTGTAGAGACAAGGGGAGAAGAAACAGCATTTCTAACGTGCATCAGGAGGCTCTTTGCTCCAGCCAAGCTGCAGACAAAAAGGTTTTTCACGCCCAGAGTCTCCTCTCACCGTGCTGTCTCCTTTCTTGGGCGCGGAAGACTTCCGGGGAAAGAGGATGAGTTTAGAGCGATATTCCTTCAGCCTTTGGACGTTGGCTTGCAAGGCTTCGGTAGACTTGTTCCGGCGCCTGGGGTCCACTGCGATACCAATGGTCCGGGCAAATTTCTTGTGGATACCAGCCATCTAGGGAGAGTCATGTGAACACAAGATTCAAATCAAGGTAAGTCTGAATTGCTGCTCCTGCTCCAGAGCCAGGACAGTCATCAACCGGAAAAGGGTTCAAAGCACCATCATCTTTAAGCTGACGGGTATTTTGGGGTGTTATCGTTTGACCGCAAATGGCTTACTCAGGGTAGGAGAATCACTAGCCAAGATCTTGCTTACTTTATCATATGCTCTAAAAATATACCAAGAAACCCGGTCAAGGGAGTTTCTAGTATAAAAATAAATCTCAGCATAGAATACCCCAGACTCTCAAAATGATCTAGGGCAACCCATTCTCCCCACCCCCCCGCAAGGCATTTCTCTCCCACACTCACCCGCAGCTCTTCCAGGGTGAATCCTCTGCCCAAACGGACTTTTGTATGGTATCGCACGGTGGGGCACCTTACGACTGGTCTAACTGGCCCAGATACTGGGCGAGGAGCAATACGACGGGCTTTGGCCTGGCGGGCTTTTCTCCTGGGGGGGGGGGGGGAGAGAAGCAATAGAAAGGACTACATCAAAGCCAGCCTATTATCTCTGAAGATGCACGGTTACAGAATCAAGGAAAGTTGTCACAAGGCACTCCAAGGGGCAGCCACAACCATCAGTTTTATGGGTTCAAAGGTTCATCAGTGAAGTTACAGAGATTCCGGAGAATTCTCATCATCTGGCTGTAGCAACAAAGCCCCTTCACATCTGCCCAGTGAGCTCACCTGCGGATCTTCCTGGCAGGCTGGTTGAACCACGTGGCCACTCGTCTTTGCCAATCCTTGTGGAAATGGGGCTTCAGGATCATGCCATTCCGGCTGGGCGCCATGCCTGCTTAGATCCCTGGAAACACAAAACCACCCGGGTACGGAGGGCCGCTCTCATCCCCCCCGACAGCAGCGCAGCGCCTGGCAGGGCTTCCCACACGCCACGGCGGCCCCCTGCCAGCGGGGTGGGCATGACTGAATGCAGACCTGGAGAGGGATCTATGAGCCGAGGTGGCGCAGTGGTTAGAGTACAGCACTGCAGGCTACTTCAGCTGACTGCTAGTTCTGCAGTTCAAATCTCACCGGCTCAAAGGTTGACTCAGCCTTCCATCCTTCCGAGGTGGGTGAAATGAGGACCCGGATTGTTGTTGGGGGCGATATGCTGACTCTGTAAACCGCTTAGAGAGGGCTGAAAGCCCTAGGAAGCGGTATATAAGTCTAACTGCTATTGCTAACTGCTATTGCTATCTAAGCGCTCACAGCCGCATCGCTTAGCGACGTCCCGGCGCTAAGAGAAGCGTTTCCCATCCCGTCCTTTGCGCGGGACCAACGCCGGCAGCGCCGACTGGTTTCCAGGGGCGGCAGCAGCGGCAGAAATTAAGGCTCCTCCGACGGTCCCTCCGACTCCGCAGGCGTTGAAGCCCAGGAGCTTCGCGCCCTTCGCGGCTGCCGATGCCCGGGGAGCCTGGCTGAAGCCCCGGCTCTTAAGGGAATTCCCGGCCCGAGTCAAGCGCTGGAGCCCCGGAGAGGCGCCGCATTGCAGACCCTCCCCGTTTCCCCCACAGGCCCTTCGGAGGCCCCGGCCGGCGCCCCAATGAGGCTTCCCCACGGGGCCCCTGGCTCCGGCCGGCTTCCACGGACGGGGCCTCCTTGCCCGCAGGAGGGTCCCGGGGTCGGAGGCCCCGCCGGTCCAGCAGCCCTTCGCTCCAAGCAACGGCGCCCTTCTCGCCCTCCGAAGCCCAGCCGCGAGGCCTTCCGGAGGCCGCCCGAGGGTCCCGGGGGTCGCCTCCGCAGCGCAGGGGGCGGATGGCGGCAGATGCAGCCCCGCCGCCGGCCCAGCATGAGAACTCACCTCCCGGGAGAGAAAATGGCCGGCCGGAAAAAGAAAGAGGCGGCGCAAAGAACGCCGGGATGTGTCGCCGTCGCAGCATCCACGGCGCCCCGGAAGTGCGACACTCAACCCGGCCAATCTACGCAGCGGAATTGCCAGTCCCTGTTGCCAGTCACAAACATGGTGCTTAATTTAAAGGAGCCGTCACCCTCACCGCCTTGGTTCCCATTGCAGCGCCTTGTACGAAGCCAGAGAAAAGTAGATCATCTTATCCTAGTCTGACGCCTTCCAGATTTAGTGGATTATACTCCCCCCCACCTTGTCTTAATAAACATGCTTCTCAAAGAAGGTGGGAGTTGTAATCTGTAATAGCTGGACAGCATCTGATGCAGGAAGTACAGATACTGCAGAATGGCACAGAGAAGCTTGGCAGTCAGCTATGTGTTGAAAGCTACCCGAGAGCAAAACTTGCTTTTGTCGGAATGTTGCTCTAATTCAAGAAAAGGATTTTTATTTCCTTAGACGGGAGCATGGGGAGATGTTCAAAAAAAGGAAAGGCAGCTTCAGTGTAAGCAACAATCCCACCCATGGTGATACTCACTGCCAGGCATCAGATACCTGTTAGGACAGTGTTTCTCAACCTTGGCCACTTGAAGATGCCCGGACTTCAACTCCCAGAATTCCCCAGCCAGCAAATGCCAAGGTGGCGCAGTGGTTAAGAGCCAAGGTGGCGCAGTGGTTAAATGCAGCACTGCAGGCTACTGCTAGATCAGCAGTTCAGCGGTTCAAATCTCACCGCCTCAGGGTTGACTCAGCCTTCCATCCTTCCGAGGTGGGTAAAATGAGGACCCAGATTGTTGGGGGCAATATGCTGACTCTCTGTAAACCGCTTAGAGAGGGCTGAAAGGCCTATGAAGCGGTATATAAGTCTACTGCTATTGCTATTGCTATTGCTATTGCCAAGGTTGAGAAACACTGTGTTAGGAATTAAACCTTTTGACACGGGGGGCCCACACATTTCTGTCCATTTCTACATCATTCTGAGGCTTTCAAATTTACCTCCAGCAACAACAGGGGCACCAGAGGGCCTAAGAGACTGGCTACTCAGAAGCCATGCCACCCTGGCCCAGGTCTGCCCCTCTATCAAGCCTTCACGTGCGAAGAAGGTGAGACAGCCGTTATCAAGAACGTCTTAGAAAACTTTGCAAGATCACTTGCAAAAAGGTATTTTCTATTTAGGGAGAATTGCCTTGGCTACCATGAGGAGGAAAATGCAAAATGAATTCCACCTTATTTCAGCCAACATTGCTGCCTAGAATTTTAGGCATAAATTAGCACTTCAACATATTAACATGGCATAGTCCCCTTTAGAAATTTAGGAAAAGACGGTTTTCCTTTGAGCCAAAGCCATTTCCTCTGATGTTCAAAAATTACCCGATTTGTTGCTTTCTGACACATCGTCTGTATTGAAAGGTACACTATGGAATCGGTTGTTCTGTAAAAACATTTTGAGTCATTTAATAAAATGCCTTTTGCTTTGCTTGTACTACCTGTGGCTAGTGGTTAGAGTGCAGTATTGCAGGCCACTTCAGCTGACTGCTAACTGCAGTTCGGCGGTTCAAATCTCACCGGCTCAAAGGTTGACTCAGCCTTCCATCCTTCCGAGGTGGGTAAAATGAGGACCTGGATTGTTGTTGGGGGCAATATGCTGACTCTGTAAACTGCTTAAAGAGGGCTGAAAGCCCTATGAAGCGGTATATAAGTCTAAATGCTATTGCTATTGCTAAATTGTGTGTTTGTGTGTGGGAGGGGATCCATGTGCAAAGGTATTGTTCCTTTCTCCATATCAGGGACTGGATTCTCTCCATCTCCAGAGCACAGGGGCTACCCAAGTTTCTTAAGCAACATAAAACCCTGCTTGTTGCTGCAATAGATAAGGGCTGTTGCACCATTTTGGCAGAAACAATAGGTCATGCTGAATAAGCAATGGGAATGGGCAATAAATAATAATATAACAATATAATAAGAAATTGGTTGCTTTTTGAATCCGTAATAAAGCATTTTAAATAATTGGACAACGTGGAGTACTTGGTGCCCTCTGAGCTTGGTCGTTTGCCTGCAGACATTTAGTTACCCAACTAGGTAACATTATCAGTGTCAGTGGGTACAGGATTTGCACCGTTTATATACAGTAGTTTGCACTGCTTGGGTGGGGTTGTGATTTCCTTTTCATCAATTTCTTCATTAGGGTATTGTTTTCTGCCTGAATGTTTGTTTGACGTTAATCCCTGCTTATCAGAGTGGAGGCTGCCGGAAACTATGTGTTTCGGTCTTTTTGTTTCCTTCTTAGCTTTTTGACTGTCTCTTTTAAATTGTGTGTAAACATTGGCAACGTAAATTGTTTAAAAAGATAGGGATCATATAGCATTAAATCATGATCTCAAAAATGTAATAATCCCATTTTTGGTGTAAAGAGGAGGAACAGTCCAGAAAAAGCAAAGATATCATAATCGTACCTCTCATTCGAAACCCAAGGATAACCTTGTTCAGAACAGAGAATAGGAAATGTGGTTTTCCTAGTTAATCCTCACCCCCCCCCCTTTAAAGTTCAACAATACTTGGATTTGCAACACTTCCGAATCTTTATTGAAATACAGCAGCCGTTGAAAACCAACCACAAGATCCTCCAGTGTAAAAAAAGGCAAATACATTGTATACACCCTAAAATCCCACTTCATTTATGCCGCGGTTCCTAAATTTGAGAAATGGGTTTTCACGAAGAAGATGTTGGCAGGCTGCAGACAAGAGTAGGGAGCTTGTGGCTTCACGTTAGATGCTGCTGAGCCCCAATTCTCAGCTGCCTTTGCTCCCTCACCAAGAACCATTCAATTGTGTTGCATACAGTCAGGTTCCCCTTGAAAATACCCAACACCACCAGGGAGGAACTGGGTGGTTTAACCCAGTGTTTCTCAACCTTGGCAACTTGAAGATGTCCGGACTTCAACTCCCAGAATTCCCCAGCCAGCATTCGCTGGCTGGGGAATTCTGGGAGTTGAAGTCCGGACATCTTCAAGTTGCTAAGGTTGAGAAACACTGGCTTAACTGGAGTTCTCCACCAGAACAAATTGTGGTGCTAGTTCCTCAGCAGGCCACCAGGTGGCAGACGCTGATCACAGGAGGTGACGGAGCATGCCAGTAGGGGGCGCTTCCATATCAGGACTAAAATAGTTGCTTTTCTCAAGTCTGCAATGCAAGGGGCTACTTTGGAGGTCTCTAACATGCCTCTCTGCGAAGGGTTCTAGTGGGGACAGCTAAGCAGGAGACCCCAGGCAGAGAGCTGGCTTTGTCCCATGAACCAAAACCAAAGGGGTCTCAAAGATGGCGCTTCCGGCACTGCTCACCGCTCTCGGCCTGCCTACTTGCCCACATCCAAACTGGGCTGGGTTTCAGGATGCCAAAATAAGCGCCCTTAGCATTTCTACCTTTGGAAGAAAAACCCTGAACCCAAGCGGCTACTCGCTTCATGGTCGGGCTTCAAACGGAGTTCAGGTGAGGCTCCTGCTCCTCCTTGTAGTGGGGCAGCTGGGGAGAGGGCTCTTCCTCTCCCCTGTCCTGCTTGTCCCTCTCGGCTTCAATCCAGCTCTGGGGAGAGATCGTCTTCTTGGGCCCGTGTGGGGGAGGGCCGAGAAGGGCTTCGATGTCCTCGTAGTTGATCACTTCTTTCTCCAAGAGGGCGTCTGCCAGCTGGAGAAGAAGAATTGGCAGGCTTCAATCAATAAGCTTCCATTTGCCACAGGAGCCAAAACGGCACGGGGGACCCGATGCCCTGCAACGCACCTTCAGGACCTTCAGGGGTCCTGATAAACGGGACAGAACGTTCTGGGGAAAGGTTTCGGCCCCTTCACCACTTCCAAAGTTGGGGGGGGGGGGTTGTGGTCAAGGAAATCTGGCTGCAGAAAACCCTTCTCCCCTGACCTCTGCGTTCCAGCTAAGGAGCCAGAAACAGCTGCCCGGAGCAGGCATTACTCTGCCAGTGGGAAAACTGAAAAGTGGCAAACCTGCCACATTTCCTTTTGAGAATGCAGCGCATCTAGAATATCACGAGTTGCCTTTCCTTCTGCATCATCTACATCTAGATATTCCAGAATCAAATCACAGATCTGCCTGTCCTGGAAGGAAAACAAGGTGCTCCGGAGACATGTCACACCGGCATGAAATGTTTTGCACATCCTTTGGCCATCTCTTAAGTTCCTGGCACGGCCCAGGTCAGAATCCACCTTCTCTTTCCCTACCACAGACCCTGCCAGCCCAGGAAAGGTGAAGAAGGGGTGGGAATGGGCATCATGGGCCTGCGCAGCCTTGTCCATCCTCAAGAGGGGAGGGCAGAAAGCTTCTCCTGGTGTCTCCCAAGCCCCTTGGCTCCTTGGCTCCACCTGCACCTCCTGAAAGGGGCAGCCTTTGGGGTGCTGCAGGGAGGGCACCCTAGCAGAGCCCGGAGCTCTTTGCCAGCTTTCAAGCAGGAGTTTTATAATGTGTTCTTTCTCTTTAATAGCACACTTGCTCTGAGATTCACTTGAACCTCACAGGAGAAGCCAGAAGGGAGCAATTTGTTAGGGACCGACTGCCGATCCTCTCCCGGCCTTTCACCCTCCCCAGCTCTCCCGATCTCTATTTGGGCCTTACCATCTGCAGTTTATCCCGGTTGTCCATCAGCAGCTTCTCTGTGCGCCTATACGCCTGGGCGATCAGCAACTTCGCTTCCTAGGAAAAAGGCAGCCGTGGAAGGAATGGGGGCCACAGCCTTTCAGTCAAAGCTCCCAGCCAGGAGAAGAGGCGGCTGGGGATCCAGCGTCCTGGCCCTGACTGCCCACTAGGAGGGATCAGGCCAGCCGGATATCCTTCCTGCCTGGGAAGCTGCGATGGGGAGGGGTCCCGCTTCAAGAGCCCTGTCACTCGAGACCAGCCAGCCCCGCCTCCCCTGCTGCTCGGCCCCCCTGGGAGAGCTTACGTGGTCCATTATCTGCTGGAGCCCTTGGCTGAAGGGGCGCCTTCCGACCCCCCGACTGCCGCTTTCCGTCTCTGGGAAGGACAGGTGGCCGATGGCGGGCATCATGCCGTATTGCTTCACCATGGAGTAGGCTATCCTGGTGACCTTCCGGAGGTCATCTTGGGCCCCTGGACCAAGGCAGGATGAAGACAAAGGTTAACGCTGAGAAAGTTTTCAGAGGCGGCCAAGGGGCTCTCAAAACCCCACCCGAAGGGAGGCACCCGCTGCCCTCGGGAGGCCAAGGAGCTTCCTTTCTGCGCAAGGCCGGCCCTCCTCACCTGTGGTCACTTTGTTAAAGGTGATGGCTTCCGCGACTCTGCCCCCCAGCGCCATGCATATCCGCTCGAAGAGCTGGTCCTTGGTCAGGAGGTACTGGTCCTTTGGCAGGATCTGGGCAAAGCCCAGCGCGGCGTTTGTGCGGGGAGCTATGGACACCTGGAACAAGAAAGGGGGATAGAGGATTGGTGATATAATGTATAACATTAAGAACATATTACAATGATATCTTGTTGTTGATAAATAATTTTAATAAGGGAATAATTGAAAATTGGTATATATATATTTGTAGCGACTATTTAGAATCTTTTGTTGAAAAATGAAGGAATAAGATTTCCGTTTGAAGGTGTGATGTACAAGGATAATAATGAACATAAGCATACCTGATAGTTGATTGGTGGAATTATGCATAATTGAAAATAGTGATATACAAATATAAATGGTTGGTAAAAAAAATTTTTTTCTATCACATTGGGATTATATAAAGTTATACTGTTATCAAATAGACAATCAAGAATGTAAGGGAATCATGATTTACTGGAAAAAAATAATACTAATTGTAATTGAACATATACTGTACAATGAAAGTGAGGTATTTAGTTATACCAGATGAAAAATCTGAGATGGTAAAATATTATTTGAGAATATGGATGTTAAAACACCTGTAGCCAAACGACATGCTGTATGTGATTTTTTTTTATTGTTCCGTGTATGTGTTGTCTACGTAATAAAAATAAAAATTTATATTAAAAAAAGAAAGAAAGGGGGAGGGGGAGGAGGGATCGTCAGCTGACCTGCCTGGCGTTGCAGCCGAGCGTCACAGCAGAGAGCCAGCTTACCTT
This sequence comes from Thamnophis elegans, assembly GCF_009769535.1. Taxonomy (NCBI): domain Eukaryota; kingdom Metazoa; phylum Chordata; class Lepidosauria; order Squamata; family Natricidae; genus Thamnophis; species Thamnophis elegans. The sequence goes on along the minus strand of NC_045554.1, from coordinate 49,050,069 downwards.
CAGCACTGCTTCGGTGTGCTCCAACAGCCAGCCCACCAAGGCGTGGCCCGATTCGTGGAATGCCACCACTCTCCGCTCCTCCTGCGAAAGGATCTTGTTTCTCTTGGCAGCTCCTGTGAAGGAGGGGTGGGTGGGGGGAGAAGCTGTCCGTTTCCCAGGTTGTGTTTCCAGCATTACCAGGCCAAGCGCTCAAAAGCCTCTTGTATATTTCGCACCACCAAGAGGCCAAGGAACAACACTGGCTTGAAGAAAGGCTTACAACAAATGGGTTGTTAGGCAACCACACAAGTCCACAATCTCACACCTGAGACTTACAGAGCCGTTTCTAGTTTTAACTGCTATTAAACTTTGCCTCCCCTTTGGAACGAACTCCCCGCAGGGATTCGGACCCTCACCTCTTTCCAGGCCTTCCGAAAAGCCGTTAAAACCTGGCTGTGTTGGCAGGCTTGGGGTCGATGAGTTCCCTTCCCCTCTCGAATCGTGTGGCTGTTGGCTGTTTTTAAAATTCCCCTGTACCTTTTCTGTTGTAGTTTCTTTGTGTTTACCTCTCCCCTCCCTTTGGGTTTGTGAGCCGCCATGAGCCCCTCAGGGAATAGGGTGGCATATAAATAAAATGAACCTCGAACCTCGAGGTATCCTTGCAGCCAAGAAACACCCAAGCATAAAAACAAGGTCTCTGGTTAGAACTGTACGATTTCTGTCCCCCAAGAGCTGGCTGCTCAGGTGAGGCTCCCCACCAGAAGACCTCCAGCAGCCTCGCTCTTCCCCTCGTCTCTTACAAATTCCAGCATGCCTGATTCATCTCGACCAGCTACTGTGAAGGCTCCCCAACTCAGAAGGGGCTAAATTGGGGCCTGCTTCCATCAGGAGATCCTTACTGGAACCAAAATGCCAGCCCCCACCCTTGGCCAGCAGCCTGGGAGCTTCTCTCCGTCCACTTGTGTTTAGAGAGCTCCCATCAAGGCCAGAAGAAGGACACAATGTCCACCAAGCACAGCATGATCAGAGACAGTTAGCACTCAGGGGAGCCTGGAGGTCCACACCGCCAGATCCTAACTGAGCCGGAACAGAGACCCAGCGTGCTTGGCTTGGTCAGTGGGTGGCTCTCCTAGCAGAGCTCTCCTCCCGAATCTAGGCTGAAGAACACGGTCGCTCCAGGAGGGAAAGCAGGAAGCTTACCTGCGATGACTCTCTCCACAGCACTCTCAAAGCTGATGGTGTCGATGGACTTGTATCCCTCCCTGGCAGCGTGGAGAGCCGCCTCGTTACAGATGTTGGCAATATCAGCTCCTGTGGAGGAAACGAGACTCTCGTCCGGCTTCTGGAGCATCGAAGGGAGGGAAGAGAGCAGGGGGCTCTTAAGGAACCAAGATGGGACCTTCAGTGGGGCCAGCCCCCCCCCCCCCTAATCGCCCAGCAGAGCCCAGGGTGAGAAGAGGGTCCAAGGGCCAGCAGGGACACCAGCGAGGGAGAGAAAGCAAAGCGTCACCTCTGCTCCTCACTTGCCAACCCAGCCTGGAAGGCAGTGCCAGGCAGCCAGTCCGCCCCTTGAGTTGGGATGGGGGGCAGCCCCCTTTGCCTGGTCATCCAAGGCACTAAGTCTCAGCATCCTTCATTCCTTTAGCTCAGTGTTTCTCAACCTTGGCCACTTGAAGATGTCTGGACTTCAACTCCCAGAATTCCCCAGCATTCACTGGCTGGGGAATTCTGGGAGTTGAAGTCCAGACATCTTCAAGTGGCCAAGGTTGAGAAACACTGCTTTAGCTGCCTTTCCCCGCCTGCAGAAATAGTGGCCATGTAGCCTCCTCTTGCAGGATCTGACCTCAAATGTGAATCTCTTCATTGCTCCATTCAGAGTTCCTTCTCGCCTGTCCACAGGTCCAAAACCTCCACCCTGGGCTCTTCTGCACCGCGAGGCAAATCCTAAGAGCTCCCCAAAGACCTCGGGATTCGCACAAGTGCCTCGCACACTTGGGCTCTGGTCGCTCAGCTTTCAAAAGAGCAGCGTTTTTGTTTCTTCAAGGAAAGGCAGTGGAGCCTCTCGGTTACATTACACCGAGGTGGCCGGACAAGGCGAGGGAAATGCAGCCGACAGAACTGCTTCGTTTTCAAGGCAACAAAACACTTCCAACATCTGGCAGGATTGAAGGCAGAGAAATCCAGGAGGAAACGGCTTGAGGCTTTCTTTCCAACCCCTTCACTGTCTATGGCCATAAAGGGCACCAGTAGTTTGTGTAATGAAGAAACATATTGGGATGTGTGTTGTGTGGCTGTGGGAACCGAGAAGCCCAGGGGTGGCTGTGGAAGATTGATCATGTGACTGGGATGAGGCTTAGGAAGGGGCAGCCGTAACTGCTGTGTCAACTGCTGCCCCCCAGGATGCACCAGGGGGCTGTTTCTGCCCTCTTTTCTTCTGGAGCCCCCGCTGGATCCAAACCCCTCATCCTCCTTTTCCTGCCAGCCTCCCCCGCCCCAAAGCCCCCCATGAAATTCGGCCCTGTTCAGTTTTTGGAGGTTGCCCTGTTGATGGTGGGCGGGCACTTCCCAGCACCCTTACTAATTCCTAACTAATACCTTACGATGAGAGGATGACAAGGAGTTTGGCAAACCCTTGCACTTATCGGAATACGCCTTTGGGAAAGTGTTTGGTTTCCCTTGAATATAGCAGTTAGACTTATATACCGCTTCATAGGGCTTTCAGCCCTCTCTAAGCGGTTTACAGAGTCAGCATATTGCCCCCAACAACAATCCGGGTCCTCATTTCACCCACCTGGGAAGGATGGAAGGCTGAGTCAACCCTGAGCCGGTGAGATTAGAACCCCCTGAACTGCAGAACTGCAGTCAGCTGAAGTAGCCTGCAATACTGCACTCTAACCACTGCGCCACCTCAGCTCCTGGATCCCTCTTCCGGGTCTGCACTCTAACCACTGCGCCACCTCGGCTCTTAAAAGGCTGAGCCTGGTGCCCAGTTCAAAGGCAAGTGGAATTTGGATCTGGGTCTCCCCATCCTGGGGAAGGGTCTCTGCAGCTGAGGGATTTCACAGGCTCTTTATGGCTAGCACCCCCTGCACCTCCCTCTGCCTTGGAAGGTGTTTCTCTTCTCTCTCTCCTTGAACCTCATTCATTACCAGCATCCTGGCATTTTCCTCTAAATGCCTTTAAAAAAAAATCAACCGTGGCATTTTATTTAAATGCTAAAAACTGGGAAAATAAGAGGTTCCGCCAAAGGAAAAGGGAAGCAAGCCCTCAGCAGTGGGAACCTGGAGGTGGGTTGGGAGGAGGTTTCTGCAAATGAGAAGCAGGCCTTTCAAGCAGGGAGATTGTGCTGCCTAAGCAGGATTCAAACCGCAGGCCTGGCTGCCCACACAGAGGTGCTCCACATCTGGGCAGCAAGGAGTTAATTGGGCCCAACCACAGGGTGCTCCCAGGAAAAGGGAGGGGGGCGGGGGAGCCGGGAGAATCAGGCTGGCGTGGCCTGGGGTGGCTCTGATGTGACTGGGGAAGCGGAGGAACATCTGTTCTGAGTTGGGTGTGTGTGTGTGTGTGTAGGCAGAGCGGATAGCAGCAAAGTGGCACCCACCCCAGAATGGGGCTTGGCTGGGAGAGATGCCTTGCTCTCTCTTCCAAGAGGGAAGATCCCCGTAGCTCTGGGTTTGGAGAAGCTGGGTCTTGTAACCCCCCCACATACCGCTGAAGCCTGGGGTGAGTTCAGCCAAGCGCTGGGAGTAGAAGCTGCTGGGCTGGGAGAGCTTCAGCCCCTTCAGGTGTTGCTCGAAGATCTCCCTCCTCTCCTGCAAAGAGTAGAGCGGGTGTGTTGCTGAGGACCCAGCAGAGCCTCCCAAGAACTGGAGGGCAAAGAAGGGCAGATCCTGCGCTCCCCAAAGGCCCCCGGGACGGGCTTAAATGCAGAGCGCGTCTGCCTGGGCCACGGCAGGATGTCTCGGGCGCAATGGGCCCTGAGCCAGAGAGCAAAGGGGGGGAAAAGCCCGCTGAGATGGCCAACCCCCTTTTCCCCCCGAAGGCTTTGGGTGAATTCGATGCATCTCCAACCGTTTCACCATCGCCCCGCCAGCACCAAGGTAGCAGACTCACAAGCGCGCCCCCCCTTCCCTCGATGCGTGAATGAAAGGAAGGAAATGGGGGGAGCGGGGGGGGGGAAGTCAGGTTGGCCCTGTGCCAGAGTGTGACTCATGTGGCTGCTCACAATAGCCCTGATTAGAGCCTGGGGCTCAGCTGCCAGGATTTCCTGCTCCTTTCCCCTTCAGGGCAGCTGCGCAGCTCCAGCTCCAGACCAGGCATCTGAGGAATTTCAGGCCAAAAGAGGGAAGAGCCAGAAAGGGCAGCTGGGCCAGGAAGAGGGGGAAGGAGCTCCTGCTCTCCTTGGATGAGGGGAGCCTGAGAGAGAGAGAAGCGCAGGAGGGGCCCTGCACCCCTTTTCTCCGGCTGGTTCTGGCAAAGAGCAAGGAAGGCTCCAACCCCCTTTGTGGACCCATCTTCCTCAGCCAGAAGGACAGGAGCAACAAACCGTTCAGGCCCCTGGCTTTAAACAAACACCTGGGTCCCATGACTCAGAGTGAATAAGCGCCAGAAGGAAAGTGGGCCGTCCAAGCAGGTGAGTGGCTGGACAGAGTCGGAGGCTTTTGGCTCAGGGATCCAGAGGGGCCCCTTCCTCCTCCACTTCCACTGGGATACCTGCAGAGTGGGCAGATCGATAAAAATGTGGCGGTCCAGCCTCCCGGGTCTCATGAGGGCGTTGTCCAGGATATCAGCTCGGTTGGTGGACGCCAGCACGATGACGTGGTCCGTGGTCCCCATCCCTGCAGAAGAGAAACGGCAGAAGCTCAGAGACGATAGGCAGAGATGCCAGAGATGCCCTCTCTGAGCCATGGGCACAGCAGCCACCCAGGGGCAATCCAGTCTGGATGCTGGACCAAGAGGAGGGAGGAAGTTTCAGGAAGGAGGTGCTCATAAACATTTATTGTGTAACAATAAATAATAAAGCTTGGCTGTCTGACCGCTCGGGCTCTTACGAAGGGCACTAACAGCGTTTCCAAGCAAGGCGCAGATATTAAAGCCGAAGAACCCACAGGAGTTTCAGGGACGAAGTCAGCCAAACATATTCGGAGCAGGGAACGAGGGAATTGCCTCAGCATTCAGATGCCAAGAGCTGAGCGTGACTCATCTGAGTCCCCTTCGGGGAAAAGGGCGGCATATAAATGTAATAATAAATCCAATCATCTTCAACCAGTCCGAGCAGAGATTCAATTTTGCTTACAACTCTATAAGCCCTGAAATGCAGCCCCATCACTCTAGAAGGCCAGGCAGGCAGTGGCTGGCTCTGCCACTTCTGACGCGCATAAGGCTGGGCCTTTCATTCGTGCAAGGCTGGTGCTCTGGAGGAGGCCTCCCTGGTTCTCAGCCTGCAGCTGGAGAGAAGGCCGGCCGTCTTCCCAGCACTTCCATCTGCCTCCCTTCCCCAAAGGGGCTTTAAAAAGGAGCCAGAGCAGGGCGACTCTTCTGGTGCAGCACCGGAGGAAGAGGATCAGAGCTGAAGGAACGCCTTGAATCGCTCTGCTTCCCTGGAGGAGACGTGAACTTGGGTCGGCAGCACTGATGCTCCCCTTCCCTCCTGACCCGCAAGGAGAAACCCACCAGAGGCAGCAGAGGAAAACGGCAGAGCTGACAATGAAGGCGAGCCCAGAGCCCCCCAGATCTAAGGAAAGAGGCAGCCACTTGGGAAAGGAGTGGGGAGGGGGGCAGAGGAGGCATGCTGGAGGGAAATGCCCAACATGGGGAGGCGAATTTCCTTTTGGGGTGCGGTGGGAGGAAAAGGCCCCAGGCTTCAAAACCAAACCTTTTGCCGTGAGAAACTGACCGTCCATTTCTACCAGCAGCTGGTTCAGGGTCTGCTCCTCTTCGGTGTTGGAGAAGCCGGACATGTTTGTCGAACGCCTTTTCCCAACCGCGTCGATTTCATCTATGTAAACGATGCACGGGGCACAAGCCCGGGCTTCCTTGAAGAGGCTCCGCACCCGGGCAGCGCCAAGGCCTGCAGAAGGGCAAAGGGGCAGGGAGCTCTGAACCGAGGCACCGTCTAAAGGGAGGGAGGCTGGGCCCCCAAGAGCTTCTGCTCCTACTGGCTGGGATCCTCGCAGCTCTCAGCCCAACAAACCCACAGGGGCCAGTTTCTAGCCAGACGGGTTTTCTGCCTGGAGCCGGCAAAGGGCACCGCAGGAAGCTCGGCTAGTCAAAGCCCCGGTGCTTGTTCTGGGCTCTGGAAGCCCCCCCCGAGAGCCCCCCAATCCTCCCAAGGAACCTGGGGCTCCAGCAGAAGCTTTCTAGGGTCAGAAACGGTGGGGGACCAGGGGGTAGGAAGCAGCAGATGAGTGGCCGTCGCCACCAGCCTCTTGATGAGGCAAACTGGTTTCTGGAAATCATCTCCTTCCCCGGGAGGCTCCGTGGCCGAGAAAGAGGACTCACCGCCAATCACCTCCACAAATTCGGAGCCAGCTATCGCCAGGAATGGCACTTGGGCTTCCGTAGCCACCGCTTTGGCCAACAAGGTCTTGCCGCAGCCGGGTGGCCCGAGCAAGAGGGCCCCTCGGGGCACTTTGGCTCCCAGCTGGAGGAAGCGCTCCGGACTCTGGAAGCAAAAGGAAGGGGTGGAGCAGAGAACGCTCTTCTCTCTCCCACAGGGGCCCCAGGAGGCCGGAGGGATTCTGCAGCCCCTCTCGCTCGAAAGCCTCTCGGGATGAGCAGAGGAAGCTTCCCCAGCCATCCCCTCTCCTCGGCCTTCCTGCTTCCCCAGGCAGGCCGTGTCTTTTACCTTCAGGTAATCCACAAATTCCTTGACTTCCATCTTGGCCTCGTGCAGGCCTGCCACGTCCTTGAAACTGATGCCCTTCCCAGATTTGCCGTCCACGATTGTGAAGCGAGCCCTTTTCAGCTGGTTCTGCCAAGGAGGGGGAGAAAAAGCAAGCTTCTAGCCCCTGTTGGTTGTGGCGCTCGGAGAGGAGTTCAGATACTCCTAGCGAGAGGCACACACCCGGCCTCCCCCTCCCCGGACAGGGCCCAGGTGGGGCTACTTCCTGCTTCCCATCCCACGGTGGGGCTGTGCTGGCTGCTGCCCTCCAAGCGGATAGCAGGGTTGTTGAGCCCCAGGCTGCCCAGTCTCTGACCACCCCCATCTGGAGGATGTCAACCTCCCCCCCCCCCCCCATGGTGAGGCTACTTACGAAGGCACTGAAGGCGCCTTCCCTTCCCGATATGCCAGCCAGCCGGAAAATGTACCATAGAATGCCGACGCTCACCACAGTCATCCCCAAGGTGTAGAGGGCACTGCCGAGACAGGAGCACAAGAGGGTCAGGCCTTGGCATCCGGAGGCAGATTTTGGGGAGCAAAAAAGCACAGCAGGAAGCTGGATTTCTCAAACGACAGAATAAACACCGCGGGGAGCCTGGGGGTTGTGGTAAATCCTTTGCCTGCCTGCTCACTTAACTGTTCCAAAGGAGAAGCAGGCGCCAGTAGTACACTGGACTACTGTAACGCCCTCTACATGGGGCTGCCCTTGAAGAGTGTTCGAAGATTTCAGCTTGTCCAGAATGCAGCCGCGTGAGCGATCATGGGTGAACCTCGGTACACCCACGTTACACCTATCCTCCGCGAGCTGCACTGGCTGCCCATTGGTCTCTGGACACGCTTCAAGGTGCTAGTCGTTACTTTTAAAGCCCTACATGGTTTAGGACCTGGCTACCTGAGAGACCGCCTCCTGCCAGTCACCTCCCAGAGACCTATAAGATCGCACAGGCTTGGCCTCCTCCGGATTCCATCTGCCGGCCAATGTTGGCTGGTGACTCCCCGGGGGAGGGCCTTCTCTGTTGCAGCTCCGGCCATCTGGAACGATCTCCCCGTTGAGATCCGGACCCTTACTACCCTCCCGGCCTTCCGCAAAGCGGTAAAGACCTGGCTGTTCTGGCAGGCTGGGGCTGTTGAATTATCCAGCCCCATCCTAAGTTATGAATGTTGTTGGATTTTTTTTAAATTGTTGTTTTTTATTTCTTGTATTCCCCTTCCCTTCTTATTTGTAAGCTGCCCTGAGTCTCTCGGGAATAGGGCGGCATACAAACCAAATAAAATCTAAATCTAAATCCATGCAGCTTCAGCTTGGGGGAAGACTCGAAGGGGAATCTATGCCAGCCCACTGCATTGGGTGTCTGTGTCCTTCCGTAGGAGACTCTGGGGTTCCAGCCAAGAGGCAGAGTTTGCTGCCAGGAAGGGACCATCAAGGCACTCCCAGGCGGCCGGCCTTTCCCCAAGGAACTCCTTTGCCCAGAGGCCTTAGGCCGGGCCCTGGTCCTGGCATCTGCAGTCCCTATGGGTCCTCCATTCTGGGCCGGACAACTCAGGCCACTCCATGGCAGAATCCACCCTAGACCTCATCTTCAGGATAGGACAATAGTGCTCAGGACTACATCTGGTCACTGTGCGCCCCAAGATCAGAGTGCAGACCAACAACTGTGAGGAAGGGAGACAGGTGGACAAGAGAGGCTGCCGGGGGGGGGAGGCAAGTCAAGCCCTCCCTCCCTCCCTCCGTACTTTCCAAAGAAGCTGCTGCGCCTGTAAGAGACGGGGATCCGGTCGCTCAGGTCGATGTTCAGCTCCTCCTCGGCCGCTCGCAATTTCTCCTCGAACTTGTCGATGTTTGCCACCTTCATCACGTAGGTCAGGCTCAGCTTCTGTAGGAGACAAAAGGGGCGGAGAAGTCCCAGCCAGGTGAGCCTTCGAGAAGGGAACACAGAGGCAGCCCTTGGCCGGTGCTCATGGAGAGGCCATTCTGCAGAGGAAGAAAATATCCCCAGCAAGGCAAAAACGGCTTCTTCACCTACTTGGCCTCCCAGCCTGTCAACATCCAAGGCCCCTTGAAGTCTTGGGTCAAAACTATTTATATTTTCATTTTCCCACCGGTTAACTCCTGAACTAGAAACCAGTTTCAGATCAGTCCAAAGCTCAAAAGTTTTAGCCTAAGACTTTGGCCAAATGCTTTAGCTGTGTTCTATCTAGGACAGTGTTTCTCAACCTTGGCAGCTTGAAGATGTCTGGACTTCAACTCCCAGAATTCCCCAGCCAGCATTCGCTGGCTGGGGAATTCTGGGAGTTGAAGTCCAGTCATCTTCAAGTTGCCAAGGTTGAGAAACACTGATCTAGGAAGCCCTTCAAATGATCAAGGAACACACATAAGCCATTGACTTCCTTTATTTCTCACTTTAATTTCATTGACTGAAATCATTCAGAAAAACCTGAAAGAATTCCGGCTCCTGATTCGAAAGCTGAGGGCCCACAACAGCATTTCCCAACGCACGAAGGCCCGAAAAGGACACTCACGGGCCACCCAAAGACAACGGCTCCCGGGTGCAAGTGGATCTCCACGATTTCGCTCTCCGGCACCACCTGCACGCTCTGCACCTCCCCCTTGGCCAGCAGCTCATTGACGAAGTCGTTCCAGGAGATGCTTCCCGCGCTGGTGGTCAGTGAGTTGAGCAGGCTCATGATGATGGCGATGAAGAAGAGGACCTTCAGCCGCTCGCGGTACATCTGGTCTTCCCTCTCCCGGCGCCTCTTTTCCTCTGGGGAGAGGAAACACAAGAGCACATCAAGACCAACGTTACAACAAGCTGATTATGCCTCGGGCCACAGCCTCCCCCCCCGCCCCCCGTTTTCATTCCACATTTCAGCCTTCCCTAGAAAACAAAGCTGGGACTAGAAAGCCAGCATCTGGTTTGCAGAAGGGGATTGTGTTTCAGCCATTGCCCGGCCTGAATGGAGGGTGGCCAGCTGGGTGGCAGGAGAGGCCTATTCAGGCCAGGCCGACGGCTGGGGCGCAGGAGACCTTAGGGAGCTGCCTAGTGGGGATGCCAGCCCTGCTCCTCAGCAGGTGGGGGGGCTTTGTACCAGCCAGCCAGCGCTTCTCAAGACAAAAGCAGACAAAGCCCCCAAGGGACGAGAGGAAGGTATTTTTTATCTTAGAAACGGCCAGAGCAGCATGGCTGCCTCCTTGCAGCACCTATGAACGGAAGGGCGAGCTGCCCCCATTGCCAAGGAGAAAGCTGCAGACAAGACAGCTTTGCAATGACTCCCACCCCTCCTGAAACTCTCCCGGGAATCACAGGAAAGGAACCTTTCGCAGCATTTTCTCCTGGGGATGGAGATGCAGGACTCTAGTTTCCAACCCTGGCTTAGTACTACAGGCAAAGCTGCTGAGAAGGGCAGAATTCTGGCCGTTGAAAAGGCTGCGCTGGCTTCTGAACCACTACTGGGAACTGGGTTTAGCACTACTATGACCTCAACCCGTTCACACACGTGCTGGGCTTGGAGCAGAACCTCCGTGACTGTGGAGGGAAATCGGCTCTGCAGCAGCAGGAGGTTCCTAATCTCAGCCTCCTCCCAGACCCCAGACAGCAGCCCCCTCTCTTCAGCAGGCCCAGCCCTTTCCCCAGCCATGTGGGAGAACCAGCTTCCCTCTTTGGGGGCGTCAGGGTCATCTAGCACACCCTCTTTCCCAAAGAGCTTAGAATTACGAAATGACTTCCCTGCCCAGAGGCCCATAATTCAGACTCCCCAATACGTGGCTGCACCTTGGTCACAAAATCTAGCTGCGCCGTTTTTCAGATCCCCAAACAACACAATTGTGAGCAAACGAAGGCACTTGCCTCTGCAGGGACGACCCATTAAACTGGGCACCGACAAGAGGGACAGGGCAGAGGGGCAAAAAGAGCCGAGGTGGCGCAGTGATTAGAGTGCTGTACTGCAGCCACTTCAGCCGACTGTTATCTGCAGTTCAGCGGTTCAAATCTCACCGGCTCAAAGGTTAACTCAGCCTTCCATCCTTCCGAGGTGGGTGAAATGAGGACCCGGATTGTTGTTGGGGGCGATATGCTGACTCTGTAAACCGCTTAGAGAGGGCTGAAAGCCCTATGAAGCGGTATATAAGTCTAACTGCTATTGCTATTGCTAAATTGTGTGTTTGTATGTGGGAGGGGATCCATGTGCAAAGGTATTGTTCCTTTCTCCATATCAGGGACTGGATTCTCTCCATCTCCAGATCACGGGGGCTGCCCAAGTTTCTTAAGCAACATAAAACCCTGCTTGTTGCTGCAATAGATAAAGGCAGTTGCACCATTTTGGCAGAAACAATAGGTCATGCTGAATAAGCAATGGGAATGGGCAATAAATAATAATATAACAATATAATAAGAAATTAGTTGCTTTTTGAATCCGTAATAAAGCATTTTAAACAATTGGACAACGTGGAGTCCTTGGTGCCCTCTATATAAGTCTAACTGCTATTGCTACTATTGCTATCCCTCTCCCGACAATACACAGAGGCTGCATTCTACAACCAGTTTCGTTGGCAGAGGAGAAGGCGACTGAAAAGCAGAGCTTCACCAAGGATGAAGGGCAGCCACAGCGCCAGTCCTCAACTTAGCCCCCTTGTGCCTGCTTTTTGCTTGCAACACCCTGGGAGGATGTAGCTGTCTGAGCCAATTCAGCCCCTCCCTCCAGCTCTCCCCCAAGGGACAGAAAGCAGAGCCGGCAAAGACACAAGCAGAGCCTCCCGAAGTGACAGGGCCCAGCAGGGCCCCTTCTATTCCAAAGGCAGGAGGAGTAGGCGTCCTCTGGAGACAGGAAGGTGACAGCCTCTCCCTTGGAAAGTCCCTCGTCAGAGGCTGCGGTCAAAGGCCAGCCCAGGTGCCGGCTGATGGGAGACGGGAGCAGCAGCCAAGGGGCTCCTAAGGATGCCTGGCCAGAGATTCCGTGGGACCTTGGTTTGCACCATTTTAAACCACAAGCAGGCTTGCAAAGCCCTTTCACCCAGGGCTGGCCTGGCCTCTAAGGAGCCCACAGGAGGCTCGGGAAACAAGGCAGCCCACTCCCCACGGCCTCTTTGGATAGCTGCCCTTGCAGCCTGGAAGGGCCTCGGAGCCCAGGGCTCTCCACCATTAACACCCTCTGGCCCGATCAGAGGAACCTCCCCTCCGGCAGTCAAGGCAGATGCTGTCTGATGCCCCAGCCCCATTCCCTGCTCTGTGTGTGTGTGTGTGTGTGTGTGTGTGTGCGTGCGCGTTGAGTCTCGCTTTCTTCCGCCCGCTTCCAATGTCTCTCAATGCCCATCATGGGGATTTTAGTTGCAGTCTTAATTGGAGCAGTTCTCAGCCTGGTTTATTGTGTGGTCATCTGAAACATGTGATCAGGAGTTACTTTCCTGTTTGTTTTATTCTCTTTTTAATGGGCTATTTTGAGGAGCCTGAAGCTGCTGTTGTAATGAAGTTAGGGAAGTGGCAAGAAAGTTTGCGCTCTTTTTCCCTTTTGGGGGTGGCGGTGGTGGTGGTTCTTAAGTAAACAGATTCCTTGGGTTGAGCAAGGACAGCAAGGACAGAGCCAAAATGGACTGCTAAATTGCTGCCACGCCCACCCAGTCACATGCCCACTCAGCCACGCCCAGCCAGCCAGCCCAGTCCCCCAACAGTGTGAATCGGCCCCCTGTTCAAAACGTTTGAGTACCCCTCCGTTAGAGAAACTCACAAAAACAGACGGAGGGTTTCATGTGGATCACATTGTTTGCATGTGATAAAGAAGGGTTAAAAAGCAAACTTTTATGCTCTCTGCTCCCTGGCCCCCTTTCAGGGGCTGGAAGAGGCCTCCTTTGGGCCACGAGACAACCAGTGTCTCAGGATCCCTACGGTGCAAAGGATGAGCAGCAAACCTGCCCTCCTTCCCAGAAGCTCTCTACCCTTGTAAGCACCTCCTTGCCAGGTGAAGGAGGGACATTCAGATGGACCCCAAACAAAGCGGCAAAATAGACCGTAACACTCCAAGTTCACAAGGGAGAAGGTGCCCCAAAGGGCTGACATAATGAGGAACCAGGGCACCACCGTCCAGGCCTTCCGCACAGCCCTTAAGAACTGGGTAGCCCGTCAGGCCTGGGGACAAGGATAGTTGCCCCTCCCGAATGATGAATGTATGTTGCTTATTACTTTTATTATATGTGTCTATGTCACTGTTTGTACTTCCCCTCCCTGATTTTATGTGAGCCGCCCTGAGTCCCCTCAGGGAAAAGGGCGGCCTACAAATGTTAATAAACATTACAAACAAACATTACAAACATTTGTGGCAGGGCTTTGCCTGTTTTGCCCTCCTATGGGCATAACGTGTTTGAGATAAGAAATGGGAGCACCTATGCCTGGCCTGTCCAGATGCACATGCATATAAATCTCTACAACAAAATATTTTAATAAGGCTCTGAATAAATGCACCGTCTTTACAACAGAAACATTTACCTATCCTTTCCCTTTGATTTTTTAAGTAAATATCATTTTAATATTACTTCAAGAATGATATATGAACAAATTAAAGACAACGAGATGCCCACATTCCCAGCTGTGGTGGAATATCCAGTGTCCTTTCTCTTTGCCCAGAGCAAGGCTTAGCCGTCATTTGTGATACAGTCCTTACAGAGTCACCTGCATTAAGCACACACAGGTAAGAAGGCACACCCAGCTGCTGAGGAGAAAAGTATAGGTTCCTTATAAAATTAAGCTGGGGCATAAAATGGCCATGAGCCTAAAAAAAATTTTTCAACCCAAGAACGTGTCATTTTAATTTTAATATATTAAGGCTCGAAATACAGAGAAGTTTGTTCATCTGAGAGAGCTCAGCAAAGCCAAACAAGAAAACAGGAAGGTTTCTGGGCCAACACGGTTGATGAGACCCAGCTTGTTCAGAGTAATTTAAGATGCAGAGAGATCTGAGCTGATGAGAGGCTAAGGAGGCTGACAGGAAAGAGGAGACAGACGGACGTGCTTCACCCAAACCCCAAAAAACAGTTAGGGGCATCAGAGCAAAACTGCATATAAATCCAAACTTACCCTCATCTTCCTTGGGGGCTTTCCCTTTGGGCTTCCCCCCGCTTCGGTCATTGCGATGAGAACCAGACGTGGAAAAATAGCAGCAGGCGCCACCAGTAAGGAAGCCTGCAGTCAAGGCCAGGAACCTCTGATCTGTTTGGCACAAAGAAGAGCCAGGAGTGCAGAATCGCTCAGCTGCCATTCCAAAGAAGCAGAGTCCTCAGTTTCAAAGGAAGGAACCGGGTTTGGCTTAACCTTCAGCACCCCAGAGTGGAGACAGAAGCTGCAGCTCTGTCAGGTGGCCCTTTCAGCCATTGCCTCGTGGGAACCATTCCAGAGGGACACGGAGGCAGCCAAAAGGAAGAACGGCAGGCCCGCCATCAAGCAGGCTTCAGGAGAAAGGGCAGGGGGTTCCTCCTCTCCCAGAACCGCTTCAAAGCATCCTGTGTCAGCTGCCTCTTCAAGGACCACTTGGATAGGACATGACACTGAGGGGGGGGGGGGGGGAGGGAAGGGCTCCTTTGCTCCAGGGCCCCAACTGGGCCAGGATGCTGATCTTGTTGTGCCAGATGCAAACCATGAGAAATGCTCGGGCATTTTAAACCACTTTATGAAACAGAGGGCTCCCTGACCAGCCTCCTTTACGCATTTTATGAATCGTATTGCTGTAGCTGATTTTTTTTAAATGACTGTTTTCACTGTAGAATAGCATTTTTATGGCACCCAGTAAAGGAGGAGTGATTGTAAGAGCCGAGGTGGCGCAGTGGTTAGGGTGCAGTACTGCAGGCCACTTCAGCTGACTGCTAGCTGCAGTTCAGTGGTTCTAATCTCACCGGCTCAAGGTTGACTCAGCCTTCCATCCTTCCGAGGTGGGTAAAATGAGGACCCAGACTGTGGGGGCGATATGCTGACTCTGTAAACCGCTTAGAGAGGGCTGAAAGCCCTATGAAGCGGTATATAAGTCTAACTTGCTATTGCTATCTACTATCTACCTATCTATCATCTACCTATCTATCATCTATCTCTCTCTCTCTCTATCATCTATCTATCTATCATCTCTCTCTCTCTCTATCTATCATCTATCTATCTATCTATCATCTATCTATCTATCTATCTATCTATCTATCTATCTATCTATCATCTCTCTCTCTCTCTATCTATCTATCTATCATCTATCTATCTATCATCTCTCTCTCTCTCTCTCTCTCTCTATCATCTATCTATCTATCTATCTATCTATCTATCTATCTATCTATCTATCTATCTATCTATCTATCATCTATCTATCTATCTATCTCTCTCTCTATCTATCATCTATCTATCTATCATCTATCATCTATCTATCTATCTATCTATCTATCTATCTATCTATCTATCTATCTATCTATCTATCTATCATCTATCTATCTATCCATCCATCCATCCATCCATCCATCCATCCATCCATCTATCTGAAATGAGGACCCAGACTGTGGGGGCAATGTGCTGACTCTGTAAATCACTTAGAGAGGGCTGAAAGCCCTATGAAGCGGTATATAAGTCTAACTTGCTATTGCTATCTACTATCTACCTATCTATCATCTATCTATCTATCTATCTATCTATCTATCTATCTATCTATCTATCTATCTATCATCTATCTATCATATCTCTCTCTCTCTCTCTCTATCATCTATCTATCTATCTATCTATCTATCTATCTATCATCTCTCTCTCTCTCTCTCTCTCTATCTATCATCTATCTATCTATCATCTCTCTCTCTCTCTCTATCTATCATCTATCCATCCATCCATCCATCCATCCATCCATCCATCTATCTATCTGAAATGAGGACCCAGACTGTGGGGGCAATGTGCTGACTCTGTAAATCACTTAGAGAGGGCTGAAAGCCCTATGAAGCGGTATATAAGTCTAACTTGCTATTGCTATCTAAAAACATGTAAGTGAAAATTAACCCTGCCTGTTTCCCCCTCTATATCCTCATTCCGTATCCCTTTCTAACTCTGGGGCAAAGATGGGGGGGGGGGTGTTCCTCCGGAGCATCTTTCTCAGGCTCCTCGGCAGGGGAGGCCCCAAAGGGCATCTGGGGGCACTGCCCAGACCCCTTCCCTCCTCCTCCTCTCTTGGCAGGGCTGGGGAGAGAAAGTCTTGCTGGGATCGGAGCAAAGAGTGGCTAAGAGGGGATGGAAACGACCAGCAACTGCCCAGGCTGGAACATAATGCACCCACTTCCCTCTCTTGAGCCCCGGGCAGTGTTTCTCAACCTTGAAGTCCTGTGGACTTCAACTCCCAGAATTCAACCTTGGCGACTTGAAGTCCTGTGGACTTCAACTCCCAGAATTCAACCTTGGCGACTTGAAGTCCTGTGGACTTCAACTCCCAGAATTCAACCTTGGCGACTTGAAGTCCTGTGGACTTCAACTCCCAGAATTCAACCTTGGCGACTTGAAGTCCTGTGGACTTCAACTCCCAGAATTCAACCTTGGCGACTTGAAGTCCTGTGGACTTCAACTCCCAGAATTCCCCAGCCAGCGCAGCTGCGCTGGCTGGGGGATTCTGGGAGTTGAAGTCCACAGGACTTCAAGTCGCCAAGGTTGAGAAACCCTGCTTGAGCGGGTCTGGCCTCTCTGGGCAAAAGCCCCGCAGCCCCTTCCTCCTTTTCGCCCATTCGGTTTACTCTGGAAGACGTTCCTGGGGTCGCCTGCAGCCTCTGCGGGGGTGGGTGGGTGGGTGAGGGGAGGGGGCGACGCTTCCTACTCACCCAACAGCCTCCGCAGCCGGGCGGGGGTCCAGGCAGGCCGGGCCCAGCAGCCCCTGGAGAGCGGGCCGGGCAGCCGCGGCTGGAAAAGGCAGAACGCGGCGTGAGCGGAGGAGCCCCCCCGTGCAACGCCCCCCCCCCCTCCCTCCGCCTGGCTCGGGCCCTGCCGGCCGCTCACCTGAAGGTCGCCGCTTGGCCTCTGCTCCGCGGGGGCCCGGCTCCAGCGGCGCGCCAGAGCCCCCTGGGGGCCGCCCGGCAGAGGAGCCTGTGGCCGGAGGAGGAGGCCGCCGCGGCCCCCGCGCCGGAGCAGCAGCAGCAGCAGCGAGGCGGCGCCCGTCATCCCCGGGCAGGCAGGCCGCGCGACGGGAAGGCGGCGGCCATCTAGGAAGCGGGCAGCCCGGCCTCAAGATGGCCGCCGCCGCCCTGCAGGGAGGCCCCGTGCTGCCACCTAGCGGGGGGGGGGGGAGAGAGGGTGGCGGCACCAGGGGGGGGGGCGCTGGCCGGGCACCATGGGTCTTGTGGTGCCGTAGCCCCACTCCCCCCAGAGGGGTTGAGACCAGGCGGCAGGGGAGGCCCTCGGGGGCAACGCTTCGCTTTCCTTTCCAGGCCTGGAGCTGCCGGTTGATGGAAGGACAAGACAGGCATCCCCACCCCCGCCGTCCATGGCGCGGAGGGCCCAGCGAATGGTGGGGAAAGGAGGCTCCGGAGGCCCCAAGCGCGGGTGGAAGCCAGCGCTGCACCCGTTGGGTTGTAGACTTTGGGCAGGCCTGGTTGCAGAACTGGAAGCATCACAATAGAACAGTGTTTCTCAACCTTGGCCACTTGAAGATGTCCGGACTTCAACTCCCAGAATCCCCCAGCCAGCTTTCGCTGGCTGGGGAATTCTGGGAGTTGAAGTCCGGACATCTTCAAGTGGCCAAGGTTGAGAAACACTGCAATAGAAGACCCCAGAAACAACTCCCTGGTGAAGAGGAATTAGGACATGCCAAGAGAGAGGATAGCATCACAGGCAGCAGAATCAAATAGGGAAGTGGGAAATTTCAGCACCATGGCCAAAAGTGTATTTATTCTGGTTCCAGAAGTGGGTGTGGCGCTTTTGCATGTGGACACAGGGAGTTATTAAAAGGATGTTCACCAGTAATTCAGAGACTCTGAATTTGCGCACACCTTTAAGTCCTTTGGGTTCCTTCTGTTGCAGAAAATGACAGGCGTTAGACATCTCAGGATACAGGAAAAGTTTATTTGGCAGCCAGGTTCAGAAAGCGAGCCCGTGGCTTAGCATTGCAAGTTCTGAACAACCTTCATTATCGAAGCACGCGTTCTTATACATTCCCAAAAGCATTGCAACACGGAAATACTTAACTCATTTCTCAGTGGTTGCCTTGAGGAGAAAGCCTTATAAGGAGATGAGGGTCTTACTTCTCCTTTTGTTTCAGGTGTGGCTTACGTGTTATTAACGAACTTTAATTGAACTTTGTGGTTTGGACTTTTAACACGAGTTTGGACCTAGGGACGTTGGCGAGAACATCCTGCGGTTAGTGAATGGGGAGACTTCCTTTAAGTAACTTCTAACTCTCCCTGTTATTCTATTGCAAGTTCCAACTCTTGTCTATGTGACTTTTAATATAGAAGTGAAGGGGTTCTAAGAGGCTGTCCAGCCTGACCCAGTAGGTTTCACACTTAATGTCTAAATCTCACTTTACGGCTGCTTCATAAAAAGGCCCGGGAGTCAAGTTGCAGAAGAGAATTTGCTCAGTTGGGTAAGCAGGAGATATTTAATAGTTGAGCAACAGATTCAATGCAGTGTGGTTAGAAAATAAAGTTAGTTTAGGCAGAAATAATGTTAAAGCTGTGTTAACATTTTGTTTGAAGATCAGATTTGTAATGCTTGAGAGGCTTTCACAATTTCATTGAATAGAAACTTCACTGCTCTTCCCTAAATAAATGGTTCCCTTCTCCAACAACTTCCAAACAACAACAAACTTGCAAAACTTTCCCCTACGTTAATATCCCAGTAATCAACTTTGTGACAGACACAACCAGGATGTTGGCTGGTTTCCTCTGGGAGACACGAGTAAACTTGTGACCAAACCGAGAGCATAATCTACATGCCTATTTAGATAACTGGTCCTTAACTGAGAAACATTTGATGTATAGACATAAAATTCAACTAGATGGCTTTATTGACAGAAGTGACATTTTGAAAGTGATTGTGGAGGAAGTGGGCCAGGAGAAAAAAAATATCTGTCACTTGCATTGATAGGCATTGGCTTCTTATGGTGAAATACTGTAAATGGCTGCCTTGATTGGAGCTTCGTATGCTGGAAGGTTGAAGCATGTAAAATTATAAAAGGGTACTCAGGTCTGGTTTGGTTCTCATAATGCTTTTTCTCATAATGCTTTTTAACTTATTGTAGAGGATACTTATAATAGATTATTAGAATTACAGGGGTCTCCATTTTGGCTCTGAATCTGAAGTTTAATTGCAGCCATTCAGAGTTAATATATAATAGTATGCATTATCTTCTACTCTTTGAACGCTTGAAATGTAACCTTGAAAAAAAGGTGATTTCATGCAATCCTTTGAGTGGCAATAAAGCTTCCTTTGGGAACACGGCCAACCTCCAGCCATCCCACAGAGCCATGTTCCAGCTATGACATCAGTGGGGGATTTTGGAAGGATTTTTTTTCAAGTTGCTGGAGAATGTGAATAAAAAGAAATAATGGTGATGGGTCACGCAGTATGAATAAATGCAACGCTGCTGCATACGGTAGGCCACGTAGGACTTATTCTTTTAATTCAAATAATCTTTTAAAAAACTCCTAGATTTTGGGCATGGGATAGGAAGTTCAACTTCTGGGGCAATCACCACGTTCTCCACAATTGCTCAAGAGATCTTGGGCCATCAGTGGACAATCTTTTTGTCTTCCGAGTTTATTCTCCCCTCACAGGGAGGAACAGAACAAGAGAGGGCAGCCCTGGAATTCCTAACCCATAGAAATATATATGTTAAACGTTTCAAAGCCTCCTGGGAGTTTGTATTTGTATTTGATTATTTGTATGCCGCCCTTCTCCGGGAGGACTCAGGGCGGCGAACAATTCAAGGGGGGAAAAAAGGGGAACATAAAAGACAAAATACAGATAATAAAAGTAGACAACAGTCGCACAGCCATACAGTTTAATGTTGGGGTATGAATAGAGCCAGTTTGGTCTATGGGTGAAGGTTAACTGGGTGGAGGGTGGGTGGTGGAGAGTTTCAGTCCTGCCTTAGGCACCAGCCAGCTCTCAGCCCAGGCCACCTCACAGGGTTGTTGTGGGGAAATTAGATATGTTCACGCTTTGGTTTAGTTTTGGGGAAAAAAATAAAGGCGGGGTATAAATGTTTGGCAGTGGGCTGCGCTTGATGCCAAACGTGTGTGTGTGTGTCCGTGTCCCCATCCGCTTATTTTCTAGCACCGGGACTCTCCCAGCAATCCGGAAGAGCCCTCGACGCCCCGCGCTCCCGCTTGGCGGCTCGGCTCGGCCCGTGCCGGATCCGCCGGAGTTTCGGGGCCAGGTGCAGCCGCTGCTTTGGCGGAGCGCAGGGGAAGCGTCTCCCTGCCCGGGAGGGCTTGTCACCAAAGCCCCGGGCGCAGCCAGGCACTGGGGAACAGGGCGGCGCGGAGGCCGCCGGCAGCAGCAGCCGCATTTCCGGCCGGCGTCTCCCGTGCTCGGCCGGGCGGTGCCATCCCGGTGCGGGGCGAGGCGGCCCCTTTGCGGCGATCAGCCCCCCCCCCCCCGCCGGTTACCCTGGCAACAGCTGCACGGGGCAGCGCGGCGCCCCTCACGTGACCTCGGAGGAGACTGGCTAATCCGCCGGACTCCGACCAATCCCAGGGTGCCTCCCTCTCGCGCGCGCGCTCTCCCCTCCCCCTCCCCGGGAGAGCCCCTCCTCCGCACGCACTCACGTACGCGCGCGGGCACGCGCCCGCCGGGAAGAGGCCCGAGGGTCCTGGGACACGTCACGCGCGCTCCTGTCAGCGTCCGGGCTCCGCCTCGCCGCCTCGCTCCGTCGCCAGCCAATGGGGAGGGCCGTCTCATCGGGCCAATGGGGAGGGCCGGCTCTGGCGGCGGACGGGGCGGCGGCGGTGCCGTGAGGAAGGAAACGGCGCTGTCGGGCGGCCGAGCGGGCTGGGCGGCGGGGCTTCCGATCGGGCGACCCAGCGAGCCAGCGGCGGCCGGGGAGGCAGCGAGAGCCGCCGGGGAGGCGGACGAGCCATGGAGCGGGTGGGCCGGAGGCGGCGACGCCGGCACTGCTGAGGGCCCGCCGCTACCGCGCCGCCCCGCCCGCCCGCCCGCCGCCGCTGCTGCTGCTCCCTCAGGCAGGCGGCCGGGCCGGGCACAGGCAGAGAAGCTGCGAGCAGGCCTCGCGCGCTCGCCCTCGGGCCTCCCGCCGCCACGGAGAAGAGGCGGCCTCCGCCGCAGCGCCGGGTAAGAGCAGCGCCGAGGCCTCCCCTCCCCCACCGGCGGCCAGGCCCGGGCGGGCGGGGGGGGCCGCGGGGGCGCGCGGAGCACGTGGCCTGTGGGGGGGGCGGCGGCGTGGGAGGCCCCGAGTGGAGGCCGAGCGGCTCCTGCGGCGGGGCGGGGCGGCCTCCGGGGCGGGGGAGGGGTCGCGCGCCCGAGTGACAGCGGCTCCCTCCCAGACCCGCCGAGTGGGGGGCGGGGGGGGCTCTGCGCCGGGGCGCTGCGGGATGCCGAGGGCGAGCTCGAGGTCACCTCTGCGGCCCGGCTCCGCCGGAGCTTCCCCCCGCGCTCGGAGGTTGGCAAGCGCAGGGCCGCGGTCGGAGCCCCCCCCCCCCCCCCGCCAGCCCTGCCCGGAGCGTGGTAACGAGGCGGCCTGGCGACGAGGAGGGCGGCGGGGGTGGCAGGAGAGGCTGCCTCGGGAGTGGGGGGCGACGGCCAGCAGGACCGCGGAGGAGCCGGGGGGAGGGGAGCGGGAGAGCGACCTCCAGGCGGCTGCAGAGAAGGCGGCCTGTGGCGCCCCGAGCCGAGGTGGGTGGCGCAGGTGAAAGGCAGGCGCGGCTCCTGGGCCCCGAGGAAGAAGAGGGTCCGCCACCGCGGCGGGAGGCATTGCATTTGCCAGGGTTGGTGCGGAGACAACGTCTTGGTTTTGCTCATCTCCATTTAATATTTGATCATCCCAGCCAGCCTGGCTCTGCCTGTGTAGGGAAGCAGCCCTCTGCCAGCAAGGCGGGCTGAACTGCATTTATTTTCTTGTTTAATCTCTAAATCGCTCAGCCTCTTCCTTGGGCTCCCTCCTAAAAGGAGAAATAAAAAGCAGCTGTACGTCTTCAAACAGAATTTAAAGCCTCCCACCCACCTCGTCTCTTAAGGAGAGGATTGATTACATGTTTAGAAAGGCAAATCATCCCCCCCCCCCCAAGCCTTGAGGAACTGAGCCCTCTAATGCCCTCTGCCCTTTTCCCAGAGAAAGCAGCTGTCCTGCGAAGGATGTGTGCCTGCGGATTGAAAATCGGCCTCTTCATTGAGGCACAAGGACTGGTGTGTTTGGATCTGCTTCTCCTCTCAAAATCATTGCCCTGTTTTGATAGTTGCAGGAAGGAACTACGGTTCCCTCCCCCTCCTTTCCTATTTTGTATACAGATCTCCCTTGTCACAAGGAACATGGCCATCATAGAGGGAGCAGATCAGTCACTGTCTTTTAAAGCCAAATGCATCTCTGGGGATTTTTCTAGAAAGGGAATATGAACAGAATAGCCTAGTCAGGCAGGCAAAGAGGAGAATAACAATCAGCCGGGGAGATTTTCATGTTTGTGCTTGGAAATGTTACCAGAAATGTTCCTAGAAGTAATTCTGCTCTTAGGAAAAATGGAGTCTGCCTCCTGGATTTTGCACCTTTCCCCCTTTCTCTCACAGTTTTTGTATGTCTGCGGCCCTAGTTTTATTCTGGCTTTTGTTTCTTAATGAAATTCAAGAGACCCTCATTTTCGAATACGGTTTAAGTAAAGTAAAACTTATTTTGACTACCGTAGATGGCTTATATCTGGATAAGAAAGAGTCCCATTTTATGCTGAAAAGGATTTCTTAAAATGTTAGAGATGCTGCTAGTGATGAAAGTAGATGAAAAGTAAAATTCTTTGTCAAAGTCAAGAAATCTTTTACAATTATAGTAGGCATTGTGGGGAGACTGTTTGTGGTCAGATTGAGCAGCGATGGGGCACCGTTTTATGCAAGGACACAACAATTCAAAGTCCTTCCCTGGGGAATTGAGAGTGTTTTAGGATATAATTCTCTATGGACTAGAGATAGTCACATAGGCAACCCAGTATTTACTGCTCATGTAAACATTCTGCATTCTCTCTTAAAGAGTTAACTGGCTAAACCGGTTGAACAGGGCTGCATCTGGGGAGGCTGGGCTTGGGGACTGCCCTGGCTTTTGAACCTTAGGCCTTAGGAGCAAGGTTAGAACACTGTGCGCATTGTGGTTGCTGCATGTACAGTTGTGCTGAGTTATGGATAGCTGCATGCATAATTCAGTTCTCATGGCAAAGAGACATTAAGGCTTTGCTAAAAGCATTCTTACTTCTTGGGAATAGATCATTAAAGGCTGAAATTGCAGCACATAATAAGGGGTACCATGACCTGCTAGTGATGGCAGATAGCTGCTTATGGGCCGTGCTTCTCACCTAAATGTAGATGTTGAAATAATTACTTTTTGGCACATAGCTGTGGAGAGTCCCATTATGTGTTTCCCCCCTTGGTTTAAATACCAAAGAGAATAATAAAGGGTAAGTTGTGTAGATGAGTCCCAAGGGTGCTTTTTCAAAAGGCAACTTGACTTTGATTTTTCTTTGAAGACATTTCGCTTCTCATCCAAGAAGCTTTTTCAGTTCTGAACTGAAAGTCCAGTTGCTTTTTTGAAAAAGCACCTTTGGGACAATCATGACTGGGTGACTAAGAATCTCCATGGACTCTGCAGATGAGATATTTCTCCAGTAAATTTCATATAGTACCAGTTTGCCTTGCTCAAACCAGGTGTGCTAATATTAACTCTAGGATGAGGAGAGGCTGTTGTTACACACAATGGGTAGCTCTAACTCCATGGCGGAGGGGAGGTTCCAGGTCTCATTAAGATAATGTATATGTTCTGGGTTAATAGCATTCTTATGAGTATTAAAGTCTGAATTTAAGCATTTTTTTTCCAAATCACAACATTTTGTAAAAATTACTGTGAAGAACTTAATCATTAATATTTCTAGTTTTTGCCCTTCACAAAATAAAATGTCCGCTGATGTGGAAGATTCTGCTTTGACTTCTAGGAGAGGCTTCTATTTGTCAGGAAAGAATGGTTCCTTAGTGTGATCAGGCAGCATTAATCATACCGTATCATCAGTCTAGTCTCTTTAAGGGAGCCACATGTGTACATAACCACTTGGATTTTATAAAGTAGAGAGGAAATGTCTTAATGCTTCATATAATTTGCTTAATATTTTTCTCAAGCCTTTTTCTTAGCATTTGTAAACATAACATCAAAATACAATTTGTGTGTGTGGTACTGAATGTATGTTTAGGAGACAGTGAGAGAAACTGCAGTGCCAAAAAGGCAGTTTTGTATGTTAACCAAAATACAGGGACAAATAGGTTCAGAATATTTATGGCTACAGAACAGGGAGTGGAGTAAAAAACTGCATTGTCCTTTGATTCAAACTTGATATCTGCAGTATTGCTGCTGCTGCTGCTGCTACTGTGGGTTTTTAAAAATCCATGTATGTGTCTTTTAATTTTAATTGTTGTATTCACTATTTCTAATGGAATAGATTTTCTTGGTGTGGTTCAGTTAAAAAAAGTCTTAATGATAACCTTTAATCTTGCTGCTCTGTTCATGCAGTTTTCTAAATAAGCTTCTATTGTCTCACCAATACTTCAGGAGCATTTTGGGGAAAACATACAAAATGTATGTATAGTACAGCAGCAGTTTAAGAACAAAATGAAGCCAGATTTACTTACATTTTAATCAGAACATTTAATCATGATTTGGAAATTGCTATCAAGTCATATTAAAGGTGATGCTTTCTTGCCAAGAATAAACTTAGAAACCACACTGTAAATGGCATTTTAAAATTATTAGGCTGTTTCAGGGAGATATGTCAAAGTATTTTAATATCAAGTCTGGTGAATCTAGAATAAGTTGTTCAAGATTTAATCTACTGGAAGATCTAAGGAAAACCAGACATGAGACAGTATGAAAAATAAAAGAAGCATAATAAGGACAGAAATAATGTGCTGACAGAGATAAAACAATGATTGTTGTTAAAATTTATCATGGTGTATAAATACTATTTGTAATTTGAAGCCCGTAGGACAAATCTGAGAGCTGGCCTATAGTTTTGTTTTCAACTTAGATGTGAAAGAGGTATGAAAAACGTGGCTTTGTCTCAAAAAAATCTTGGTAAATACCTCCCTCTTAAGAGGGTAGACTTTGGGGAGGGGTCCACAGTATCTTACACCTCAAAGTGACAGTTCACAATTAGCTATCTGAGGTGGAACTCAGTAAAAGGCGGCGGGGGGGGGGGGGGTGGGGTAGTTGGGGTAGTTTCAGAGAGTAGCTGACTCATTAGAAGGTGGCCAGGTTCCTAGTGAGTAATTTAAAGCTTCAGCTTGTGTCCTAAGAAGCTTCTACATGCTCCTGTATAGAGGATTCATTTGAGAAGGATCCATGAGGAGTTTTTAAGAGTTGGATATTGTCAATATATCCGTTTTCTAAAAAGGAATTTTTAAAAAAGACACCAGTATCAGTGGCTCTCTGGTTTACCCACAGTGCAGAGACTCTATGAATGGTTGGGAGGATTTTCCCAGGGGTTAAGTAACCAGGGTGAATAGAGTCCACCAGAGTGGGGGAAGGATTTCCGGTATCTTGTCTTAGTAATACTTGACTCGACAGGTTTCCTTTTGTTTTGTTTTGGGGTTTTTTGCTGTGGTTTTAAAATTCTGTAAACTTGGTTCATCTACTGGTTGGGTTTAAGAGAAAATGCTGAACCTCAATTATGAGGCCTGACCTAATTTTTAAACCTTCTTTTATAACACTATAGAATAGTTTCTTGAAGATATGTTTTTTCCTTGACGTTTTAGTCTGACCTTTGGTTCTACAAACATAATGTTACAAAACTAAAAGGATTACACAGTGTATCTTATATGAATGTCTTAATTTTATTTAAGTTGCTCTATTAAATTGAGAAATTATAAGTGGAAATGATATGCTTCTCTTTTGGGAATATTGCTAATCTAATTTCTCATTTCCCTTTGTTGTTATAATCATATTTCATGCGTTAAATATTGAAGAAACTATATTTAAACCTCTTTGACAAACCTTGCAATTTCTTCGAAAGTTGCTATATAGATTTTGAGCAGTGCTTAAATCTGTCCTTTTTCTAGCAAGCTGCTTTTTTAGCTCATTATGTGAGTAAGACTGTTCTGTTGGCACAGTTTAGATGAAAAATTGACACGTATGGGAATTCAGCAGGTACTTCCTCATAGCTATTAAAAATATGTCAATTTTGTGCTGGTGGGAAACATGACCTGAGAGAAGCCAGATATTCTCCCCCCCCCCTCCATTCTTCATTGTTTTTACAGAGAAAAGTAAGCGTCCACATTCTTGTCAGCAATGCCCCTGCCATCTGCCATTGGTTTGCTGCACTGCCCTTGGCATTTATGCGGTAAATTATTTATCCTCGAGTCTGTGGGCAGACTCTTCGCCTCTTTAAAAAAAAGTGGAGAAGATTCTGCTTGTAACAGCAGAATGGAGTTTGATATAAAGCAGATCTGTTTGTAAGGGCAGATTTCTTAATTGTTGAATAATATTTTTATAAACCTATCAAGCACTGTGTCAACTCATCTGTAGAACTTTTTAACCCTTATAAGGATTGTATATTTGTTGGTAACATATTTTTTTATTATAGATGATCCAGTTTTTAAAATTTTTGCTAGAAAAAGGAAGAGTTGTGAACAAATGGGCTTTAAGGGTGGCAGTGAGAATAGCAATCTTGGGTTTTCCTTATGATTACACAGCAGTCATTTAGAATTTAGAATTTAGAATTTATTTGTTATTTATAGGCCGCCCTTTTCCCTGAGGGGACTCAGGGCGGCTTACAGTTCATGGGAAGGGGGGTGCAAGATAAAACATAAGACAGTGCATAAATAAAACAATAAAACACAACTTTCATTCAGCATTCGGGTGGGGCGGAATAGAATCTTATCCCCAGGCCTGACGGGATAGCCAGTTCTCAAGTCATATGCTTGTTGTGAAGAGCAGTGACAACTTCACAACCACAGCCCACTAATAGTCCTGCTGCCTTCATTGGCTGTGACTAGGAAAAGGAATGTTGTTAGCATTTGGGAAGGCCATGTGCAGCTGTGGAAGCCATGTCCCTGGTCATTGGGCATGCTGCCGATGTGGAATAATGGAACTTACTCCAAAGACTATTCTCTGTGGCTGCTCCGGCCCTCTGGAACGAACTCCCCGTGGAGATTCGGACCCTCACCACTCTTCAGGCTTTCCGCAAAGCCCTTAAAATCTGGCTGTTCCGACAGGCCTGGGGCTGATGAGTTCCTGTCCCCGCTCGAATGGTGTGCCTGTTGAGTTGTTTTTAAAATTGTGGTATTGTTTGTCTATGTCTTTTCCCCCCTATTTGTATCCCTTACCCCCCCCCCCCCGACTTGGGTTGTGAGCCGCCCTGAGTCCCTTCTGGGAAAAGGGCGGCATAGAAATATAATAAATTCAATTCAATTCAATTAATGCTCAACTGAACGGCTGAGTCTTCACCCAGGGTGTAGACATGCTTTGTTTATGTGTAAGTCATTTACTAAATCATAATCGGCTGTGTTTGCGAAATGTGTTAAGTCCAACTTTACAAGCTGCCTTAGAATGATGCATGAACCATATTGTGCAATAGTTTAAATCGGGTGTCAAACTCAAGATCTGGGGGCTGGATGCCCACATGGCCCCTGGGGTACTTAAATTTGGCCCATGGTGCTTCTGCCAGAGAAAACAGACTCCTGAGCTCCACTTTCCGCTCTCACAGCCTCCTGCAACCTCTGCCAGTGAAAACGGAGTTTGGCAGGGCCACACGCAGAGCTCCCTTTTCACTGCCAGAGGGTTGCAGGAGGCCGTGGCAGCCGAAAGCAGAGCACAGGAGGCCGTTTTCGCTGGCAGAGCATTCGGACCACCACAGGCACCCCTGACAGGAGTGATGTCAAGCTGGCCATACCCACCCTGGCCATGCTCCCCCCCCCAAGGTCAAACACAATCCCAATGTGGCCCTCATTGAAATTGACTTTGACACCCCTGGTTTAAATGGTCAGGGCTGAGGTTCTTCCTGTGTCCAAGAGCTTAATGTGAATGTGTTTCACATAGTGCATTCTCATGTTCTTTGGAGAAATTTCTTTTAGACCTAACTGCATGATTGCTTTCATAACTTTTTCATTGGGTAATTACATAAAATGAGGATGTAGGATTATGTTTTACATACGTGAAGTGGTTTAAGTAGAAATACAGATAGAGAAATACAGATCTAACTATTACAGGAAAATGGTGGCAGTGTGGGTTGGGGAACTCGTGTGCAAATAACGAAATCATTTGTTTCCTCTTTCATTTAAATTAAGAGCTATAAATACTACATATGAGAGCCCCCCAGCAACAGAGTGAAAGCCTGCATGTCATTTGCCAAGGGGCCAAGCAAATCCCTCTGATAAGTCTGCGTGCAGGACCAGGAGGCCACTGGACCTCCTGCTTAGGTCCCCTGGCAACTGATAAGCAGGGTAGCTTTTGATTTTGGAAAGAGATGGCATCATGCAGTTATCAGAACTGGCAATTCTGGATAGAATTCTTCACTAGAACATGGGCATTTTTAAAAAATGAAAGTAGATTCTACCATTCTGCTTCCCAGTTAAAAATATAAATCCATGGCAACCCTTTTGTGTTAATTTTATTTAGTCCTGATAAAGGTCATTCGGCTATAGATTTTGGAGCGCTTTTCCTAGTTCACATATTGTTTGCTGAAAATCAATATTGTTCATTTCCTTGCTGTTGTGTTCTACTCTAGTTCACATTTTTATTAGACTGGAGTGTGCGTTCACTGTTCGCATGTATGTACATATAGTCATGGTTGCTTTCTATATATTAAATAATACAACCAATGTTTTATATTTTCAAATGTTTTAAGCAAGCTTTAGAGATGTTTTCTGGTCTTGGCTGTTTTGAGTTCACACTCGAATTCGATCCAATGCTTGGTCTGTGTGATTGGGAAGTGTAACTGGAAATAATGGGTTCCAGTTAATGGCTGCTATTCCTTTGACATAGCTGTGACAAGAAAGCAATCGTATCGGATTGAATATTCAGAGGTTTGTTCCAGAGGCAGACTGATAGGATAATGTGACATTTTAGATACCACATAGATAGGTATCCCCCACCCCCACCTCCCCTCCCCGGATTTCTCTCTAATTTGATCCTTCAGATTTTTCAGGGGTGCATCCCTAGGTTTGTTTTCTTGGCTGTCCATGGTATTCTCAGGCATCTTCTCCAATCCCAAAGTTCAGAAATATCAGTACCGCTTCTTCAAAATCCAGTTTTTGTGTCCATAGTGTGTCAAAGGGAAATACCATCGCTTGCATCATTCTGATCTGTACCTTCCTAGCTATGGGCACCTCATAGCAGCTGAATATATTTTTTACAAGACTTCTATTGTGGCTCTACAAAGTGCTGGCCCATGATGTGTTTCTTGACTGCTTGTTCCTTCATTATTGCTTGTGGGTCCTGAAAAGCAGAAGCTTTCTAACTGGAGAGATCTACGTTCAGTGTTCAGCTATGGACATAAAAATAATTACAAACCAGTCCTCCTTTCTTAGTAAAAGTCACCTGAAAAGATTGAACTGAAGATTAACTGGATCGATCTATGTACTGCATTCTGACCTTTTTAGTAAGTTTTTAAAATGTATTAAATGTGACTTGTAAATTCTAAATTTTAATTATTTCTTCAAATAAATTGTGCTGGAAATAAGCAAATGAGTTATGATTTCAAATGAATAATCCAAGCCTTATATTAATCTCTTGACCCTCTTTCTCCTTTGGGGCGTGGACTTGTACTGGAGGCTTTTATCCAGTATTTTCAATATGTCCTGGATAGATTTTAGTTAAAAGTGGTGCCATTAGTCTACATTGTTACTTTCTGGCTTTCAGGCTGAAACCTTAGTACTGCAATCCAGCAATTGAGAAAGAAAGTCTAAAGTTTGTAAGTTGATTTCATTCATTTTGTACCAGTTATTTTTAGCTGACACATTGAAGCATTGATTCCAGATAAAATCTTCTTTGGTTGATTTGAATGTTTCAAAAATCAATATTGTAAACATTGGTATGCAATCATGTACTTCCTAAAAAAGCATCAGCCAGTTTTGCATAGTTAGACGAAAACAAGATGGATATGCAGCAGTTGAGTTTGAGGGAGATTTTACCTTACTTTTTATGGTTCTAAACCAGGGCTCCCCAAACTTGGTAACTTTAAGACTTGTGGATTTGCTATATTGGCTGGAGAATTCTGGGAGTTGAAGTCCACAGTTCTTAAAATTGCCAAGTTTGAAGACCTCTGTTCTAAACATACTTTTAACACAGGTAATTTGCTATAATTACTGTTTAGTTTATTATGCTTTGAGTTTCTGCTGTGACTTTAGTACAAGATCAGATAACTTTGTTTAGTATCAGGAAGTCTGACCAATAGATTTGCTATAATTGCAGCAATTATCTGTCTCTGAGTAGCAAAGATCTACTTTGCATCCCAGGATTTTTTCCCCTCCTGTCTCATCAATGAAATGTGAAAAGGCAATTTTACCACTCCTAATCAGTTTGTATTGTATGGGTACAGGGTTTGAGTTCAGTATGTGCAAATAGGTGTCCTTCTACTGTTGGCTTCTAAAGAACTTTGGCTGTAATAAACATTACCATATACTATTGTTGACAAATCAGTTTTATATACAACAAGCATTTCAGCAACCTTTAAAACGGAATAATCAATTATCACAAATTGTGACTCTGTGCCAGTTTAGGTCACCAAGGGGCTCTATTTATTTTGAGAAGAAAATCTAAGAGTAGTGTTAAAATCCTGCTTCCCAAAGTGTCTTTAGAAAGATGGAAAGGCAGTGTTTGCATTTTGTCATGCAAGATAAGTTTATGTAGAACGAAATGCCTGGAGAGAGAGCCCCAGTCAATCACACGGTCCTCCTGGAGCATGTTCAGCAGCTTTGAAAACTACTGCATTCTTTCTTCATGAGTCACGCCTGCTAAAGTTTGGAATAAGTAAGAGGACATGTAGATACTTTCCCAACCAGCATTATATTTTAGGTGGCTAAGGTTGAGTTAGCAGAGTGAAATCTGCTGGAAGAAACAGTAGCTCTCTTTATTATTTATTCAGTTTGGTTCCCAGAGCGAAGATTCTCAGCTTTATAGTGTACTTCAATTAATTGATACCTTTTGTTTATTGAAATAATGTAGGTGCCTACTAGGCAGTGAGTTATGTTGTAGTAATTATGCTTAAATATTGTGCTTATTGGAAGTTGACATATCTTATAATTGTCCCATGAAAGCTGTATACATAGAAGTTGCCTTGCATGCATCCTTTCAAGGACCCTATTTTGGCCCCTCTACAGATAGTAATTTACATTAAAATATTTTTAATGATTGTGATTTATTATCCAAGTGCAATCCTGAGTGAGCCTGGCCTGGTTTTGATTTTCTTCTTTGACTGTCTTTTACTGGGACATTTTAATAGTCCTGAATTAATCTTCTCTTTTTTATTCGCTTTTAACAAATCCTTTTATTTGATTCAGTTTCTGATAAGTTGTTTATGGAACTATGTCAGGTCCTAGAAAAAAGCAAATAAACCACTTCAAATGTCTACATTCACACATTAGTTGCTGATCTGAACTAAGCTATTGATGAGTATTAACACAATTTTGAGGTAGGTCAGATTTGTTTAACACTTCTATATGAAATACTCTATTTAAAAGTTTTCAGCAATGTATTTGTGTAAGGAAATAACCATTTAAACTGCAAGTCCTTAAGCAATGGAAATGTTTTCTAGCCCAAATAATTTCAAAATTTTAATCATCTTAATATCTGGTTCAGTGCCATATGTTGTTTTGGAAAGCACATTGCACATTCACTGGCTGCTTGTCTTTGATAGGGAAATCACAGCTTTAGTATATTTGGAGATCGTGCCTCTTACATTAGTGCTTAAAATATAATTGTAGCAATTTGTTCTTAAGCTATTACTGATCTAAGGCTGTTTGCATCAAATGGGGAAAAAAAACTAGTTTTGAAGAATATAGCAGAAAAATAATTGTGTTAGTCATTCCTCCTTATTTTTGTCAATTTGTGAGATTTGTGCTGAAGTATTCTATCAGCCATGCTGCTAATGTTCATGCATTGTGCATGTTTTTGTTATGGGGTATAATTTTTTCTGAACTGTATTTTGCTTTAATTTTTTTTCTTCTGTTGTTATGGCAACTCAGTCCAATGTAGCAGTGATTGCTAACAAGTGCTAGGTTATAGTGCCTTTTTAAAATGAAGATGCATTAGTCATGTTGCAGTTTTTTGGCCATAGAATTTTGCTGGTTTGGAGATGTTCTTCACATATTGTAGCATGACTGCAGGTCTTCCAGCACCTTTCGGGATGTAATGTAAATATATTTTACAAATAGTTCTTTTGAGTACAAGAATTGAATTCCTCATGGGGTCTTAAAAATTTCTATAGCATCTGTTGAGTGGGTTTCAAATCTTGTATTTTAGATTTGGGTAACTAACAATTTCATTAGAGATATTTTACTTCTGTGTGATGGAGTTCTTTCAGAAGATATTAATATTTTGAAATGCAGACGTTCACATTTGTGTCCATGAAGAAGAAATGCCTTTTACAATATTTTATAAAAAAACAAATGGTTATCTTATTGACCGTCTTGTCCTTAAAAGCCTGACATTTATGCTGTTTATTTAAAGTAGCCATGTTGTTAAGGAATATTTATGCTAAAGGAAAATGAATTTCTGCTTTGTTCGTCTGGCTTTTCAAGGTTTTTTTTTTATAAAAGCAGTGCGTTTCTTATGTAAAAGTCAACACATACAGATCACGTTCTTATAGATTCATGATGGCGAACCTATAGCACGTGTGCCACAAGTGTCATGCAGAGTTCTCTCTGCGGGCATGTGAGCAGACGCCAAGGTCAGCTCTACCACGCATGTATGTGTGCCTCCCTCCGGCCCGCTGATTTTTGGGTCTCTGCCACACATGCATGAGGCACGTGGGGCCTGGGGGCATGCATGGGGGGGCAGGGGGAAGCATGGGGGGCAGTGCACTTTTGTGCCCTGTTTTTGGTTTGAGGAGACTTCAGGGTGCCCAGAACAGGACGCAGGGGGGTCGTGCACATCCAGGGGGGGAGTGCGTGGTGGGATGGCGTGGGAGGAGCATTGGGGTTGTATGTGTACATGCAGGGGGGCAGGGGGCATTACATTATCGGTGTAGTCATGCGTGTGCATGATTTCGGCATGCAAAAACAAAAAGGTTAGCCATCATTGTTATAGGTTGACAGAACTGGACTTATCTCCATTTGGTAGCATTGATAGGCAAACTACGGCCTAAACACAAAAAGAATCAGACACCATAAACAAAAACAAAAACCAGGAAACTTCTTGTCATCCTTAACTTTGAGGCTCCGTTTCGAATTCCATAAGTAAATGATGAGAAGTGCCAGAAGACATACCGTATTTTTCAGACTATAACATGCACTTTGTTGTCTCCAAAAAGGGGGTGAAAATGTCTGTGCGCCTTATAGACCGAATATTGCCGAAGCCCCGCCCACCCGCCCCTTTTTCAGCCTTTTTTTGGGCCATTTTTGAGGCTTTTCTTGCCCCCCCCCAAGGGCTGAAAAAGCCTCAAAAACGCGCCAAAAAAACCCTCGAAAAGCTTCAAAAATGTGCCAAAAAAGCCCCCCAAATGGGCCAGAAAAGCCTCAAGTAGGTAGAAAAAAGGCTGGGAAAGTGCCAACACCCCCCCCAAAAAGGGCCACAAATGAAGCGCACAGAGGCCAAAACCCCCCTTTTTTGGTTTTCCTCTTCTAAATTTGGTTGAGTCTTGCAGTCAGGTGCATCTTATAATCCAAAAAATACGGTAATCGAAATGACTTAATGTACCCATTGGCTGCCACCCCCCCCTCCCCGACTCCCCCAGCTGTTCCAAATGCTTTCCTCTTGATGATAAGATTTCTAAAAACCACATTTTTGTGGGAATGTTCAGAGTCCTCTGTTTCTTTTCCAGCACAAAAATAGCTGACAGGAGAGAGATTGGCTTGAATTAAGCCAGTTCCTTCCATATGGCCAAATGCTTCTGTGCATGCAAGGGTTGGGATTATTGTCCAAGGTCTTCTTTTCGAGTACGGTTGATCTACTGCGTTGGAGAGTTTTTGGGAGCGTCCGTCCTCCGTGTGGGTGCCTCTTCCTTGGAGGAACAGTGGCAGCAGTGGGGCTGGCGACTGTGGTCCTATGGCATCCTATCTGCTCTGGCATCACTAGTTTTTGAGGGTGTGGTAAATAGACTATTATATAAATTACATTAAATATTCCAGTTGGTTGCCATTTTCTTCTAAGCTCTTCCGTATTCGATGGCTCTGAACATTTCTAAGTTTCTTAACGTGCTCTCTGAAGAAAACAATAAAGCACATTGTGATTGGCACACAGGGCCTGGTTTTGGTGTGCTGTGTATATAACCAGTCTTATGAAGCTTGGCCTAAGAGTGTTTTTGTATTTCAGAGCCCTTAATTTTCTTAAGCTGTTTTTGGAGGAAAAGATTGTTGAAATAATCATCAGACCATTGCATGTTCCCAATAAACCATTCCTTTTGTTAAAGGAATCTTGCAATTCTTGGTAATTAAAAGACAGTTTTTAACTTCAGTGTGTAACGGAGAGGCAGAGTGCCTTGTGATGTACCTGAATAGCCTATGGTTATCACCTAAAGAGGAATACTGGACTTATAATATCACTGGGAACAAATTGTAGTTATTCTTAATTCTGTATCGTGTTCAATGCAAATTCATAGATTTGAAGCCTACTATTTTGTATGTACTGAAAAAATAGTTTATTTTATCCAGAATATGAGAGAAAACTTTAATAACTACTTTTAATAGCAAAGTTGCCCATTGTAAACAGGCCATTGCTCTATGTGGCATTTCTGGCTAAATAGTATTGTTACTAGTATGCTATTCAATGCTTATGCTTGCATCTTTTTTTTTTAGTTTTTCCACGTTAAGTAGATTAATGATATTTGATAGGTGGAAAGGATGTAGAGGGAATGAGGGGAAAAGAAGCAAAGAGGATAGGATTTTCTTGTAATAATGACCAACTCAGTTAACTTGCTTTTTTGCTTTAAGGTTATATAAAAGAAAGTTATATTAAAGGTTATATTAAAATTTTAGAAAATATGTAGCATTTTGCAGTAAATTTCTGTTGTTGCTACATTTATAAATTTCTGTTGGATCCTAACCCAATATTATCTAGAGTATTTTTTTCTGACCATTTCTGAATATAGACTAGGGTTGCTGGACCTTTCCAGCATCTTCCATTCTCCCCCCCCCCCCCAAAAAAAACCCAAATCCTGTTTGCATGTGAAAGCAAAGCACAACAAATTATCTTGTAATAAAAGCAGTAATAGGTAGTTTTACCTATGGGCATTTTTTCCTTGTATGTGGGCCAGGAAGATCCACATACAAACTTCAGCTCCAGCAGAGTATGAAGTGAATTTGCCTGAACAGTTTTCCCCACAGATTTTGTTTTAATTATGGGCTGAAATTTTAAATTTTATGGTGATTAAATTCTTAACTGAAATAATAAATTACCCTAATGGTGATATAGGAAGGATTGTATGGGTGTCACAATTGAAATGTTGAACTGGTACCTGGGCCTAGGGTTATATTCTTCCTGAAGCATTCAGCCCATTACCTTGTTTTAAAATAGGTTAATTTTCTCTAAATGATTATTATTAGGAAAAATTGTAAAAACCCTATGGACTTTTTGAAGGAAGACTCAGATAAAAATATGGTGATCAGGGATGAAGAAGGTTAGTTTTGCCATCCTCAAAGTTCTGTGAAGTTTGCACAATGGTGCCTATACAAGTAGAATCAATAAAATGTATCATTTTACTTGCTTTGTTTCATCTCTGCATCACATGCTGCCTCTTTCTGTTTAGAATTGCAAAAGATCCCTGTGGCAGCTCACTGAAATAGAAGCGGTAATATTAGAAAGGCCTTTTTCTTTTCAGGAGAGCACTTAGAAAAAAAAAACACCAGTCAGACTCTTTGCTTTTTATCTCTGCATTCCCTCTCCATCTGTTCCTTGCTTTACCGTGTGCCCTGGAAGTTCACCCGCCACCTGTCCCTAAAACGAATTCTCCTTTCGCAGATATATTCCATTTTAGATTGTTTGACATTGTTTGGTGGCGGCTGATGTGGTTTTTACTTTCTGAAAAAGGCATGGAAATGGAATCTTTTGTCATTGTCCTTCTGGATTGGTTTGTTTTGCCAGGTACCCCATTGGTTTAGTTTCCCAAGTTCAGAGACTTTTTACTGTTGTGTTTGTATTGCCAATGTTATTTGAATCAAGCAGCCTTAGGAAGTACTGAACCCTTTCTGAGCCAAAAAAGCCGCTACCGGCGCCGCCTTGTTCTTCGTGCTGGCGGCACATGCGCACCCAATTGCCTGCTGCGCCGGAGGGACTTGTCCAGGCAAGTCCGAGTGTAGCGACGTAGCAGGCAATGGGATGTGCACGTGCGGCTGGCGTGAAGAACGGCGGTGATGGCAGCAGCTTTTTTGGCGACCTCCAGTAATTTCCGGCAGCCTCCAGCCAGCCGCTGCTGCCAAGATGTGACTGGCAAAGAGGCGGCGGCTGGGAGGCTTCTCGCGGTTGCACCGAAAAAGAGAGCTTGCCTTCCGGAGTCCGGATCAGCCACAGTGGGAGGAAGGTAAGCCCGAAGAAAGAGGCAGTCGTGGGGGAGGAAGCTGGGCTAGGGCCAGGGCCTCTGAAGGAGGGGAACCAGTGCAACACATGCAACTGGCAAAGGGAGAGCGGGTGGCTGCTCTGGGGCCTCGAGGAATGATGCGTCCCTGGGGCTCCTGACCCAAGGCGAAGGGCGAGCGGGCGGCATGCTTACTTACCTTTGGTGATCTGAGCAGAGTGGGCAAGGCGCAGAGGTGACTCGTAAAGCGAGTAGCTGGGCTGCGTGGCAAAGCAACATGTATAGGGCTGGGATGGGTGGGTCGAGCAAGCAGCAGGCGGGGTGAGCGAGCAACTGGGCCGGAGGCGGGATCAGTCAGAGGTCGCTACTGGTTTGGCAAACCAGGCTAAATTTCTCTTACCGGTTTCCCCGAACCGGTGCAAACCAGCTGAATACCACCTCTGCATGCTACAGTATGGTTACACCTCTCGTATTCGTCCAGTGTCTCTCTGACATTAGATGTGGTTTTGAGATTCAAAGTTTTCCCCAGTAATCTTTCGTTGGTAGGAACTCCACTGCACATTTCTGCCCTCTTAGCATTTTAGTCTTAGTTATAGTCCAGCGGGCCTTGCTTTTCCTCCAGAGATACCTATGGTTTCCAGGTGTGCTGCCATCCAAAGGGATTTAGAAGACCAAATGTGATTAGCTTCATGTGGTAAACGATATCATGTTAGACAATTATTTAGCTATCCCATTTTGTTGCTAAAATTAATATTTGTTGCAGTCTTTTATTTATTGCATTTACTTGAGAGTGCTGCGTGTCTAGAT
This sequence comes from Thamnophis elegans, assembly GCF_009769535.1. Classification (NCBI taxonomy): domain Eukaryota; kingdom Metazoa; phylum Chordata; class Lepidosauria; order Squamata; family Natricidae; genus Thamnophis; species Thamnophis elegans. The sequence continues at coordinate 49,012,561 of NC_045554.1, read as the reverse complement.
GTTGACTATGTGCTAAGCGTACAAGGCTCCCTTTTCTAGGTTTGCCTGGGCAAACTTAAGAGCCGCTCTCTTCTCTGCAGTTATGAGTCATGACTTGTTCTAAAATGCTAATACAGACACCAGATATTCCTGTGTGTGAGCTTGTGGAATACTGCTTCTCTATTTAAAAGTTGCCATAAATAGTTTAATTTTAAGCGATACCTTTACTTTAGAGGTGGAATTTGAGCCAGTTTCTTCAGATATTCTTTACGTGCTTCTGTTTTAAAAATTTTTTTCTCAGGGCAAGAATAACAAGTACAGTAAACAAGTTACATAAATTTGTGAATTGCAAATTATCCCAACCTCTAAACTTGCTACAAGATTAGCCTGCTACCCTTGTCTTTCTGGCACTACAGAGCAGAAACAATTCTTTCATATACATGTCCGTGTGTTTGTTTGCACATATACAAAATTTTAATTGTACTATCCTGTCAAGTAATTTTTGTGAACCTTTTGTATTAATGGAGTTTTGAAAGAGCTAGACAAAATGAAATGGAAACCGAGTTTAAAGGAAAATGTGTATAATTTAAACATGCATTTTTCTCTGAAATATTCATGGGGCTCTTTTTGTCTTTCAGAATATAGCACTGCTTCCGGGACACCCTTCTGTTGGATTTTATCTATGTCCAGCTAACTGCTGCTTTCAGCTATGGAATCGGTAAATATTTTTTGCCTTTTTTCAGTGGAATACTTTACATAAGTATGATTTAAAAAAAATTAAAGTGGATAATGTTTTTTCATGGCACTTAAATAGGAGTCTTTTTAATGGTAAGTAGCTCAATTTGTGCTGGTTGTAACACAGGATAATGTCTTCAACTTGTTCAGAAATTATAATTTTATACAGAATATAGCAAGCTGCTAATTGCAGTCTAATGTGAGATTGGATGTTCTCTTCTTAAGGCCTCTTGCCAGGAGAGAGTTATGTCTGAAAAGGTTATATCTGCCAGCACTTGCTGCTTGCTGCGAATGGCCAACCGACCAAGTGCTGGATGGCAAGGTAGTTTTAAGAGAGGTTGTGCATCCTTGGCTCAGTTGTGTTTGTGCAAAGTCTTGTGCCAAAGACTAGCTTTATTCATACATTTGAACAGAAAAAAATCAGGGCAATGTGTGGAAGAGACTCCAAAGTTCTGAAATTGCTCTTCAGAATATTGAACATGATTTTTGAAGGAGTTTCATTACAGTGCAATAGCCAAAGAGCAAGAATGGTGTTCTAAGTGTGGCTTGTGCTGTAGATTTGTGCCTGCCTCTCCTCCCTTCCATCCATCGGAATCTTGGTAAAGGTTATACATTAACCAACTTTTCAATTCCGATTGAGACTCGGCAAGGAGAGGCCAGCTGAGTGACTTGTTAGTGAAAAGGAATGTTCTTTCCTACTAGCACTTCTGCTAGGAGAGGTTCGTGTCCTTCAGCTCGGCTAAAGACCAAAGTTCTCCTGTTGCGCAAAGCCTGCGGATCAGGGTTTGCCAAGAGCAGGGCTCCTAAAGGGTAATGTGGCAAAAAACTCCAAATGTTTGAGGATAGTTGTCACCAGGATGGTGGCGGTTGGCCTTTTGTTTCTTACGTATAGCTAGAAAATATGAATCTCCCAGCATCTTTGCAAGACGATTGTTTTCCTTCTGCATTTGGAAAGTTCGGTTTCAGGTGTGTTCTTAGTTTAGTCTATAGCTGGAATAGCTACCCTGTTTTCCCGAAAATAAGACCTCCCCGGATAATAAGCCCTTGAGCGCATGCGCTGAAATAAGCCTTCCTCCCAAATATTTCAACACAGCAGCAGCCATGAGGTGACCACGCTCGCCGCCTCCTGCACCTCAAAAATAATAAGACCTCCCCGAAAATAAGGCCAAGCACTTAAATTAATATGCCAGAGTAAAAGATCTATTTCAATTAATGAGTAATTTCTTCAATATTTTGGTTAAGGTGTTGGGCCTATTAGTTTCCTAGTTGGGGCCTATTAAATAATGAGGTGTGGCCTTTGGTCCATAGGTAACAAATTGACAGCACTAGAGACTGTCTTTTGATCTGCTTCTCAGCAACTCTCTAAAAACTAAACAGAATTGGACCAAGAGTTGGGAATGAAGTGGGGAATAGCAGCAGAAGAATATGAGCTAGAAAGAGCTGCCTCTGGCTGGACTCTGTGGAGAAAAATATACCTGGAAAAAGGAAATTCTGATAGCATGTGCACAAGAAAGGCAATTTGGCAATGCTTTTGTTGCTGAATCCTCCTCTTTCTTCTTGGTTACGAGACTCAGGAAGTGGCCTTTAGGGTTGGAGCATCCTGATGAGGTTGTATTGGCTTGTGGAAGGAATAGGCCATGCTTGTTCAACGTGGGTGCGCAGATATGATCAGTGTGAGTCTGGGGTATCTATCATGGCCTGTTTGCCTTGGGAGACTCTTCTGGACATATACACGTCCAACGACGTAGCCCATGTTTTCCACGCAAGCTCTTTTCCCTTGTCAAGGCCCCCATCACAGAAGGAGGCATCCTTATGAATCTCTGCTAAATGTACTATTTTTATTTTACTCTGATCAAATAAATTATACTTGTAGCTTTGACTTACATAATAGGTATGAATTTGGGTGTTGTAAAGACAGGAAAAGTCTTTTCGGAAAAAAAAAAAAGTAGGAGATGTTGTAACATAATTCCTTGTGTAGGTGTGGGTCACCCATGGCCCAGTTCATACCAGGGCATGCAGAGCCACGCTGAACCACACAGGAGAAAACAAACTCCTAAAACTCCATAACATCCTGATAGTGCATAACATAACATCCTGAGATGTGCCCTACCAATGACGCCCAGGATTTGACCATATATAGACAGAACTTCCCTGAGCAGTAGATTAGAAATTGTAGTTTTACAGGCTGTCTTAAATCACATGCTGATTACTGATTTGCTCCTCCTGCCTTTGTCCTATCTCAATAAAAGGGGCTTCCAGACCCCCAATCTGGGTCGCTCCATCCCGAGAAAGATCGTGTCCTGTCTTTTCTCCACATTGGCCTCATGGACGAACCACGGGAACGTTACATTTGGGGACTCAAAGTTGTATTAAACATGTTGAAAGGATCCCAAAAGATGAGTGTCAAACGCTATTTTACTCTAAGTGTCACTGCACATATTCTACATTTCGGATGGCATAGGAACTTAAAGATTATATTCCTGTGAATATAAAAAAGATTTAAACTGTTACTTAACTTTCATTATCCTACAGAGATGTCCCTTTAATCGAGTCATCCAGTGAGGTGCACACCTGTAATCCTTTACCAAATTCCCAGTCTATAATTCATATAAGGTCGTTTCAAGTGCTCCGGAGGCTTCAGGGACCTTCAGGAGGCTTCCCTGAAGCCTTCGGAGCAGTCAAAACGACCCTCCGAGCAAACAGGAAGTCCGTTCCTGAACTTCCGGTTTGCCCATAGGGCCGGTTTTTTGTGCTCCGGAGGCTTCAGGGAAGTTCATGAAGCCTCCGGAGGGCCTCCGGGGTGGGGGGGGGGCGGCTCTTTTCGCCCTCCCCAGGCTCCTATAAAGTCTCTGGAGCCCTGGGGAGGGCGAAAATGGCTTAAAAAAAGGGTGAACTCGGCTGACAGAGCAGCGCCTTGCGTGCCCTGACAAATGGCTCTGCGTGCCACAGGTTCGCCATATCACTGTGCTAGAGATACCAGAGACTATAGCAATAAGGAAAGTTTCTGAATCTGTTAAACTAGGAAAGATGCCTGAGTCAGATGGATTTTCAGGTTCTTATAAAGATCTTGAGGATGAACCTTTACAAAACACAATGAATACTGAGGAAGGATGCCGGAGTGTTAGAAAGGGGCCATTAAAATTACCAAAAACAAGATTTGACTTTAAAGAGAGACTATAGGATGATATCATTGTTGAATAAGGATTACAGGTTGTTCGTACTGATTCTAGCTGATAGGCTGAAAATAATTTAATGGAGGGTTTTACCTATAAGATAATGCTAGAAATGTATTGGACATTTAGGAGTATTTGCAAGAGCATAAAAAAAAAAAAGCCAAATTGATGTTGAATGCAGAGATTTGGATGGGTTTTCTTGTTCAAAGTTTTGGAAGATACGAATTTTGGAGAGAACTTTATAAAATGGATAAACGAGCCGAGGTGGCGCAGTGGTTAGGGTGCAGTACTGCAGGCCTCTTCAGCTGACTGTTATCTGCAGTTCAGCGGTTCTAATCTCACCGGCTCAAGGTTGACTCAGCCTTCCATCCTTCCGAGGTGGGTGAAATGAGGACCCAGACTGTGGGGGCGATAGGCTGACTCTGTAAACCGCTTAGAGAGGGCTGAAAGCCCTATGAAGCGGTATATAAGTCTAACTGCTATAAGATCAATTTACACTGCACAGAAAGTATAAATGGAGATCTAACAACTGTGAGATACAAAAAAGAACAAGAGAGGGATACCCACAATCTCCTATCTTGTTTATTTTGTTTTTGAAATACTGAATAAAGATATAAGACAAAAGGAGAAACCTATGCAAGTAAAAATTGAAAAAGAAACTTTTTTAGATGACGTGGTGTTGGTTCTGGAAGATTCTTTGAAGGGAATTGAAACATTAATGGGCAAATTAATTTGGTGCATTAGCAGGTTTAAAGATGGATAAACAAAAGATGTAGATGTTAACGGAAATGTGAAAATAGAAGAACAAACAATTGATGAATAAGGTGGCGTTTTAAGATTGAAAAGAAAGTAAAAATATCTGGATGTCATTATGACAAATATGAATTGTATGTTATTTGAAAATAACTATATTAAGACATGGAATGATAGTAAAACAGATATGTTAAGATACAACTGTCATTGCTGGGGAAAATTCCTGTAATAAAAACGAATGTCTTGCCTACAATCCTGTTTTTGTTCCAAACAATACCTATTTTGACAACTGATGCACCATTTAAACAGTGGCAGAAGGATATACCTAAGTTCGTGTGGAAGGGAAAAAACATGAATTAAATACAAAGTGCTATGAGATGCAAAGTAGAGGATTGGGTTTACTTGATTTGAAAATGTTTCTTGCATCGTGCTGTTTGGTTTCGATATAAGTGGGTGTTGCTGAGAACTAGAAGGCTTTTGGAGCTAGGAGGAGCGTGACTTGAGATTTGGGTAGCATAGATATTTTTGGTACAATAAGTCAAGTTTAATGAGGATATTGAAAAAAAACATTCTGGTAAATGTATCACATTGAGAATATGAAATGGATACGAACTGTTGTGCCATAAAGCACCTTTATGGATCTCAGCACAAGAAGAAGCATTTCATAGGTGAGAAATAATAGGCAGACATGAATAGCTAACATTGTGAGATACTGGAATTTTGTTGAGGGGAATCAAAATAAAACCAAGAGAAGAACTGGTAACAAATGTTTGTAGTTGTCAGTGGTTTTCTAATTTACATTTATTAGAAAGATTTAAACTAGCCAACATAATTAATGGTTTTGAACAAAGTAAGATTGAATGTAAAGTAGTATTGTATACAAATGATGAAATGTGGTTGCTAAAAGTATAAACTATGGAAAATGAAATGTGAAGTGAAAAAATCTATAAAAGTGGGTTAAAACTTTTGGTCATAATATACACATGAAAAAATATGTCCCTGAATGGATTGAAGTTTATACTTTATATGTATAATCTTAAAGATATTTTTTATAAAATGATATATTGTTGGCATATGCATACTGAAAGCTTATGTACAGGAGACAAATTCCTTGTGTGTCCGATCACACTTGGCCTATGAATATGTCACCAGAGAAATTGTCTAGAATGTATAAAGGCATTTCAAATTGATATTGGAAATATAAACAACAAGAAGGGACATTTTATATTTGGTTGATGTGCAAAAAAGGTAGAAAATTCTGGGTTTTGTTGGTGGTTACATTGAAGAGTATAAATCAGTCCTTTTATTTTGAAAATTCGACAGAATGTACAGTGCTGTGTTTTGTGATGTTGAATGTCTTTATAGTGTAAGCATATTTATCTACTCAGGGTTGAGGTCCATCGAGTTCATGGGGCTTATTGCCCCACAAATGTGCTTAAAATTGTATCTCTATTCTTTTCCACAAAATGCCAACTAGGGTAATGAATACAGGCCACCACCAAATATTTAACACAAGAAGAGGATGGTTCATTTAAAGTAAAGCTGTTCTTGTAATTATGCTAGTAATGAGCCAGTTTGCTGGCCTAGAAACCAAGGTGGTGAGTTCTAGTCCAGCCTTAGGCATGAAAGCCAGCTGGATGACTTTGGGTGGCTCCCTGCTTTCAGCCCTTGTAAGGTGGTTGTTATGGGGAAAATAGGAGGAAAGAGTATTGTATTAGGTATATTTGCAACCTTGAGTTATATTAAAAAAGGGGAGGGGGATAGAGTGATCCTACTAAAACTAAAGATAGGAAGAGGAGAAAAACATATTTGTTACATCAGACCTGAGCATTTTACGGTTTGCGGGCCACACCTGTCTGTCTGGCCCACAGGGGCACTGGGAGCAAGCACCCTCCACAATGGTTCTAGTTGTGACCCCCACAGGAAAATGTATCCCCCCCTCACCCCCAATGTTACATGGACATGGCTCTTTTAGAAACGCTGAGTACTGTGTATTAAAATGAATGAGTACTAAAATGAATTTCAATGGTGAAAAGAGTAAGGTTCTACATTTAGGCAAGAAAAACAAAATGCACAGGTACAGTATAGGTGGTACCTTGCTCAACAGTAGAAACTGCGAGAGGGATCTTGGAGTCCTAGTGGACAACCATTTAAATAGGAGCCAGCCGTGCGCAGCAACTGCCAAAAAAGCCAACACAGTTCTAGGCTGCATCAACAGAGGGAGAGAATCAAGATCACGAGAAGGGTTAATACCACTTTACAAGGCCTTGGGAAGGCCACACTTGGAATACGGCATCCAGTTATGGTCGCCACGATGTAGAAAAGATGTGGAGACTCTCGAAAGATTGCAGAGAAGAGCAACAAAGATGATTAGGGGACTGGAGGCTAAAACATAATGAAGAACTGTTGCAGGAACTGGGGCTGTCTAGTTTAATGAAAAGAAGGACTGGGGAGAAATGATAGCAGTCTTCCAATATCTCAGGGGTTGCCCCAAAGAAGAGGGAGTCAAACTATTCTCCAAGGCACCTGAGGGCAGAACAAGAAGCAATGGGTGGAAACTAATCAAGGAGAGAATCAAGCTAGAACTGAGGAGAAATTTCCTGACAGTGAGAACAATTAATCAGTGGAACAGAAGTTGCCCCCAGAAGTTGTGAATGCCCCAACATTGGAAGTCTTTAAGAAGATGTTGGATAGCCATTTGTCTGAAATGGTATAGGGTTTCCTGCCTAGGCATGGGGTTGGACTAGAATACCTCCAAGGTCCCTTCCAACTCTGCTATTGTATTGTATTGTATTGTGTTGTATTGTATTGTTGTTCAGTCAATATATCTCTGTAAATAAAGATTTGGAACACTGAAATGTTATTTTTCAAAGAGCAACTTTCCTTCTGCCAATTTTGCTTAAGTGTAGTAGTGACATTCCCAACTTCAGTTGATTTTAACGTTCAGCATTGCACTCTGTAGTAGAAGTAACTTTAGGAAAAAATGGAATAAAATAAGATGATCCACTTGCGTACATACTCTAGGTTCATATTTAGCACTTCTTTTCATATCACTATAAAAAAGGATAAATTCTTGCATTTCACTTTCTAAGCTGAACGTGTCAGAGAGGATTAAAATCATATGTGATGAGTTAACCTTTAGTGACTAATGCTTTGTCTGGATGTGCTAATTTTAGTTCCTTTCTCCAGTGGCCCAGCTAGAAAGTGGAAGAATCATTTGGGCCTACTATTTGCAATCCTGGGCATATACACACAGTGTTGTTTCTTTCATTATAACATTTGTTCCTTCTGACGTCTTCTAATCTAAATTAACAAATAATGGGTGAGGATGTTCTGCATTCATATCTTTTCAAAGTTCCTCTGGCAATGTTAGTAATGTGCAATGTAGCTGCTCATTGCCTTGTTGTAAAAACAGACATACAATCTCAAAGCTTGGGATAAAACACACTTCTGGTTCAATCAGTTCCATCTCCTGCCACTGATGATAAGAAATTGTGGGTGGTATAGTCTAGAATATTTGGGGTACCTTTTGTTTATTGCAAACTAGAAATGAAAAATTGTCTCCTGGCCTTTCAGGAAGAGGATGGAGGGATTGACGGTTTCTTTTTCATATCTGAGTGCCGTTGCTTTTTCTTGAGACAAAGAATCAGTGCTGTGAAAGAGGTTCCATATACTATGGCTTGATACTAAGGATCAGGAATGACCATTTTTTTGTAGGCACTAATGAGTGGCCTCTGATTCCCAGAAAGGTGTTCCATTAAAACTCTAAAAGAACACCCACTGTTTCTCATTTTCCCTGCCTTTTTGCATAAGGAGCTCAGCCCTTTGCTGAACTCTGAAAGCAAATGAAAATAATGAATTCTTCCTCCAAGAATAGCAATAGCAGTTAGACTTATATACCGCTTCATAGGGCTTTCAGCCCTCTCTAAGCGGTTTACAGAGTCAGCATATCGCCCCCAACAACAATCCGGGTCCTCATTTTACCCACCTCGGAAGGATGGAAGGCTGAGTCAACCCTGAGCCGGTGAGATTTGAACCGCCGAACTGCAGATAACAGTCAGTTGAAGTGGAAATAGAAATATGGTGCATGAAGTTAGACAGGTAGGGGCCCAAATGAATGAGACATTCGTAAAGATGATGAACAAAGCCAAGGAAGAGAGTTGCAGCAGAATGTCAGTTGGCGCTTGAGCGGACGGGGGGAAAATGTGAGAATCCCAAACGTGGTGGCGACTGCCTGTTGTGTATACGCTGACTCCAATGAGCATGGGATGCTTCGTTGGTGAACGTCTCCCTAGCTATCAGAATAAACGAGATAATTGAGAATATTCAAATTAATATAGTCCTTCTTTCCCAATCTGATGCTTTCTGGCTATATTAGACTTCATGGCCAAACTGGGAAAGGACGCCAGATGCCTTTGCAACTCCGCCATAACTAACTTTACTTGATCCATGATTAATTTGATTGTTCAGGTTTTTAACAGTTCTGGTTATTCTCTGGCAATGGCAAAACTTCTTATTGCAGCCTTTTAAGAAATAGACTTCCTCTCTGTGTTGTGCAAACAGAATAAAATCCATTTGTTGTACTTAGTGTTTTTTTTTTAAAACCTCATTCTTGCAGTCTTGCCAATATCCTGTATTTGTTTTTCACAGGAAAGCTTTTAACTTTACTTTAATGCAAGCTGCATTGTGATACATTCTACTTATTTTAATACTTTATAGTTGTACCACAGAGCAAATGGATTCAGAAACTGACCCTTCCTTCCCCCCCCCCTTGCAATTTTTCAGTGAGAAAGATGATTTTTTTCTGAGCTGAGGTTGGTTTTTTGGGGGGGAGGGGAGTTTAAAATAGGAGCCTTTCTTGTCTCCCTGTTTTCCGGCATGTAGCAAATCTTCATTCTCGGCCCAGTTGGCTTTAACAGAAGATGATGACAGGGTCAGCCATGACATGGAAATGGCTGTGATGGTTGCCTTCTTCATGGAGAGCCCTTGGTGGGCAGCCAGGGTTCTCCAGGGACTTGCAGTCCATAACTTTAAATCATTGCACTCTGGTAAACTTTGGTCAATCATAATTTCAGTACTTTTCTTAATAGTTACATTAGAACAGTGTTTCTCAACCTTGGCAACTTGAAGATGTCTGGACTTCAACTCCCAGAATTCCCCAGCCAGCATTCGCTGGCTGGGGAATTCTGGGAGTTGAAGTCCGGACATCTTCAAGTTGCCAAGGTTGAGAAACACTGCATTAGAACAACTAATCTTCTCAAATAAATATAAAAAGAAGACACGATTTGCAGCTGTTGTTTTCCTAGCTACTCACATTTATTGATTTCTAAATCAAATGTAACATCGTCACATTTTTAGAGAGATAATTGAACCCGTAAACATGATTGACAAAAATGGGCTACCAGTACATAAAGTTAAGCTTGGATCTGCTATGTTCATTTGTTTCATTTACTTGGAGTTTCCTCCCAGTAGTTCAAGGCCAAACTCAGGCCTGTTCTGTCCTCACAACAGCCCTGTGATTGGCTCCATAGGGACAGTCCCAGGCTTCCTCGCTGGGTATGATTCTCTGATTTTAAGCTGACATTTTCAGCACTGGGCTGGTTTGCCTAGCAATTTAAAGAATTGTCTGCATTGACAGTCTAGAAGCATCTGTGTTTTTTATCTTATTGTGGTTGATTGTGAGCTGATATAGGCGATAAAATGATCTTCACTGCAACACTTGTTTTTATATATTACTATTTAGGTAGAGGATTTTATTTAAAACATTTTAAAATGTTTACTCATTTTCAGGTACTTGCAATTGTAAACACAGCAAGGCATAGCATCACATACATACACCTCGAAACAGTTTGCATGCGTCGCATTAAGAGATTGTGGCATTTGGATTTTTCTTCAGACCCAGTGTGGCCCCTTTAGTGCAAACCCAATGTTGTTAATGGAAGTGGCAGATCTCATGAGTGCTGCTCCTTGCTTCAGCCTTCATCATCCTTCCCTTCGGTTTTGTCTGAAAGTTCAGTTTGTTAATCTAAGAAGGACAACTAGATAGATAAAATCAGAAGGTGGTTCAGTAATGAATGTAGTAACAATGAAGAATTTGCCAGTAAAGCTCTGTAAAATGTAGCACGATTGAAACTTCTTGTTCACAGGCCCAAACACGTCTAAAGAGCTGCAGCAGAATTAGCAAACGCAAAGTATGAAACTTACAAGCAGCCAATATTTTGGCACATGCAAACCTGTTTATAGGTTAGAAGGAAAATTGGGTTAGAAGGAAAACTGGGTTTCTTAAAGGCTGATTTGAAAGCTGTTCATGTTTAAGCAATTTAGAAATGTCCAACCGTAAACAAGCAATGGTATATTGGGAGTAACGTGATGTTGAAGTGCTGCAAATCTAAATATTACCAGTTTGCAAAGATTCCTCTTTCTTCGTTTAAGTCAGATTGGCTAATTAGGTGGAAAGGATTTGTCTTTTGGGCCAGGGAAGCCTCTATTTTCCCATAAGTCACCAAGAAATGTCCTGCTTCAGATTCAGGTGATTGATTCTGGATTGGTTTCCATGCAGCAGCAAGGAAAGTATAAAAGCAAGCATTACTTGGAGGCCTAAGGAATGTCAGCTCAGCACCCATCCTGATAAATAGTGTCAGAGTTTATTGTGTAAATTCAAATCCAGAAAGCACACACAAATAACTGATTCAGCTGGATTCGTCAACTTCTTTATATACATAAGAATAGATGAATGTACAATACCAACAGGTGGTTCTTCCAAGTAAACCCAAGGCAGGAGAGTTACAGGCAAACACAAGCAGTTCGTTTCATATCAGTAGACAAGCCCAGATAGACTGCTAGTTTACTTCTCAGAGCAGCAGACTGCTTTAGTTTCTGTTTCAATTCTCTGCACAGATTCAGATCTGTTTAAGCTCCCATTGGCTGATTTAGTTGCTGTGCTTATTCATTGCCTGACCTTGTTCCGATGTCCCTCCCAGTCATGAATATTTTAACATATAGGTGGACACTTCCATGTCTCTCCGAACAGGGTTTGGGATTATATGACCGTTTACTCAATGTAGCAGTGGATAGGACCCAATGAGATTAGTAGTACCCTGACTGAAAAGCAGACGGCATAGGACGCTGGGTGTAGATATGCATAGTTCTTCTCAGGACAATCAAGATTAGAATCGAATGATTAAAGTTTATACGAAGATAATAAATTTGTGCTTGTGTTGTCTAGTATAAATTTCACATGCCAAAGAACATTTTTGTTATGATTTTTCCATAATTGTCCATACACTAGTCCTTAGGTATATAAAATGCCATAAATGTTCCTGAGCAGGGAGGAGATATCAGGCAGAGTTTATGTAGTAATTATATTATTGTATTAATTCTTATAAAGCAACTTAGCAAAGGAACTTAGTTCAAAAGATTGTTGAAAGTGCCACTTTCTGAAAAGAATGAAGAGAAAAAGAACCTACTAGCTGAATCATAGGCTGCTACTAAGATTATAAAAATTCTTTTCATAGGTTTTCAGTTGTGTTGAATTCCTAAGTGTCTGTTTTGATTATCCTAGAAGTTTCATTCATTCATTCATTCATTCATTCATTCATTCATTCATTCATTCATTCATTCATTTCCCAAAGTTATATGGTTTCCCAACTCGTCTCGTTGGGCAGCGAACAAGAATCAATACAAACAATAAGTAAAAACAAAACATATACAATATAAATATAACAATTTTGAACCTGAAATTCCTGCAGAAGGTTTGAAACAGTCAGTTTCAAAATGAAATAGCATTTTGTGCTTGAAAGTTTTGCATGCCTCCACAATTCTGTTTGTGTCTTTTAGACTATACCTGTCTGGGCATGGAGCGTCTTATTGCTGATGATAATTACTGATGATGATTACTCTACTGTGTAATCTGCTATGGAACCTTTTCAGCCAAGGAGCAGGGCAAGAAGGATTCCACAAGATTGTACCTACTCATATTTACATGAACCCACCCTAAGTAGAATGTAAGCAAACCAGAAGAGAACAGCTCATTCCTTAAAAATGAGGTATCACGGTAAAGGCCTGATTATCTCAGGGAGCCAGTCCTGCCTCCTGGGGAGCGTATTCCATGACGGAAGGATAGCTGCCAAGGAGGCTTCTTTCCTAGTCCAAGCCCCCTTGACTTGACCCGGATATCAGGCTTCTCCCAGGTCTGCTCTCAAAATGAGCATATTCATACTTGCCAAAGTGGTATTGATCTACCCTGGTGCCATGCTGCATAAGGTGTTGCCCTATTTCGTCAATCCACACGTTCCACTGGCCACTCAGGGAAGCTATGCTGTGGACCCTGAGGGTTAAAGGATTTTGACTGGTGGGCTCTGTTGACCCTGTACTCCGGAACGTCGTGCCCACTCGGGTGAGGCAGGGTCCCACTCTTCCTGCCTTCCAGAAGAGTGTCAAGACCTGGCTCTGCCAACTGACATGGGGGTCTAGGAGTGGCCTGCAGTCCTGGAGGTCGGTGGCAGCTTGAAGGTGCTCCTTTCCCTTTCAGAATCTTTTGATTGTTCAATTCTTAATTTTGTTTTAAATCTGTTTTGCATTGTTTTCTAACTAGGTCGTTGTGTGGTTTTATTTGTAAATTAGCCAGAGTTAAGCAGGTGAGATGGGCTGTGTAAAAAACAACAACAAAAAACAGCACTAGTAATGTACGTACGGTTATATTTATGGATGCTGCCTTTATTTCATTTGTGTACTGCATGTCCACTTGGGACGTGATTCGAGAGTGGATTATGTGCCCAAAGGGTTGTGGCATAGGAGGGTAAAACGGGCACACGAGCTGAAGAACTCTAGCTATGGCCTCAGTCTCTTGATCAAGCAGTAGCTGTCAGCTCAGAACAGCCATATATTTTTGGAGGGTAACTACCAAGAGTACTAGGTAGTAAAAAAATATCATTTGTGACTGAATTCTGAGGTAGGAAATTCATTACAGTGCAATGTGCTTTGGGTTAGCTATATGTTTTACAATATATTAGAATTTCTTCTGAAAAGCGAAGAGTTGCATATATTATTCTTTTGATATTTTAACAAATAGATAAAAGGCCACACGTTCCCAGCGTGTTTGGCTCAGGCCTGCAGTTGGAAGCGGGTTGGTTTTCTTCCCTTCCAGCTGCAGTTTAATGCTACCTTTTGTAAATCCCCTCAGGTCCACACCCTGATCCCTAACCCATCCAACACACACAGATGCATTGTCTGAGGTCCTGGGTTCCATGGAGATCAAAGCGTCACTCAGCCACATCCCCTGAACATCTGAAGCTGTTACAATCCTGGGCATCCCTTGCGGATCCAGGTGCTACACAATTATTAGGTTGAAAGCACCAGGAACGACTGTTCCCAGCTTTCTGTTGTTACTTAACTCTTGACTTGTTTGATTCATTATAGCTGGGGAAAACAGAGATAGTTTAGGCTTGTATGCGGGTAGCTCTTTTCATGCTCAGAATTGTAATTATAGTCTTCTCTTTCAAGCTTACAGCTGTAAAAATGTCTTTTCCATTGTATTAAATAAAACTTGTGTGCGCATGTCTGCATGTGCACCTAACTGATCTAGTAAAGAAAACATTACTAATATTTACCAGCATTTTAAAACTTTTAAATTGTTAATTTAAACTAGTGGAAACGAATTGAAAGAAGCAACTTAGAATTAAGGAAAAATTTCCTGACAGTGAGAACAATTAATCAGTGGAACAGAAGTTGCCTCCAGAAGTTGTGAATGCTCCAACACTGGAAGACTTTAAGAAGATGTTGGATAACCATTTGTCTGAAACGGTATAGGGTTTCTTGCCTAGGCAGGGGGTTGGACTAGAAGACCTCCAGGGTCCCTTCCAACTCTGCTATTGTATTGATTAATTTGGCATAGAAATGTTCGATTGGCTAATTTTGCCATGTATAATTGCTATAGTGTTTTCAGTTGAAAGTCTGAGTAAAACCATTTCATTCATGAAGAAAAAATCAATATCTGCCTGTGGATCTTGAATATAGCAATATTCTACCTGTTTTTCAGTGCTTAAAGCCATTCTAATTATTTTGATTTATTTAAGGTCCTGTCAATTGTTTATTTAGTAAAAAGAAACCCGGCCTATTTTATTTATATTATGCAGAAGGAACCTTTCTTTTAGTTGAGCTGAAGTCTCTGTGAACTTTGATTACACAACAGTCTGAAGCTGTTCCAACCCTGGGCATCTGGGGAAAATGCTGAGGAAAGCGGTGGGTATTTCAGCAAGCTCCATCTGAGGGGTTTGAACCCCTTTCCTGTGTGTGGCAGAGCTGATTTGGGCAGCCTGACCCAAACTGAACAAGAGGCTTTGGGTGTTTTGATGCATGCGTGAAATGAATTTACCTCTTCCTGAATTTGATTTTAATTCACATATTTAGTCTGAAATAGGCTAAAAACTTAACACTGTAGCAGTAATTTTTAAAGGAAGAAGAATTCTCCCCCCCCCCCGAAAACTACCCTGCTTAAGCAATTATATAAATAAAACTAAGGTTGATAGTGAATTCAGACATGCCTCTGAGGCTTTTAACGTAGTGCTATCTTTATACGTTTATGTTTTGGTGGGAGATGTTGTACAACTTCCCAATTGGACTATCGGAACAATAGTGATTTAAATCTAGAACTTGTAATAAGTTGTTTCAGCCAGAATGTTAATAGAAAATGCCCTCTAGAAAAACAACCACTTCCCTCTGCTTGCTTAGAAATAGAGAGACCACTACTCTCTGCTAAATATATACATATGCCAGTATGTATAGCTGTCATTTATCGCAAGGTTGTATAATTCTTCAGATTTAATTCGAAATAGTTACTGGCAGATCTGCTGGGAGGACAGGGCCCTTTTCGGGGATCACAGGGCTGCTGCTGGGTGCTAGAAAGCAGCTTTTCAGACTCTAAAGCAGTGCACAGCCCTCGTGCTCTTATTTACAGCTCCTTTGTCTAAAGATCAATTTTAATTTCTGCCTGCTAGAATATTGGCTGTCTCACTCGACTTTGCATCCTTAGCAGAAGAAGCTAATGAGAAAAGGAGCTTGAAGTAAGACTTGCTAAATATGAGATATTGCAAGCCCCAGTGCAAACAATTCCAGTCAAAAAACAAACCAAAAGCAAGAAGCCAGCACAACAAAGCAATTTAGCGGCACAGAAAGTTTAGCAAAGAATCAAACGTAAAAAAAGACACAGGATGAGGAAAGAAGTCATCAAGCAACAAGTATGTGTGCTAACGAGAAATTATATAGAGCTAGGATTGATGCTAATTGATAGCGGCTTGGTTAAACAATCTCTATTTACTTTAAATCTCTCCAAATCCTGATGAGTAATATTCTGGGGGTGTAAGAAATCCCTAATATTTTTGTGGGATCTTAGGTGCTAAAGGACTGCTGGGAACAAATGTTATTATGCCTGTTGTAAAAATGGGGAGAGGGGAATCTAGGGAAGTCAAAGGAGCCATTCAAAGTGGCAGTAGCACAGGGCTATTATCATCCTGGGCCTTGTGCTGTTCAAGACTATTATTTGGATGAAAAAGAGAGGAGGGGACATTCTAGGCATCAGCAGGGGGAACAAAATTAGGGGCAGCTTTGAGCAGTGGTTGAGGTGGAGAGGATGGCACGTAAGTGGGGAGAGGTAAAGTTTTGCATCTTGAGTAGGAAAACTGTACGGCTGACGGAAACCTGGCATGGCAGTAGAAATGAAAAAGATCTGACTGTTCTCAGTGAACACACATTAAACCTCAGTCAGAAGTGTGATGCAGCTACCGTGTTTCCCCGAAAATACGACCTGTCCCGAAACTAAAGCCTTGCCACATTTTTTGCATGGGCAAAAATATAAGCCCGCCCCCGAAAATAAACCCCCTGGACAACTGCCCCCTCCGGCCAGGCAGAGCTCACCAACATAGCGGTATCCCAAAGGCGCCAAGCCGCAGGATCTGGGGGGGGGGTTGTCCAGGGGGTTTATTGCTTGCCTCCTTCAGGATACCGCTAGGTTGGGGAGCGATGTTCTGCCTGGCCTGAGGGGGGAGTTGCCAGGCAAACTGGCTCCTGAAGAGCCAGGCACAGCCTCAGGGGCGAAGCAGCCATGAGGTGACCAAGTTCACAAGCAATTGCCCAGCAAACTCCCTCTCCAGCCGGGCAGAGCAAGGGGGTATCCCTAAGGCCCCAAGCCATGTGGGGCTCTGCCCGCTCCCCAGGCATGCCTCCTAGCATCAACATGTCCGGGCCCAGCTCTCTCTGCAGTTGCTGCTGCGGCGTTCCGAGCATAACGGTTTCAAACTCCCAAACTCGGCTGCCGAGTCTTCCAGCAGCAGCCGCTCTAGGAGTCCACTCTATGGTTGTGGGCTGGCTGCTGGAAGACTCTAAGAGAGTCTTCCAGACAGAGTCTTCCAGCAGCCAACTCCCAACCATAGAGCGCAGTATAGAGTGGCCGCTGCTGGAAGACTCGGCAGCCGAGTTTGGGAGTTTGGAACCGAAGACGTTATGATTGGAGCGCAGCGGCAGCTGCTGCTACTGCAGGGAGAGCTGGGCCCGGACATGTTGAGGCTAGGAGGCATGCCTGCTGGGGGCGGAACAGGCACTCACGCAACCCCCTTCTCCAGCCCGGCAGAGTTCCATGCACTGACCTAGGGGATATCCCTAATGTGCCAAGCTGCAGGAGCTGGGGAGCGGGCAGAGCGCCTTAGGGATACCCCCTAGGTCAGTGAATGGTGCTCTGCCCGGCTGGAGAGGGGGTTTGCCGGGCGGTTGCTCGTGAGCTTGGTCACCTCATGGCTGCTTCGCCCCTGAGGCTGTGCCCGGCTCTTCGGGAGCCAGTTCGCAAGGGAGCAGCCCCCTGGCAACCCCAAAACAATAAGCCCTTCCCTATAATAAGCCCAAGGCCATATTTTGTAAGTAAAAAGAAAACAAGACCCTGTCGTATTTTGGGGGAAACACGGTACTAAAAACAGAAACGCTGTCTTGGAGTTCCTTAACTGGAGAATGGAATCCAGATTGCACCATTCAATAATTGTTCGTCCTGTTGTGAATGCTGCTGCATCCCGATTTGGCACCACAATGAAAAGTGACCAATTAGAGCAGGTTCAGAATACGGCTACCAAGATGAGGGGTGTGGAAGCCAATCTGGGGAAGAATTGAAGGCCTGTGTTTGCTCAACAACAACTATGGGGGAGAGATTGGATGGCCATCAGTCAGATGCTCTGCTGGATCATCCCGTCAGGAGCAGGGAGTGAGCCTCATTGGTTGCGTCCAACTCTATAATTCTGTGAATGGATGCTTCTCCTACTGGAGGGAGCTTTCAGAGGCTGGGCCCCAAGGTACAATTCTGCATCCCTTATTCATCAATAGAAGAAAATCTTTGTAGCTCAGGGCTGACCTGTGGGGTCCTTGGCTGGTTTCTTGCAGATGATTCATTACCCAGCTAAGAAACATCGGGGCTAGGAGGGAGGGGGGCTTGCTCTCTGTTGATATACAAGCGGGTTGCCTCTCCCCCACACTGACAGGGCAAGGATATGAGCAGACCTATCCGAGCCCATTTGAATTCCTTAGGACTTCACCACCTTTTTTTCCTGTGGGGCTCAGCAAATATAGTCCATTATAATTGGATTTGATAAATCTTGGGAACTTGTTCTGTTAGGTTGCTTATAGATGCTCTTGTCAGGTAGGAGGCTGATGTCTGTTTCTTGTTGTAGTGAGTCATTTGCTACTATGAATCTTCTTTTGCAAGACACAGAACCATCCCTTTGTTCCTCAGAAATTTTGTTTCTTATTTTGCAGTGGCTCCGTGTTTCTCCAGTGCGCTGCTTGGAGAATGCAAGCATGGGTAATCTTCTGTCTATTTGGCCAGAGACTGAGAAGTAAAAGCTTTGGCCACACCTCTTCCTCTCTGCTGAGCCCAGTTTTTTTTCTCTCAGTCTGACTAGAGAGACCTGGGAATTTGATTTTCCATGCTTGGGATTTTCTAAACAGCTTCAAAACTTGCAATGTAGGCAGTCTTCCTTGTGGCGGGGGCTCTTTCATCACCCCGCCAGGGCAGCGTTTGTTCTTCAACCGCTGAGGCTCATGCACAATCGGTCTGCTTCCCAGCAGCTTGGCGGGAGCACCGACAACGATTTCGCACCACAGAGGAGCACCAAATTGCTAGCAAGCCACTCAGGGGTTTTCGGGCCTTTTAAGGCCTGAGAACCGCCTCCTTCAGACGGACAGAATCTCTATTTGTTTCCTTTCAGCCGACATCCATAGGGAAGAAGGTAACACCACCCACCTTAGAGCCTGCATTGCAATAGCCTACGATCGTCAAGCCAGGCCCGTGCCAGGCCCCATTATGGCCCACTGAACCAGAAGTGCAGCCACTATGGCCGCTTGGATGACAATCGATGAGACGTGCAGGGCGGTGATCTGGGCCTCTCCATCGCCCTTCGTCAGGAATGGGCATATTAGCTGAGGCTTCATCGGGGAGATGTGTGCTACAAGGGGTTCATGCTGATGATGGGACCCTGGACCAGCCTGTTTCCCTCCCTTGAGACATTCAACTTGGATATGTCCCATGCTCGGATTCTCCAAGCAGCGAACAGGAGAAAGACCGTTCTCTAATCTGAATGGGTGTTCTCTGTGCGCTGCGGGAGAATCCAACCCCACCCAGTGGCCTTCTGGTCCAGCGTGGTCGATTTCATCGGAGACAACGCGTCTTCTGAAAGTCCACACCTTCGTGGAGAAATGGGGCTCAGCCGAGAAGGAGAGGCGTGGTCAAAGCTTTTACTTCTCAGTCTCTGGCCAAATAGACAGAAGATAACCCACGCTTTGATTCTCCCGCAGTGCCCATGAATGCCCGTTCAGGCAAGGCAACGGTCTTTCTGTCCGAAGGCTTGGACCCTGTTTTTTTGCATGACTCTAAAAATTATTTCTCAGTTTCAGTCGTCCAGAATATTTTGTATATTATTTTTCTAATTTTCACATTCATCCCCTGGACTTGCTGCTTTGCTTGAGCCCATTCTGTATTTAGCACTTACTGTTCCACCATCTCTACTAAATCTTTGCCTGCTCTCAGGAATTAAGTGTAGCATTCAGTACTGTATTATTTGTACTTTTCCTTCAAGCACTGCCACAAACCTGCACTTTCAAGGTGAGGTTGATGAGGGAATATTGAATTATTGTTGACCCTTAGTGACCACCTAGGTAGATCTTCAGAGCGGTCTGTGCCTAACTTGGTCCTTCAACTCTTCCAGGGGTCTTGCAAAAGGAGTAAGGGGGAAAATACAGCCATGCCACAAGCACTGCAAGTCGTGGCTGTTGGTTGATACCCTTTAGTCTCTCTCACTTCTGAAAATGCCACCGGTAGAAGACTTTTATTTCTTGTAGTTGCTTTCTCAAATTTTTAGGTTAGTTTTAGCAAATTTGTTAGGCCTTTGCCCTTGAATTCTGCTGCTCAGCCAGCCCTACTGGCAAATTCCTCAATGCTCCTTCAGTGAGCCTGCTCCCTAGAAAGGGCCGTATCTTCCTACCAGGAAACAATCAGTCAGTCATCTGCAGTGGGCAATCAGCAGCTGTCAGAAACGCACCTCTTGCAAGCAGCCCATTTTGGGGGAGGGGGAACCTTTTTAACCCAGCCAGCTGAGCACAAAGTCTGCTAGAACCCACAGTGCTCTGGTCTCTCCCCTCTCTCCTCTCCTCTCCTCCTCCTCCTCAGGCAGTGCATTTCTTTCTGGGAATAATACCAAACCTTAGCCTAAAGAAGGAAGGGGGTCATAGATTTACTGTTCATATAGATTGTCAGTTGAAGGGGGTTTGGAACTAAAATACAAGCAGATGTTTTCTCATGTTAAAAGATGTCCATTTTGTATGTTAGATCAATGTTAGTCAGTGGCCAAGTTTCTTGGCTTGGCCAAGTCATTAGCCCATATACCACCAGCAGCTTTGAATCCTGGTTAGGAATTACCATTTTCTGGCGTAAGCTATGAAGTGCTCATAATGTGAACCTAGTGCTAGCTAGCCTGGATTTCAGAATGCGATTCACTGGACTTCAAAAGAGAAATGGAATCTGTCTGATCTGTATTTGCATGATGGCCTGTTTAGGCCTGGTATTATACAAATGTATGGCATTTCTCGGTGCCAAACCTGCCATTCTTTCTGTAGTACGTCACACAGCACGAGAGCTTCCTGGGTGGCTTCATGCTACAGGAAAATGGGGAAGTTAATCTGTAAGTTGACTTGCAAATAACACCCGGAATTGGAAAACGTTAAATGTGAGAGTCGACTGATTATGCAGCAGATTCAGAATGGTGGGATGTTTCTGTTTCTGATCATCGGCATCCTTTATGCAGACTCCATGGAGGACACGTTGCAGAAGCTGATAGCAAAGGCAGCTTGCTAGCTGAGCTTCTGCTCATTTCAGTGACATGAGGGTAGTGAAGTTCAGTCAAAGGAATTACATGCGCCTGTTTTTAGGCTTCTGAAACCTTAAAATATTATTTTATTGTATATTTGTGAGCTTACATCTGTTTGTTGAAATATATGAACTAGAAAATAATCGGTTTGTGTTCTTTAAGGAACACATTTGAATGTTAAAAGAGATTAAAAATAGCCATGGTGTTCAGCCTTTTAAAATTTATGCGTGAGAGCTGAGGTAACCCTGACCTTTTTTCCGGTGCTGCTCAGGAAGTCTGCATTTGGGGAATTTTTTTCTCCACATCTGGCAGTGGTGATACAGCCTTCTAAAAAACAACAGACTTTTGAAATTTTAAAAGACAACAAAGGATTAGCATTGCTCAAAGAATATATCCTATGTGTAACTCAAACCCAGTTCAAATCCCTTGAACCACGTTTCAGTATTAACAGCAATTCGGTTCTCAATAATTGAAGTGGACCTTTTTTATTATCTATTATTTCTCAGTAACTGTAATAAACACATATATTTTTTTCTGAAATTGGTCTCTAAGGGCCTCTTCCTCGCTAGTTATTTTCAACCCTTGGAAGAATCAAATAGATTTGGATTATAAATACATGTAAAACCTTGATTTAATAGAGACACAGTTAGCAGAGGCAAATTGCAGTAGTCTGAAGTTCCATCTGGTCATCCTTGATTAACAGACAAACCAGTAAGCAGAAAGCAGTTAGAGTCATTTATCTAAATTGTACAACATCCATTGTGATTTGTGCAATGATATCATTACTCAAATACCATAAATTAATACACATCACATCTGGATTGGTTTAATCATTTTTATTATGATATGATTTTGCAGAAATAAAAATAAATGGAAATGGCACAGCATTGCATTTTAGCAGACAACTGGGAATAGTGGACATTTGCCCTATTAGGCTGTTAAATTGATCATATGTTTTAAAATTATTTAGATCATTTTGTGGCTGTGGAATCTGTCTATCCCAGGGGAGGTTAAAGTAAGACCAAACTAGTTACCGTACCCCAGTTTTAGGTAACAAAAGAACTATATCATTTTTTTCCCTGAGGAAATAGAAATTGGTTCACAAAATTTTGTGGCAGGCATTAATAATCTTCTTGTGGATGAATGTGACACGTTTGTATTGTTGACTGTGAGATTTGTTTGTGGGAATATTGTGAGAATATTGAAGATTGTGGGAAATTTGAGAAAACTCGGATTATACCTTCCTGAGGGCTCAGTTGGATGTCCTGTCTATTGCCAGGACTGTTTCATATTTTGTAGTTTAATTTATCCAAATAATTGAATTGCGCTGGTGAATCACAAGAATAAGATAAATCAAAGAAGCAACATTAAGTGGCACAACAATATTCAAGACATGATCCTAAAAAATACAGGCATTCAAAATTCAGAACTGAAATACCAAACTCTAAAATGGCTGTGAGAATATAAATGAGTCTGGTGCTTAGAAAATAGCAGTTTTAAGTGCCATGTTATCATGACTAGCTGAAACCAAGCAACGTGCAAAATGAACAGATATGTGCAAATCTAATTTGCATGCAGGTTGGTGGAGGACTCACCTACAGATTCTTCTCTTTTGCATTCATTTACTCTTCCAGTATAGATTTTCAGTGTGAGGGCTGGAGTGCTGTGTTTTTAACAGTATGCAAGGATTGGATTCTTTTTGAAAAAGGAGCAAATTGGAGAGAGGGGGGGGGGGTTCAAGGAAAAGTTTTAAAAAAATCTGGTTGTACCTTTGAGCTGTTGCCCCCTAATGCATATAGTTCTCTGGAATGTGATTTTTGTGCAATTAAGAACAAAATTAAATTTGGTGAGCTTCTTTTTACCTGTGTTAATTCACGTTGCAGCCCACATAAAGAGAGAGCTGCTCAGGTTTAGATAACTAAGTGTGGTCTTATAGGTTTGTTTGCATTGCAGGAATGGAGAGAAAAGTCTGATTTAACAATTAGCTGAAATAAAGTATGTCTCATTTCTCCCAAATGGGATACAGTGGATGGTATGAAATTGCTGCGGCACTAAGATTTCATGTGGTAAGGATGACCTCATTTGTTCTGCTTTATTTAATGTGTTAGTGATATACAGAAAATTGCTAAAGAAAACGTGAAGATTAAAAAACAAGGTGAAAACTGCATCTTCACATCAGTCAGTTAATATATAGCCATGAAATGCTAGATTTTTTTCACATTTTAATCAAGGTAAATTAAAATCAGAGCCTTAGCCGTAACCACGATTCTCAGGGCTTCCCTTGGTCCAGCTGTTTTCCCTCACTTGGCACCGTCCAGATGCCCAGCGATTTCATCACCAAATCCCCAAGCCTGTCAGTGATGGAAATTGTAACCCAAACATAAGTGAACATTTAGCAGAGGACATGGCTGACGAGGCCATCCTGGGCTCTGCTGAGAAAGCAGTCTCTTCAGCTTCCTCATATAGCATTGAGACCAGGCGAGAGACGCCCCTTCGGGGTTCCAGAGATGGCCCTTCTCCGCTTTGCAGGGAAGGCAGCTCCATCTGGGGTCTTTCTACTGGCTGCAGGAGAAGTGAAATGGAGCCCTTCCCTGGGACTGGGTGTGATCTTTATGGCTGCTAGGAGACCTTGGCAACCTTTTCCTTGCCAAGAATCGGCTTGTATTTGGTCTCGATAAGATATTATCAGATTTTGGGAGGTGGGGGAAGGGGGAATCTTGAAAACAATGGACAATGCTTTTGCTGAAACTGCTTTCAGTAGAAAATCAGGTGTTTGGTTTTGGACAGTTTTACTCTATCAGTCAAAGGTTGGGATCTTTCGGTGTGGCAGCCGCAGTGGGCATTGTGAGAAGTTGCATCACTTGCAGCATCAGCAGGATGTGGAGTCATCATCACGATGCATGCTGGCTGCTGTTTGTCACCTCAAGGTTAGCACTGCCTGCACTCTGTGGTACACTGTGATCTAGGAGCAGATGTGCACAAGCAGTATTAGCCTCAGAATGTGTGAAATGATCAGGCAGGTGGG
The DNA here is from genome assembly GCF_009769535.1 of Thamnophis elegans. Taxonomy (NCBI): domain Eukaryota; kingdom Metazoa; phylum Chordata; class Lepidosauria; order Squamata; family Natricidae; genus Thamnophis; species Thamnophis elegans. The sequence goes on along the minus strand of NC_045554.1, from coordinate 48,988,502 downwards.
AAAGGAAGGCGGGGCTAGGAGTAGGTGCTCCGCAAGAGGAAAGGAGGGAAGGATCAGCAGAAGGGGGAGGAGTGGAAATGCTGAAACCTTGAGTTGTTCTGTGCAACACCTGGAAGCAAAAATGAAAGCTACTCTGAGAAATAAACCGACACGAAGAGTATTAGAGAACTGTTTTCTTGCTTTTGCATAAATGTCGATTATTGAAACATTTTCTAGTTGTTAACTGTGGGCTCCTTAATTTTGAGGGAGCATTGGCTATTTTTCATATTCGATACAGATTGGTTCTAATTTTAAAATTAGAATTTTGAAATTGTTCCCCCAAATAGGCCTTGAATGTGGTTTCTTAGAGGAAGAAAAAGTAGTAATTTATAGGTATTGATACCCTGATTCCGATGTTGCATGTTTTGACATTTTGGAGAATAACAGATTATTGAAAGTAGGAGGAGGAAGGCTGATCTTCTCAGCTGCGTGTGTACTGGAGGGAGATTTGAGAGCAAGATTTTATTTGCAGCCACAAAATCCATTATCAGAAAGTGATACTATAGAGATTTCTTTTCACTGGTAGGGAATGCGGATGTTGCAATAGATCTGCAAGCACAAGAAACTTAAAAAAAAATCAACCCTGTAATTTATGTTAGAAATAGTCACATATTTAATTCCTTTTCTGGTCCTCGTCTCTTTTAGCAAAGCACCATTTCCTCTTTAGGGGGATCCTTGGTCTTCTCTGTGAACAAGGGGGGCTGTCATGCCATGAGTGCAGTTAAACCCCCAAAGCTTTTCAAAACCTTTCAGAATATGTTACTGGTGAAAATAATTACTTCTTCTGCCTGGTATTTTTAAATTAAAGGGTAAGCATCAGGGCTGTAAAGTTGAAGAAGATGAGTTTTCTTGCTGCCAACCAATCAGTTCTGGAGACCAGAGGCTGGCGAAGTTCCACCTTTGGCGGTCTGGCTGGAGCAGCATCCCCTTCTCTTGACCAGACAAGGGAGGCCTGCTCCTTTTATTCCTGTTGGATGGTCCCCTTGGGGGATGTTGACCTTCTTACTCCATCAAGGTGCACCAAGATTATGTCAAGATCGTGCTTCTTATTCCCATGAGGTTTACAGAGGAATAGCAGAAATAGTTCAGTATTATTTAAGAAAAGTGAGCGGCCATTGGGGGAAATTCGTTTGAAGGTTATGAGGACAAAGCTTTAGGTGGGAAAGGGTGATTGAAAATTGCACGTAGGTAAACTTGTACATTATTACAATTCTTATAATAAATGTAAGTCATTTATACCTCTTTGAATGACAAAGTTAATTAACATGGATATGAAGAGTGGTGAAGACCACTGTAGTAGTTGCTATAATTCAAGCTAAGGTCATATGTCAAAAGTTGGAGGCTTTGCAGAATAAATCCATTACTAATGTTTAAAAGAAAGATTTATATTGCTGCCCGTTTTGCCTGTTTTTCAAATCGTAGGTTTTCTTCCAACGGCAGCAAAGCCATTTTGAATGCTCTTGCATTAAGGCCTTTATACAGAAAGATGTCTTATTAATTGCACCAGCTTTTTCTTTGCACATAAATAATTGCTTTCAACTAAGACTAATAGTAAACCAATGCAAGGTCTGAGAATAGAGCCGCAAAATCAGATAAATGCAGCCAGTTATTATTTTTACTAATTTCAGAATAGTATTGCAAGGTAGAGTCATTTTAACCCTTTTGTTTATTTCATATTCAGCAGATTTTTGAATCATTGCCGTATAAGATTTTAGGAGCAAGATGAATGCCTTTACATGGGGAACTCCAAAATTGGATCATGACCCAGCGGAAATCCTTCCTTGCCTCTGTCTAAAAAATCTTCTTGAGCAGCGGATTACTAGCAGATAGAGGAGTCACATGGTTCAAGAACAGACACCAGTCAGCATTTTCTGAATTAATTCTTACTACCTAGAATTGCCAAGCAGTGACATTCGTGCCTTTTAACAGCCTACCATGTTTTAGACAGAAGCAAAGAAGACTGGAAAAAGAATAGTGAAGCCTAAGGAATTGCATAAGATTTCTTTTGGGGTAATGTGTTGTGTATATCTTGCAGTAGATGAATATTTTTTTTAAAAAAAAATACAAATGTGGGATTACAGTATTACACATGTGCCAAAGAAATGTATCTTGAGATTTTCTTTAGACAACTTGAAAATTTCTACGGAGATGCTCAGTCATCCGGGTCATGGTTGTCCCAAAAGGGCTTTTTCAAGAGGCCTTTGGGCTTTCTGGCTTTTACACGTCTTGCATGTAATGCAGTTCCATGTACCGGTCAATCCCAGACTGATAATCTGGAATAGTATATTAAACACATTTTTATTCCCATAATCTGCAGACTGTTTATATCTATATTAAGTAACTCTTAGCGGAATCTTAGACTTGTTTTAAAAGAACGAGCGCAAATAAACATTATAAAACGGAAACTGGAGTGAAAAATATGCCTCTAGCAGAGAATGCCCTCCAGAATCTCTGGCAGCTACTAGTCCAGCTGATTGAAGAGCTACATTACCTTGGTTGAATGCAGCCCTTGTATTCCCCCCCCCTTTATAATTTCATTGGCTCAGGAGGCCAGAGAGATCTCTTCCCCACCCCCAATCTAAAATCCTAGCTCCAGTTTAGGCTGGAGGAGGCCAAGCTGCTGCGTGTTGATACGGCCTGTCAGAGGGAGCAGCATAACCTGCTGTAGAGGTTGGCAGCCCCTCTTCCAACCATGGGCCGCTCGTGCCCTGCTGGAGATGCTCCCCGGCTGCTTCGTGGTTCCAGCGGAGGAGCAGAAAGCAGAGCTCTGTGACGAGCCGGTTCATTGTGGGGAGTCTGGCTTTGTTAAAGGCTAATAAAAGGGCTTTCCTCCCTGCCATGATTTCCCTTCTTTTCTAATGGCTGCTTTGGGGTGCTCAGCTGTGACCCTTTGTGCTTCCCTTTCAGCGCCTTCTGCTTGTCCTTTTGATCTCCACTTCCCAGCTTGAGTTTTCTGCTCTTCCTTCCCCCGCTCCTTCCTCCTACTTTTATTAGGACAGGAGGTAGAACAGCTCTAAGGTTGAACAATGCTCCCCAGTTGAAAAGCCCTTTGAAGCTGCATTTTGTTGTTTACCAATGGATTCCCCCAATCTGCAGATGAAACAAAATCACATTTTGCCCTTAGGAAGGGAGTAATGTCCAACTTTTGCTTGAAAGTACTTTCGCAAACCAGAGCAATTATGAATTAATTATGTGATTCCACTAGAAGTTTACTGGAAGAATGTAGAATTGCCTTCCCAAGCATTGACTCCTTTGGCCAGGAGTAGAAGGAAAGTTGAGTGCATCTGAAGAGGCATTTATTTAGTAGGCAAAGTTGGCTTGCAAGAGATTCTCCCTTAAATACATACATATTTGCCACAATCAAAGAAGCGAGCAGCCCCCCCACACCTATTGTGTATTTAGTTCATACCTAGCAGATTCTGTGGATATTGACATGAAATCTGATTTGTAATTCCCATATGGGCACTTTACTAAAAAATCTGAATAAGCTTAACTAGGAAATTTTTCGCCTGGATTTTTTTAAGTAACATAATAATAGTATGTCTGGTTTTTATTTTATTTTAAGGAGTGTTCAGAGCTGAAGAGATTGCCAGTGTTTATATTGCTGACCATTTAAAACACGCTGAGCCTATACAAAATTAAGCCACTGCTCCCCCTCTTTGAGATGTGATGGGCTTAACAGGCAAGGAAAGAGTTAAGTCCACAAAGAATTGCATCAGTGCCTGCTTCCCCACCCCCCTTTTAGGGGCAACTGGCCTTGTGAAATAGCAGCCATTGGTCAGCCTTCTCTTTGCGGTGCTTCCCCCATTGAGCCTTTCTACACGGTAGTTTTTAACCCTCTGAACAGATAATTTAGCTCCATTCTGGTGAGTCTTAATATTATTTTGGCCAAGAGCTGCCTGGTCTCTCTTAGGGGTGTGGACCAGGTACTTCATTGGAGGGCACCCACTGCACCAGTCTTATTTCTTCTGTTCATCAGCCCCCCCCCCCCCCAAAAAAAAACCAACCAACCAACCAGGGACAGTAGTAGGTTTCATAGGATTATTTTGGTTGGTTTTAATGTTGAGGACTGCAGCTGGGGTTTCTCCTCCAATTCTGTTCTGCAATTGCTTTCCCTGGAAGTCAGGCCTTGGAAGGTCTTGCACAGGGAGGGAGTTGCTAGCTGGCAAAGGATGAAATGTGGACATCCGTGACTTGGCCTAGTCATGCGTTCACATGTATCATTTGGGCAGATGAGAGTAGAACATCCTTGATATTCCTCCCCTTCTGTACTTGATTTGCAATCAGCAAATATCAGCTACTAAATTTGGTGTCAGAGTGTATGTTTCTATGCAAGGAAAGATTTTGACTCTGTACTTTGGTTAAAAAAGAAACAAATTCTTGAAAAATCTGTTAACCATTTTACGAGCTCAAATATATCTTCTGTTTTGCTAAGGAACACATCAGAAATCAGAAAAGAGCAATTTAATATTGCATCTTTGGCCTGTTCTACCTGCTTCTCCTTTTTTGTGTAGCATTTGGGATAGATTTTGTTTCTTAGCAAAGTTTTTTTTTTAAAATGTTAGTGCTAGTGTTATTTTTTGAAAGTCTGAATTGAAGATTGAGTGGGCAAATTACAGCATAAGCTACTATGGCAACTTCCAAAGAACCTCCACTTTAATTGTCAGCTAGTAGATTTTTAAGTTCCATACTGATTTTTAATGGATAATAGCTTGCGTGGAATTTAATTAATTATTTTCTTGAGTATCTTCTTCTGCATATCTGTGTGCTGAATTTGAATTTAATTGTTTATGCTTACACAAGTATACTACTTCTGAATATTATTTTCTTATGCATCTTGTAAGTGCTTTGTTTTCCAGGTATGTATAAAAACCAGGTTCTTTCAGGCTGAAGAAATGAGTTAGGCAAGGCATTGCCTGTCTTTCTTTTCCCCATGAAAGTAACAGGCTAAGTAGAAGAAGCCCTTCTGCCATCTCTCAAATAAGCTACTTTGCCCTTTGCAGTAGACCAGCAGTTTGAGATGAAAGATGCAGGGACTTCATTCATCATGCTGCCATCTCACTTTAGCTTAAGAGAGCCATTTCCAACCTAGTCCTCCTCAACCCAGGGAATCAGAGAACTGCAGCCCCATCTGAAAAATCTCAGAATACGAAGATGTCAGGAGGCAAGAGGAAGTTTGGGGAGATTCTGTTTCCAAAAACATTCTTTGCATATTATGTACCAAAAAAGAACAGCAAATAGAAGTGATTGTAAATCAATAGATGTTTGGCAAAAGACTTGTCCTGCTGCTCATAACCTATATATAAAAACCTACTCTAGCATTGTTTGAGTGATACAATAAGAATTAATCCTTACAGAAATCAGATAAATTTAATGAAGGCTTTTAAATATATTTGTGCTAGAGGAAAAAGGATGCAAACTATGAGAAACCCAGTTGCTTTGACAGCATCTCCTGTCTAACATTCAAAAAAAAGAAGAAAGCAGATCTCTAATTGTCAAATTTAATGTGGGTCTAGAAGAAAGTGATAACCTTGTTGAGCCATTATTAGAATTGGTGGTCCAAATCACTTTAATTTTCATCAGGGTCTCTCTTTCTAAAAGGAAACTGAAAGCCAGAATGAGCCAATTGAGGGTTTTGCTGTCTTGCCTGTATGACTTACTCCCAGAAAGGACTGTCCAGCTGTCCTGATGGGTCTTCATTGAATCCGAAATGAAAGAAGGCAGTGTTCTTCTAAGCCTAACCTTGATCTGAATGAGCTGAATAGCTTGTCGGCTTGCAACTTCTGCTGCTGCTGGTGTGTGTGTGTGTGTAAATATAAATATATATGCTTGCTTTCTGGTGCGTTGCTCTATCATGTGGATGGACATACTAATACATTTGGTGAAAATTAATTTCCTTCCCCACAGTTCATACAAAGGGCAGCTGCAGAGAACAGCACACCCACAGTTCTGTGTCACATGCTTCAAACAACTAAACTCTTATCTCCAGAATGGAGTGAAAATTGCTGTTCAGATTACCAGACCCTCATTTAAAGAGGTTCATCTTTATCTATCTATCTATCTATCTATCTATCTATCTATCTATCTATCTATCTATCTATCTATCTTGTTAGCCTTCTAGCCAGTTGCCACCTGTTCTCCCCCCCCCCCACTCCTTTTCAGCAGATCACAAGGGACGTCTGTTTGCTCACTGTTACCTGCTCTGAATGCAGCTCATGTAGCCGAGGCTCGCGAGAGAGGCAGCCCACCCTGCTTTGCAGCAGAGGAAGATGAATGATGCCAGCCTCTGAGGGGAGCAGGGCAGCCTAGACGGGCAGCTAGAGAGATAAATAAAGAGAGGGAGGAAGCCAGGGCAGCATGAAAGGGCATAGTGGTGGGTATCTGCTTTGCTGGCGGCATTGCACTTTGCTTGATCCCTTGTAAATGCCAGAGCCCTGTTTTATTTTAGAAGGGCACCCTTGCATATTCATTCCCTCTCCATCTTCCCCTCCCCCCCTCTCTTTTAGACCCACACATCTACTGGTATGGAGCATGTAGAAACATGTAACACTCAGCATGTAGTATGTAAAGCACTATCACCAGCAGCCTTTCAGCATTTGAATTGAATTATAAGCCGCCCGGAGTCATTTACTAAGATGGGCGGCTATAGAAACCAAACAAATTAAGTTAAGAGTGCGTCTTTCATGTACCCGCTGACTGTATGAACTTGCCTTCGATAGATTTGGCAAGGGTGAAATGGTGGTGTTTGCAAAGTTGGGAGAACTAGTTGACTGAGAGGCTCTCAATTCTCAAAACAGGAAGTGAATTTGATCTTTTCCATCCGAAAGCTCTTCCCATTGCAGCACACTGGGTGTCAGCTGGCATTCTGAAAGCAGAAGGCAATTGTGGTGCTTCTGTAGAGGAAATGCCTCCCTTTGGAAAGGGGTGACACGAAAAGCAGCATCGCTATTAGTGCTGTTTTTCTAGCCTACCCATCATATCAAATGAATGTCAGAGGTGTTGCATTGCCTTTATACCATGCAGGCGGTGGGATTTGGCCACATGAGCGCTTCTGAGAGGTTGCCCCTGTTTTTGAGAAGAAGTTATGCCTACCTTTCTGCCTTTGGCTAGCATTTGGTGTGCTTAGGCTTAAACCATTGTTTGCAGAGGTCTTTTAGACCTCACTCCGTAAGCATTCCAGTAAAGCCGTGGGATTAGGTAGAATTTATTTTTATATCTCTTGTGTAATGAAGGAATGAAGGATGCTAATTAGGGCTGCATCAGAGAGAAAAGTTGACAACTTTTCTACAGACACTCGTGTACTTTTAGCCATTCCTGCAGCCTGACTTAGTGATGTATCTTAGATCCCCGTAGCTTCCAATACGAGTGATTTCAGGCTCTGAAAGTCTGACTTGGTTTTGCTGAGACAGCATTTTTAGTAGTAAAGAATACTATGCTGTATATCCTAGCTCAGAAGGCAAACAAAACTTGAGAGTCAAAAGCAGAAGCCCCCTTTTATCAGGACAATTACTAATTCTCAGCATTGTTACATGATGAGGTTTTAACCAGTTAAGTCAGTGTTTCTCAACTTTGGCAACCCAGTTGTGGCTGTGCTGGCTGGGGGATTCTGGGAGTTGAAGTCCACAGGACTTAAGGTCGCCAAGGTTGAGAAACACTGAGTTAAGTGTTTGAATTGCATTGCAAATGACGCTTAAGGCAGCAGTCAAATAGTAGGAAGGGACGCTGAAGGAAATGCAGTGTTGCTGCTGAATGCCAGGATGTCTAGTAGTAAGAAATGTGTCCCCTCCAGCCTGATGTTAAAACTGCAGATCTGGCTTATGTCATGTGAGGTCTGAAGGATGGAGAAAAAGAGGCTAGCTTCTCCTAGATGGGCAGTCCATTTTCTTATGCAGCAGGAACTAAATTACAGGATGAGAAAGAATGAGGTATTATCCTTTGGGGTCCTCTCTTCCTTATTAGCAATGTTCCATCAGCCAACCTAATCTTGCTATTGGAAACCCCAGACAGGGTGGCCCTTGGACTTTGGGGGCAATTCAAGACGGAGACAATAGGAAGTACTTCGGATGATACATTGTGGAATTTGCTAACAGAAGATACTTTTGCTATAGAATATGGTGAAATCTATTGTTGTGGTACCTCTGTAGGCTGGGAGGTGGGAAGCGGTCTAGGAGTTGCTGGAACCAGAAATGCAAACAATGGGCACGCCAGAGAAGAAAGCGGTTGGATTACATGTCACTGAAATTAATAAAGGCTTCGTCTCATAGAGAGGCTGGTGCTTCACAATAGGTAATAAGGTAGGGGGTTAGGTTAAAGAACACCAGATTCCTTTAAGGGTAAGGTTATCAGTGGCTGTTGATCAGGACGCCTCTATCCTTGTTTTCAGGACCACCGGGAGTTTGCTACTCATTGTCAGGTTTTGGAGAACATTAGCAACGAGTTACTGTTGTACTTGTTGCACAGTACCATAAAAAGACCAAGTAAGATGGCATAGATGTCAATGGGGAGGGGGCACAGCACTTCCCTGGCTGTCTTACAGGCTGCAGTTGCAAGTCTATTAGCCCACACTTCAGAATACCGTACAATTTATGTCTGTAGAGCAGCTTACAGATACAAAACTTCATGAAATCATACTCCTGATATGGTGTTTCTAGTTGCTATTCGATGGTTTCAGGTTTAACTTCAGGTATAACTTCCATCGCAATATTGTATTCAAAATAAAAAAAATCTGGTAGATGTAAACAAAACCATTTTGTTTGTCTATGCAGACTTAATTTAAAGCATTGAATAACTTATGGAAGAGAGAAAATAATCATATATTGTATAGTTGGGCATTCTGATGGTTTATGCAAGATGAAAAGTTGTAAACAGGAAAAGTCAAGCGGTGTTTGTATTATTAGGACTGTTTTATCACTTGGTGATGAGCACAGGAGCCTTTCCTAATATAGACCCATTTATCGCATGATCGGATGAGTAATGTTAGCTGGGAAGTTGATGGTCCTTTATTTGACTCCTGAGCAGCTTGAATGTATTCTTCGTTCGGTTCAGGTACTGTAATCATATTTCAAATTTACTGTCAGAGAATTCATTCACCCTTATGTACATAGATATCATCAGCACAAATTACAGAAGTTAAACTTCATGGTTGGAGTTTATCCTTTCCTCTTTCAGTTCTCTAAATAGACTTGAAAAATATCACATGGTCTGCAAAAACAATACAATACAATTTAAATTATTGAAGGAATGTTTCTTCAGCATTATCCATTAAGGCTGAGAATATTGCATTATTTTCTCTCAGAGAGAGAACACATTTTGTTGGGTGATATCATGGTATTAATGATTTATTTAGAAGTGTGGAAGATTTTTTATTTAGCTTCTTAGTTACATTACTACTTCAGCATTTGCAAGAAATAGAAAAAAATATCAATAGTCCCTGCCTGTTTTTCTTGGTACTTGTAAAAATAGTGATAAAGGGGGTTCCATCATTATTAATTTGTTTTCCCAAATAACACAGCCAAAATGCTTGAAAATCAGACCAGTTAAATATCTTAGTCTTTCTAGGCCAGATTGCAAATTGAGATTCTATACTTTTTGCAGTGAAGAAAACTACTGCAAAAAAACAGAAGAAAAAAAACCCACTGGGCCTTCCGTTTCATATGGGAAATCAACACAGATCTCTGTGTTGAAATGAGCACAGCCCAACTGTTTTTCAGAATTAGTGTAGCTAACGGAAGTGCTGTGCTCTCGGCTATTCATTAAGGGTTTCTTTTTTTTATTTTAAGATACAAGAGTGCTGCAGTGTCTTTCTGAGTACAGAATCACAATTTTGCCTTGGCTATTCATTTTCTTGCATAAATAGAAGAGGAAATGGCTTGTTTGAAGCTTTTGCCCTGGGTCTGTTGAGTTGCAAAGCCCTGCCCCCACCCCAGCCCTCCTGCTCATGCGCCCATCATGCCTTTCCTTTCAGCAGGCAGAAAACAGGGCGAAATGCCCGTGGCAGGATGATGACGGCTCGGTTTTACATTCCCACGTCATGATGAAACACATCTGGATTTTTGTCAAAGTCTTGGAACTGTTTTTATTTACAGTATAGGATTTTTCTTCCTAATCACTGCTATTTGCATCTGATCGGTTTCCCCACTTTCCCAGATACTTTTGAACGTTTTCATTGCCTTGTAAGGTTGTTCTGTATCCTGCTTGTCTATGGAAAGGAGATCAGATTGTAAAAAATGGAATAAAAAGGTATTACAGCTCAAGTTCGGGCTGGGGAGAGGAGGAGGAGGAGGAGGAGGAGGAGGAGGCAGCATTAGCGGATGTAGAAGGAGCTGGAATGAGGCGCTTTGTGCCATTAATAACAGCCTTGGCTGGCAGCCAAGGCTCAGAGTGTGGGATTAGCCCGAACAATCAAGACTGCAGGATCAAAACAAGGAGGCAGGAACAGCGAGGTCACACCGCTGCCATCTGCGTTGTTGCCGCAGTGCTGCTGGGAGGGGAACGGAAAAAGAGGGGGGAGGGCCGCTGGAAGAGAAACGTGCTGCAGCCTGGAAAGAGCCTGGCCCTCGCTTGGTGGATCCTGGAAAGCGCCGCTCCTTCCTGCAGCTTCCCACCGAGCTGCCAAAGCCTTTTTTTGGGGAGGGGGGGGCGGCCTTGGCAGGGCCACAAGGCTCCCTTCCCCCTCCCCCACCTCTTTTTCTAAAGGTTCCCCGCAGACCCTCAGCTGGGTCTTGTGCTTTAGGTCGGGGCCTGCTGGCAATATGTACAGTGCACTAACCTTCTAATGTGCCCCATCCTAGCTGGCTTTGGAGGATATTTGGAGAACAGGCATCATTTATACCAAATTTGTTCAGGCTGTTGGATAGTCCACTGAAGCCATTATCACTGACCCAGCAATTGCGTTGAGCAAGTAAAATAGATGTGTACTGATTGTCCATCTCTTCTCGAGGCTTCTCCGGGTACATGTTATCTTCAGACAAATGGAAGTGAATAGTATCTCTCAAAGTAATTTAAAAAAAATCTATACTGTAGATATAAATGTGGAAGCAGAAACTCCAGTGCAGAGGCTATTGATGTTTGCTAAAACTACTAGGAGTCTACTAGCTGTCTCGTGGAGTTTTGCGCCAGAAATGTGTGACTGCTTTTGAATGCCCTGATTCAGTGTTTCTCAACCTTGGCAACTTGAAGATGTCCGGTCTTCAACTCCCAGAATTTCCCAGCCAGCGAATGCTGGCTGGGGAATTCTGGGACTTGAAGTCCGGACATCTTCAAGTTGCCAAGGTTGAGAAACACTGCCCTGATCGAAGTGAAATGGGAGGCAGGGAGCACCTTGGGTGAATTGTAAATGACAAAAAGAAAAAAAAGGAACAAAGCCTGCCTCGTTTTACGACCACCCTTTTTTCAGTTTACATATCGAAAATAAGGAAGGTATTGTGGAACTTTCTTGACACTGGGAACCCTGACATAGTAAAGTTTGTGAGGTTACATTACCAGTTTGCCTTGTGTCTCTATCCTACTACAGTAGAAATGATGATCAAGGTAGGCCTGAGTGCTAATAGAGGCCTACGCTAAAAAGTCTTGTGTCAGTTTCACTACTACGTTGCTTAATTTGCTTCATCTGATGGATTTAAAAAAAAAAAAACATGTTTTGCTTGGCCGTGGTGCACTCTTGAGAAGGAAAGTCTTTTTGGTTTAGATATCTGTTGCTCCTTGAATGATTGTTTTCAATATTATGATAAGTGGAGATTAAGCCATGGGATGCTCCCTATTCAGCAAAGTAAAAACATTTTCCCCTTGATTCCCTTCTTCACAGATCCCCCTTTTTTTCTGGATTTTCTGGCTTTGCCAAACCTTCTGCTGAGATTTGTCCTTAGAGGGCTAAGACTTCAGTGTCCCTTTTTGAGGAAGCAATTGAGGGAAATTAGCTTTTCTGTGCTGTATTGGGAATAATTTCACTGTAAAAGGGCATCATCTTAAATATTGAAGAAAGGCGGCTTTTTCTTCATTCTTGCCTTTTTGGGGCGCTTACTACTGAAATAAGTGATACTTTTTAAAGAATGCAAGCAACGGTGAAAATCCACTCCTCCATTCCATGCATGCTGCAACTTCAGGGCATCAGTGAACAAGCTGCACCATGGAAATAGGTGCTTTTCAAGCATGATGTGCCCTTGTTATAATTAGTCTGGCTAACATTTTGGAAATTGCAAGGAACAAAATTTTTATTTGCAATAATATCTGTAACTCACCATTGTTGTTTACTTTTAACCTCCCAATTCCTCAGTTGAAATGTTGGTCGCTTTGGAAATCCATTTAAAAGCGGCAGTGCATAAAACACATTTTACGCATTCTCCACTCTTGGCAGGTTTGTGGGAATAAACTCAACGCTTCATGTTTCCTATACGGAAATGTTATTTATTTATTTATCAGTTTTAGAGACTCACTCCCAGAACAACTTTGATTTGGAAATTGCACCAATATGGTTTTATGTAACTAAAATGTCAAAAATATAGTTTCAACCATATTTTCTTGGTGCTAGGTTTTTCATGTAGGTGTGGCAGTAACAGCATAGCAAATGTGTTTTTTTTCCAGCCAGATTTGTCTGGGGTGTGCTTTCCTTGTCTTCTCTGCTGTGGGTGTCCCAACACTGGAGGTTTTTAAGAAAAGATGGGACAAATGGCAGGGGGGTTCCTGCTTGAGCCTTGTATTCTGTTGTCTGTTATTCCTTCCCATCCTCTCCTCATATCAGCATCCCTCTCTGAGCACTCCTGCCACCTATTCCGCCCATTGCCTCTTCTCCCCAAGAAGCTAAGAAAAGAGGGGGGGTTTTTTTTGCTTTTTTTTTGCAGCACGTGTTCATCTGTCCAATCTGGGATATTTCCTGGTGGTGCTGAAAATTCAGAGGAGTTTGGTCTGCCTTTGTTTCTTGGAGAGAAGAGGAGTTGGTAGCAGCTGGCTGAGTTAATTTCGTATCTTGATTTTTCTGCTGCTGGCTGAATTTTCTGATGTTGGCTGAAGAGCAGCTAGATAATATGGTTTAAACATTTGCAATAGATTACGCTGAAGCCTCGTGCCTTCTTAGGGACTGCAATTTCAAAGTCTTTACTGATCCAGGGGAAGGGGTGGGGGGGAGAGGGCTGGGGCTATTTGGTAGCAATCTGCTGCTCTGAGCGCAGGAGAAAGTGACCACTCGTTGACAGAATCTGTGTGGAACATGAATAATGTATGCATAATACTGGCTTCTCTAGCCAAGACTGTCTTAATCACGCATTGCCTTTGTACCTATAGCTTGGAGAAGCTCTTTGTTTTTCCCCAGAGTAAGCCGGGGTTATGTGCCAGAAGAACAAATGTGGGTCTGCTTATACTTAGGAAGCTCCGTTTGATCTAGAGCAGAAGAAAGGCCTAAAATCTACCTTGCTTTATTTTTATGTAGTTGGATCCGCTTTGCTCATTCTCATTTCCTTCCTGCAAATGTGCTGAGGGACAAGGAACCCTAGAAAGATCTGTATGTTGTCAATTATGCACTGACCTTACCTGTTCCTTATTTATTTACTTGCTTGTTTATTTATTTGGGAGGGCTTGGAATTCTTCACCTGCTGTATAGCCTGCCTGTTTGTGAAAATGTTTGCTTTTTGTAGGAGACAACATGGCTGCCAGCTCCTCTTGCTGGCAAGGGAGCTACAGGCTGGTAGCCAGCCCCCCCCCCCTCTGGAATTTGGCAACAATAGATTACTTGATTGGTTGCTGGGGGTTGCTGGGAGGGGGGTGTAATCCAAAGAAGGTAGCCAGCTTGTTTAAGGGGATACTGCTGCTTTGGACAAAAACATACATTTCTTCGTTAGATCAGGCTACCTAAGAAAACTTAAGCTTTGTCTGTGTGGTGTGTGTGTGTGTGTGTGTCTGGCAGCGGTATTAATTGTGAAGCCAGCCAAACATATGTAGTCTTACTCTATGCAGCTAAACTCATTGTCCAGACTTGTAAAGGCATGACATTTTAGAACAAGGTGAGATGAGAGAAGTGGAAGAAAGGATCAGAAGAGTCAAGATTGAACTTACACTGAAATGGGTTATATACTTGGTTTTGGTTAACGTGTCTTGTTTAAGAGACAGGAGATGTCTCTCTAGCCCACCCCTGTGAGGCATGGCCCATTTGTCCCCTGGGCAATGAATGAGCATCCCCAAAAGGCAGGCTGCAAACCACCCTTGCCAGAGGGGCCCGATGTGGCTGCTTGCGTGTCTCTCTGTCTGCTTCTGTCGTTATTCATATCGTGTGCTCTGAGGTGCCAGAGTTGCCTGAAAGCAGCATCCACTTCTGCACCCCAGTTTAGTTGCAAATATTGCTCTGAAACACCACGCTGCCTTTCGGGTCTACAGTCAAAGCAGGCCGCCTTTGGGGGAATCTCTCTGGGAGGCAAGTGCAGCCTATTTTCCATTCTAAATGTGAATGCTAATCATTGAACAGCTTCTGCTCTGCTTTTAAACCCTTGGCTGAAGAGATCTCATTGGTGTCCAGTTGTTCAGGGTTGGTGCTGCTGGTTTTTGCATTGTGTTGACCATTAAGGAGAGAGGGGGGTGATTTTAAAGTGGAGAGCTTTTTCAGGAGGAAGAGCTGCCTGTGTAGGGTCACCCTGACCATTTCAGCCATGCTGGGCTGGGCTGGCCTGCCTGCCTGCCTGCCTGCCTTCCCATTGGAAAGAGCCGGAGTGTTGTGACGATGGGGGGGAACCCCTTCATTTGAGAGAGCAAGAGGCACAAAGCTGAAGGATGATTATTCTTGCAGTTCGTTTCTTCTTTCTGGCAGTTCCTAATCTTAGAAAGCTCTCCAGCCAACTCTACTGATTATCCTTCACAAAAGCTTCCAGTTCACGGCGGATGCTAGTGGGGGGATTGTGCCCAGGGTTGGAGTGCTGTCGCCAACACTATTAATAGGCAGTGGGAATAAAGGCCTCTGTGATTGGGATGAAGGGGAGCAGGAAAGTGTTGCTTCAGAGCCAAAAAACCAGACCAGGAAATAGACTAAAATTGATAAATGAGAACCGGTAGTTAGGTCCCCTGCTGGGCCACCGACTAACCACGGTCTTCTCCTGGGGTGCTTAATCCCTTCATGTCCAGATCCCTCTGACTGCCCGCCCTGCAAAGGACTTGCCAGTGTGTGGGTGGTTTATTTGTAATCTGCTCCTGCCATCTTTATTTTTGTGCAGGTGGAGGATTGCCTTGAAAACAAAAGGGTTTCAAAGGCTGGATAAAAGGCTGCCTGTGCTTTACAGGCCTTGGCCTCCTCAAGGAAACCTGCTCGATCAATGGACTGGATGGACCTCAGCCTTGGCGTTTCTCTTTTCAAGAGACCCTCCTGAATATTCACACCTTGTTTCAAAGCATCCGGATGGGCTGCCTGAGGGCCCCTCACGGAGGCCTTTGAGGATGTTGCTGCACAAGTCTCTAGGAGCAGCCAGGCCACCCACTCCCCTCCCTGGACGACTCCGAAGAGGCAGCAGCGTGGGAAGGCAGAGGTGCTTCTGCCCCCCTCCCACCACAGCTACCCTGCTTCTGCTCTTGCTGTTTGTAGGCTAAGCTTTCGGCATGGTCTCCCCTCCCTGCTGAAGAGTCCAGGAGAGATGCAGCTTAGGTCCCAATTGTGGGAGCATCTTGGTGGGGGGAGAGCAGCCTGTCCTCAGCCCGCCAAGCCCGCCTGCACTTCTCCTCCCCCCCTTTAGGAGAGGGACAGTCACGCCTGGCAAGAGCCTCAGCAACAGCAGCCTTCCATGGGCACCAGCGTGGTACTGCCTTGCCCTCAGGGCTGCCAGGGAAAGGCCTCTGCTTTTCCCCCTTTTCTTCTCCTTCCTTTGCTCCCCCCCCTCCTGTGACGCTCTTTACAATGGCGGCAGGAATGAAGCAGCCCCTCTGGGTGAAAGAGGCTTGGCCGGCTGGCTGGGGAATTCTGGGAGTTGAAGTCCGGACATCTTCAAGTTGCCAAGGTTGAGAAACACTGTTTTAGAGTTATCAAAATGCTTTTTTTCAGTGTTTTGTCCAGCCAACTGTTTCCTATTTTCTCAGAAAGCTGGGTAACATCTTTGGATTTGCATGGTTTCATTATTTGAATAGTTAGCTTTTACTGCTGCTGCAGAAGAATAGATTGCTTGAAGGGTGAGGAAAACTGCATAAAATGTTTGGTCATACCAATATCTTTATGTCATTTCTCTTAAGTAAATGAAAAGTGACGGGGACAGCAGCACCTATCCAAGATTGCCGCCTAACCCTTTAAACAGTTCCAGAGATTCTCACCATTGAAGTTGTAACCACATTGCTAAATAAGCTGATGAGAGCTGAGGCTAAAGACAGAAAGTTTTGTTTGGAAAGAGCACATTGATACAAAGGTCTATGTGACTACTGCAGCAATAACTTTTTTTTAGCTTAATGCAAAATTTATTTTTATCATATGTAAAATTCATTTGTCTAGTTGCATACACCTTGATAGACACTGAGTGGGCATAAGAGTATTTCAGGTCCCAGCACAATGTATTATTTAAAAGCAGTAAAATTACATTGCAGATAAGGATGCACAAAGGAGAGGGGGGGTAATGATGTCATGGGTGTTTGTACTCCAGTTGCTGCCAGAGCTCCTATACACATTAGTGCGCTGGCTGGGGTGGCTGTTCCTCTCAATTATTTATAGTCTTCTGGCCCGGAGCCTGGATGGGGTCACATCCCTGAAAGCTAACTTTATCTTCATTGTTCCCAGTCTCTTGCCCAGCTGTCACGCTGCACCCTGGTTTAAGACAGCAGGAGGAGGAGGAGGAGGAGAGGGGCATAAAGGGATGAAGGCTTTCTTTAGGTCTGGTCCGTCACTTAATGCAAAAGTACTCTGGGGGGAGGGGGGAGAACAGTCTAATATTTATCCGACATTTTCTCATTCTTGCCTGCAGTGGGTTCTGGGAGAGGTCAGGGTTTCTGAGCCCTGAAGTTTTCCTTCCACTGTACATCCATCTGTTTAAGAACATGCTGGGGAAATGCTACCAGCAGGCAGCTGCACAGGGGCATATGAGAGAGGCCTGCTTTGTTTTCCTAGGGGGAAAGGTAGTTAAGGGGATGGTAGCTCCAGAATTTCCAAGACAAAGGCCAGGTGGAATGCCTTCCGTCCACATCTGATTGAGTGACATCCTTTTATTCTAAGCAAATCACTTCCGAAGGCTCATTTTAACAGTTGGGAGCTAAAGCTAGATGAGGCTTGGAAATGGAAGGATCACAATTTTATTCCTCTTTTTTCAAGTCATTTTCTGGTCAGCTGTTTGTTTATTCTGAGTTTATTGGTTGGGTTTCATTACATTTTACCAAATAAAATATGTGTGTGTGTATATATATGTGTGTGTGTGTGTGTGTGTGTGTGTGTGTGTGTGTATGTGTGTATATATACGTACATACGTACGTACGTACGTACGTATGTATGTATGTGTATATATATATATAAAGTCACAACCCCCGGTATGCCCAAATGTGGGAGGAAGGTCACTAATTCCATTCTCTGTCCTTCGACTCGTCACAAGAGACCATCCAGGCAGAAAGCCCAATATTTTTTACTGTTGCCTTTTTGTTACATTTGTTATATTTGTGCTGATAAATAAATAAAGGGAGACTAGTATAGATCTATTTCAAGCTATTTAGCTCTCATCAGTAAGGGTATGGCTAGCTGATGAGAGCTAAATAGCTTGAAATAGATCTATACTAGTCTCCCTTTATTTATTTATCAGCACAAATATAACATACACACACACACACACACCCTTGGAGCCATGCTCACGGGGTTTTCTGAGAGTGGGGCTTTTGAAGAAAGCAAAAGAAATGTTGCAATTCCATTTCTCCGCACTTGGATATTCCAGCCCTTTTTACATCTTCCTATATTCCTTTAACACAATTAATGCAGGGAAGCCAGAAGCAAAGCAGAGGCTTGTTTGTCTGGCCAAGCCACATTTTAAAGAAAAGGAAAAAATGCGGAATAACTAACTGAATAGGAAGAAAAGTATTCTTTTTGGTTGGCTGCTGGCTGGGCTCAGCCAGGAACAGAGAGTTTCCAGCTGCCTGTTGGTCAGCCTGGCTTTCCTTTTGCCCCCATCTGCTTCCTGGCTCTGCGGGAGTTTTGCCCCCCCGTTCTCTGCCCACAAGCTGAGATTGGCAGGAGTTTAGATATCTTCAGAAGGAGACAAACCTGCCATCCTAGATATAAAAGAGTCGTGCACTTTGCTGCCTAAAGTTGAGCTGCGAAGCAGCTGAGTGAGGAGCCCTTCCTCAGTCAGAGGGAACCCTGTAAACAGAGGGCGCATCGCATGACAAGGAAATCGCATAAAAACCCATCTTTTCCCACCTTTCTTGCGCTTGGTTGACTCTAGCGAAAAACAGCCGGCCTTTCCCCGGTTTGCAGGACCCTTGCAGCTCCTATATGCTTAGCAGTTTGTACTGGAGCAGCAGACCAACTGCTTTATTTTGTAATTATAGCCCTCCCGTTCCAAAGATTTGAGGGAAGATGGAGGCATAAACAAGTTTGCATATATTCCATTAGTGACAGTATCTTAACAGAGTAGCTTTTTAGGGCTTGGCTCGGCTCCAGCCTCTTCCTCCATGCCCCTATTGTCCCTATTTACAGCTTTCAGAAATCAGCTGATGTCACTGCACATATGTTTAGAGCTGTTGCTAAGGTGATGAGCTGCAGAATTCAGCACCTACGCAGTCCTGCTGGAAGACCGAGAAGCTCTCTGGCTTAGGGCCTGCCTCCACCGCACCCCTCCCTCCCCCTCCCAATGAATCAGGGCCCCCCTCTCTTCCAGAGAAACCTCTCCGTCAGGAGGGGCAGCAGGGCTGGCAGCTTTGCTTCTACACGTCCTCAGAATTGAAACATGGCTTCCGACGGAATAGTTCAGCAAGATTGCCTCTCAGTCACAGAAGGGCTTCAGAAATATTCAGCATTTTGTTTTTTATATAGTGCGTACACACACACACACACACACACACGCAGCATTCAGGGATTCTCAGCTATCCAATCATTATTGTTCTTGTTTCGCACTTGGATTGCTAATGCTAATTGAGCCATTTCACTCGGAAGCCAGATTTAAACTGCTGTGGCTTGTGATCACCTTATTTGTATTCTTGAAGGGGAAGAATTGCTGATGTTTTTAAATTCATCACAAGCATTTCTTCTCCTGCAGTGTTAAGCTTAAAGCTATTTCACCTGCCTCTTTGCAGGTCTGATTATTTTGTTGTTTGAGCCTGGCACGCCCGATTTTTTTAAAAGAAACCATAGAGTGTTCTGCAGGTCTGCCCCTTTCTGATAGCAATGAATGCTATTTATCTTTCCCCACTTTTTAAAAAAAATATGGAACTGCATCCAATTTTAACGGGTACCCTCCAGACTTTTTAGTAAACCAAGAGAATGGCTTTTATTCATAACAAGGAAACCGTGAAATACAATAAGTCCAACCCACAGACTCCACTGAGCCTTGGTGAACTATTTCTCTTTGACAGACCTATAGGCAAACCTCCCACTTGGTATATGCAAAACAAAACAATATTTCCCTTCCAAGGCTGAGTAAGCATTAGCTTTGGTTAAGAAGATCCGTTTCTCAGGCTCAGAGGGAGGATTCTGTTCTTGCTGACAGACACATATCAAGATGCTGCTTTTTAATAGTGATGATGGAACATAATCAACAGGAAAAAATCTGTTTGGAGTGTTCTCTTTCCATTGGTAATCACTTTTCAGCCTAAAGATGAAGCAGGTGTTCATCCCAATGATTTTTCATGTAAAATTGTCATACTTTATATATCTCAATTCTGTTTTTGTAGTATCTCTAGTTCTGCCTTTTCTGGATCCCGTTATACTTTTATTCTGCTGATTATACAACAGTATTTTAATGTAGTTTACAAAATATGAAATAAATAGGAGAAACAAGAATTATTCATTCAACATACATATGGGGAAAACCTAGGTGGGGAGAATTTTTTTTTAAGAAGACGATGATTTTGGAAGAGCAGAATTTAGGGGACCCCCACAGTGAAAACCTGCCTATGAGTTCCAGCATGGTGACACTTTCCTGTTTACATGTTACTTCCCTCCCTGGTTTCTCTCCCATTGTTAGTTAGGCCTACACATACTTCCCCCTTGTCCAAACTGTGATGGTTAGAATAAGATAAGACATTTCTGAAAAGGACGATTATAAGGGATCCAGGTGGGACATAATGATGTCCTGCTCCTGGGGGCTCCAGGTAGAAGATCAAGTGGGATCTGGACAGGCCTTCCTGGAAAGCACGTGCGGGAGATCTTCCTTCCTTCACTATTGTACAATGCGAAGGTGAAGATTCTCGGAGGTTTGTAGCATGAAGAAAATGACACTTGAAGCTGCAGAAATCAATCAGGCCAGGGTAGATGAACGGAAGCTGGTTCCAAAGAAAGGGAAGGGGTTTCTTTCGTTATTGGGCCATTAACGGAGAAGATGCGTAGCTATATCCCTGGATTCAGTACAAAGAAGATCTTTGCTGTTTTGCAACTTGTGTTTTAGAGGAATCCTTAAATGGCTTCTTTCTCATCGTGGGAATAACATGCCAATAAACTAATTCCGCTGAAGCTTCGATGCTTTATGGCAGTGTTTCTCAACCTTGGCCACTTGAAGATGTCCGGACTTCAACTCCCAGAATTCCCCAGCCAGCGAATGCTGGCTGGGGAATTCTGGGAGTTGAAGTCCGGACATCTTCAAGTGGCCAAGGTTGAGAAACACTGCTTTATGGTGTCTGCAGGATTCTACCCTTTCTTTAGGCCAGCAGTTAGTGCTGTGGGTCTGGCCTTCGTTTTAAAATGGCCAGGCTACCCAAATGCCTTGAGTTCTCCATCTTTTCGCACCGGAGCGCCTGCCCTTTTACCTTTAGCTCCTACTACTGTAGTAGGGAAGAAGCGGGCGGAATTTGAATGAAGCAAAAGCAGATGGGAAAGTATCAGGTGTCGGGCCTGGCCTAAAAAGGACAAGAGCAGAGCTGCACGAAACACCGTCCGCTTCCCTCTTTGGACGTGGGGCTTTTTAAAGGGGGGAAACCTTGCCCTGGCGCTGCTTCCCCTCTTGCTTTTTGCTGAACGGAGCTTAGCCACTGTTAGAAGGTTTTTAGTGCCCAGAACAGTTTTTGTAGTTTTTGAGGTGGTCCCTGGAGAAAGGAGGGTAACTGCTCTGTCCTGGCTCCCAGCTGTTGATTATGAGCTCAGCAATGGGTCTGGTCTTGCCTGTGGTTCCTGGTGGGCCTCCCTCTCTCAGAGTGTAATTTTTCCAGGCAGATGAGATAGCCGAATGCCCTGGCCTCTTGCAGTATTTAAGTCCCTGTTTTATTTATTAATCACTGTGGGACACGTCTTCCCTTCTTCCCATCTGACTAAAGGCAGGAAAGTGGGTCAGTGCGGGATGGCGTCTCTTTCTTACCAATCTCATTCGTAAATCAGCTTTCGTTTCTTCCTCCCCCTCCCCCTCCTTTCTGCTTCTGTCACCCACTACAAAGATGTTCCCGTGGCATAAAGAGCCTGAATAGAGATTGCCAAGCAGGCCTTTCACTCAGAGTGGCCTCTCCGGCTGGAAGATTGAAAGGACGGGGAGGTCATTGACATGCAGATGTTCCCTGCTGGAGTTTTCGGGCTGCTTTCATCCCCCAGGTCCAGGGAGAAACGGAGCAGAAGCAGCAGAGCCCTCCATCTTCCCCTGCTTATTAACCAGTTACCACATTTGGTATCTTGCACCCAGCAGTTCAAGCAACCCACGAGGAGGTCTTATCCCGGTGCAGCCTCTTAATCTCCCTGTACGAAACGCCGGGAGCAGAGTGTTCGATTGTTCCAGGCCACCCAATCGGCTTCATGGGAGAGTGGCCCCACAGCTCCAAATCCAGCATTACTTCCTAGAGATCACAGGGCCATTTGTTCAGAAGCAGATTGCATGATTAGCCCACCTCTTTAGATAACTGTCCATTATCATCTCCTTAGTTACACAAAAGCTTTATCCTAGCCCAGGTTCTCTGATTTCCCACAGGACGGTTTGGTTATGTGTGGATTAGTTGTGGATACAAGTTCAGAAGTCCGGTTTGAAACTACAGAATATCATCTCTTCTTTGGCTTGTTTCTGTACAATGTGTATGTGTGTGTCTGGAAGTTCTCATCTTTCTTTTGGAGTAGGAATTGATCAGTTCAGTTTACATTAAGTTTGTTCCTTACTCTAGCTCAGTGTTTCTCAATCTTGGCAACTTGAAGATGTCTGGACTTCAACTCCCAGAATTCTGGGAGTTGAAGTCCGGACATCTTTAAGTTGCCAAGGTTGAGAAACACTGAGCTAGCTTGTTACAAGGCTTAAAAAGATAAACCAAGGAGCTCTCGCTGGCGTGGCTGCTGGCAGGAATTTTTTCATTTCTGATGAAGTGGGGCCTCCCACAGATTTTACACTGCTGTCTGGAGTAAGACAGTTCAGTATCTCCACTTGGACGATCTGGACCAGTGGCAGTAAAAGAGCTCTATGTAAGTGTGAGGAAAATGTCAGTATTGTTCCATGGAGGTAGGTAAAGCAGAATGAGCCACAAGCCTTGCTTTCACCTCTGGTCATAACAAGAGTTCTTGCCAGGGTGGCACAACAGACAACTCCACGGCCTTTCATGGCTGTGCCATGTATCTAAGGATGTAGCCTGGCTCAGAGAGGGCGAGGAAATGTTTTCACAGGCATTTCTATAAATAAGACGTTCTCCCTAACAGTTTTATGCGCATTAGAACCAGTGCCTGGCTTCCTGCTTTTCTCAGTTAAAAAGGGCTAAATAGCCTTACATCATCAGGTGTCCTCTAAGTGTGTTTGACCGCAGGTTCCATGGTTTCTAATCAGGAGGGATTGCAGTCTGGCCTGTATAAAGGTCCCAGTCTAGGGCAGAAGCCCATTCCCTCAGAAGATGGCACGGAAATTGGGAGCTTTGCTGGAAAACAGACAAGAACAATCAGAAAATGGTACTAATAACAAAAGGAAAGGCGCAGAATAGCCTGGACAAAACAGTGCAATAAGGGTGGGGGTGGGGAATGCTAGCCAAGGGATAAAGTAAGTACTTGCAGCTATAATCACTCTCACTTAATTGACATGACTGAGGCTTTACAACACAGATACAATTATTGGTCTAGACCAGTGGTTCCCAAACTTGGCAACTTTAAGACTTATGGACTTCAAGCAGAGCTGGCTGGAGAATTCTGGGAGTTGATGTCCACAAGTCTTAAAGTTGCCAAGTTTGGGAACCACTGGTCTAGGTCTATGTATATTAATTATTCCTTATATTTCTGATTACGTTGCAATAAATAAAATCTTTTATCTGCTCCTCACCCAAACCCCACACCATGTTCCCTCCACTTTCCCAGGTAAACAGTTGCATTAGCTGGCTAGGAGGAATATTCTGTTCCCGGAGACTAGAAAAATTCCTGAGCTAACTTGTGCATTCTTGCACCACTCTTAACCCTACCATCAGTAGGTTTGTAGAAGAAAATAGTGGCTTGAATAAAGGATTATGTTCCAACAAAATCCAGCTACCGAGTCTTTGTAAAAGTGAAGGCTGTTGGTGTGCTTGCCTTGCATGGCGAATCTGTGACTTGGCCCTGAATTCTTGGGGAGCTTGGGATGTGTGTTGTGCTTTCCCTTCTGTCTCAGTTGGACAAAAGGATCCTCTGCATCGTATTTAAATGAGGCCACAGTTTTGGAGCTTCTCATTCCAGGGAAGTTCGTAGGTAGATAATTGTAAGCCTGATGCGCTTTATCATCCCAAAGATGTCGCTGCCCTTTGGTCTGGAAGCTTCAGTTGATGCCATACAAGGCAGTTTGCAGTGCTTCTCCATGGTATTGACCGGAGAGTCCAGGATGGGCTATTCTAGCCTGCTAGCTCATCGACTGAATTGAAATTCTGAAGACACGCCTCCTTGGTAACGGTTCTCAGTCTTTCGATTCAGCCTCTGCTCTCTTGAGCTCCCGTCTTCTGAAGCTTTGGGTTCAGTCAGTTTGCCAGATGAGCTTTCCTGCTTTCTGAATCCCTTGCAGAGATGCAGTCCCTGGGAGAGACCTTCACTGTCGGGATCAAACTCTAGTGCGCCTTCTCTTGTGACGGACACTGTTGGGTGTTTTTGCTCTCCTATCTGCTCCTTGTGTTTGTTCTGCTTCTGCCCGGGTGCTTCTGTGATGCTGTGGAACATCAGTTTAGACCCCCGGAGTCTCGTTCCTACATGCCCAAGGGATTCTGGCTTCCTTTTTCTTGGAAATAGCCTTTTCCTTTAGCATATTTCATTGCAGAGTTCTTGCTTTTTCATTGTTGAGATTTTTCTTGTTTCCCCATTTCACTGTGTTCTGAAAAATCAAAAAAAGGGCCTGGGCAAGTAAGCTTTTAATAGAAAGCACACCAGAGTGGAGGCTCACTTAATTTCAGACATCGCATGAGATAATGATGGGAGCCATTAAGGAGATTGTCCACTCCTGCACCATAGCATTATTTCTCTCCTGAAATGATTTAGATCTGGACTTTGCCCAGTCTCCTGCTCGGCCTCCTTTTCTGTTTCTTGGCTGGATATGTTTTTCTCGCTATACTCCTTTGCGGAGTTACTACTACAGGCGTCCATTAAGAACCTGTAGTATTTCTAATGGTAGGGAGGGTTCAGATTTTCAGATGCTTGCCATTATTTTAAAGATAAAAATAGAAGACTTAAATAATTTCTATTACCCTCAAAGAAAAAACAAGTTTGGAACTACCTGGGTATTGTATCAAACATTAGTAGAAATGGATCCTGTTCTGTCTTCCCCCAAAACAGTAGGAAGTAAGGACCACCCACTTGTAGGTTAATAAATTGGAGGTGATTCTTTGCTTTCAGCACCAGAAAGGGTGGCTGCCTCTTTCTCCTGCGGATCCCTTCTAAGATGGATGGATGCTTATTTTCCCATGGAGAGCCCTGGCTTTCTTTCGTCCCCGTTGAATTTGGGGCATCTCTAGGTTGGGCTGAGAGAGAGTTAATCATGGCTCAAAGTTACCCAGGCTGAGAGTGGATTAGAACCTGGTTCAGAGCTTACATCTTAACCACCGTCTGAACCTTTTTAGTAAGCCCAGCTTGAATTCTGTTTCATATTTATACTAACAGATATTATGATAGGTTCTATATTTGTCCTGCATTTAAAAAACACACACAATTGTACATAAACTGCAAGAAGGAGCTTGTTTCCACCACGTGATGCCTCCTTGAGCTGTTTTGCTTAGGGGGGGGGAAACACACCCCTGTATTTGCATTATCATCATGTTGCAGTGTTTTTGTAACATTTAAGTCAAAGTTTCAAACTCCAAAGATGACAAAATGTGTCTTCCAACGACATGTTACATCAGACTCAACAAGAGTGGATATAGAAGGCATTGTTTTTTTACACTTTAGTGTCACAAGCCCTTCCTCACTAGAAATGAGGAAAGGGGAAATGTAAGAATGAGAACTAGGAGAGAATCCGTCCGTCCTCTCTGTTCCCTTCGTGTTTCTGGTGGGAGTTCGTTCCTCAGAGATAAGAGAGGGCATGTTGCCAACCTGTAAGCTGAATGCATATTTGTGCTGGTATTCTAATACACTACTCTCTTGCCCAAACTGTAGCATACACAAAGTCTGTGGGATTAGATTCTTTTGGAGAATTGTGTTAATCTGCCAGGCCTCGTTTGTGAGATGGATTTTACCCAGCGAGCAGTAAAATTCAAGAGATCAGAAAATGTGAGAGATTGTAAGCAATCATAGGGACAATTTCTTCTTTTGCTTCATCCCGGTCACTAAGATGCTTCTTTGGTCAGAGTTATTACGGAGATAATTATAACTGTATAATTAAGAATATTTTGCAGTCATTTTCTTTGAGTTGTGTGTGCGTGTGTTCTAAA
The DNA here is from genome assembly GCF_009769535.1 of Thamnophis elegans. Classification (NCBI taxonomy): domain Eukaryota; kingdom Metazoa; phylum Chordata; class Lepidosauria; order Squamata; family Natricidae; genus Thamnophis; species Thamnophis elegans. The sequence goes on along the minus strand of NC_045554.1, from coordinate 48,962,561 downwards.
GGACGTCCCCAGTAGACATAAATAAACTCTGTGAATCAAAAACTAAAAAAGAATCCTGTTTGTATCATATGTTTCCATTCCGATTGACCATAAAAACAGCATTTTGAAATGCTCGGTGGTTGTGTGAAAGCCATGCTCTTCGGTGGTTGGAAGGTAATAGGATGCAAATGAGAATCCCCCCTTGCCTTGCTCTTTCCTTGCAAGGTAAGGCCGGGCTCTGAGTGGGAGGCCTCCCTGGTGAGGCTCTCTGGCCCTTGCCTTGTGCAGAAAAACACACCCATTTGACGCTTAGGAGGTTTGCTTGTGGAGCAGTGGAAAAGTGCCCCGATGGTGACCCTTTGAGAGAAGAATAACCAGCTGCATTGAATCAGCTGCAGTTTTTGTTTGGGCCACTCGGTTCTTTGACAGCGACACCCTCCAGATCTCCAGTCTCCGAAAGGCTGCCTGTCCTCGATCGAAGGAGAGGCGGTGAAATCCACCCGTGCCTCTTTTGTTCCAGCGGCTGCCATGCATTTACCTGAGCCCATGTTAATAATTGCCAGAATGTACTTTTGTGTCCCTTATTTGATTTTTCTTCCCCACAATGCGCAAAAGTAGATAATGAAATCAATTTGCTCCCTTCATAGATCCACGAAGTTGGCTTGAGCCACGTTGCCAGGAGACCACGGGCCAGGCTGCCTCCAGGGCTGCGGTCGGTACAGGCGGCGCTGAGGCGGCAGGTCCTGGTGCCCCGTGCAGACAGCCGCCTTCACAAGAGGGAGAAGAAGCTCCTTGGATCAGGAGAAGGCGGTTTACAAAAGCAGCCAGACTAAGAAGTGAAAACAACAACATTTAGATGCGTCTCATGAAATAGTCCAAGCAAACACTACAAAAGTTAGTTAGCAGTCAAATAATAAAAAATGTACAAGGGCTCACCTGAAGGCTAGCAGGGGAAGGGAAAGCGTTGGGCCTGGAGGGAACCGTAGCTGTAGGACGAAGTGGTGGAGGAACTTCCTGGCGTAGCTGATGATGTAAAAGGAAGAACTCTTGCTCTGCATCCCAGCATGAGAAGGCTTCATCCGGGCACGACTGCTGAGACTCTAGGAGAGCCCAATTAAGAAGACCACCGGCTCCAGCCACGGCAGAGCTCCCTTTTGCCGGGGGGGAGGAGAAGGAGGCTCGCTTAACGCTGAAAGAGATCTGGGAGCAGCCTCACCTTCCTCGCAGGATGGCTGTGGGAAGCAAATGCCCAGGAGAGAACATGGAACTGTAGTCTCTTCCTGGCTCCTTAGAGAAAGGATGAGATAAAAAGTAACACAACGGATATATTTCAGGGATATATTTCTGTCCAGTCCTGTTGGGGAATATCCTTGGCCCCAGCAGTTGTGGCATCTTGATTCAAAAAGCGTTTGCTAGAGGTCTTGATAACGATCTTTCAATGCAATTATGTGTTTTATTTACTCTCAAGTTAGTTGGTATCAATCTGGAGAGACATTTAGTACACAAGGTCTCTTCATGGAAAGTAATTTGCTGTGGATTAAGCAAAAGGTTGTGGCTTGTGGGCAACTCTTATTTCAGGGATTTGGAAATATTGCTTGTTGTTGTTGCAATCATTTAAAATTTTTATTAAAATGGAAAGTCAACATTAAAATGGTCTGCCTTGACACCCTTCTTAGAACAAACTAAAGGATGGGAACCAAGTCTTTGGAAGTCTCCAGAGGCATCATGTGAACTCTTGCCAGCTTCTGAAGGTTTGGAAGCTGCATGTGAAGAGGCTCCAGGAGCTGCCCTGGATGGGCTACACACACACACCCAAGCAGGAGAAAAATGCCTGAAGGGAAGTGGTGCATGGCAGACCCTTGGGAGCTCTAGGTGGCGGGGCGCAATCATGCTGTTCCCCGAGGCTTGTGCACCTGGGAAAGCAGCCCAAGGCAGTACTTGGGGAGTCCCAGCACAGGGAGCAGGGCTGGCGCAGAGGCCTGGAGCAGTGGCAGCTGGCTATGACTGCTGAAGACTCTCAGTCTCTACTGTACTTGAGCCCATTTTGGGGCTGCTGCTGCTGCTGCCAAATGCTGCAATGTAGGACTGGACTGTGATGGCTGTGACTTTGCACAACATTGCAGCATACCCCCAGCTCATGCGTGGCCTGCGCCAGGCCTCCCAGGGCACTCTGCTTAATGACCACAATGGAGAAAAGCCAGGATTCTACTTTGAATTATTTTATTTAAAACACGTCCATCTTTTTAGGTAGAAAATATTCAAAAGAGAATGGAAATATTTTAAGTAAACAAACTTTAAATAAAATAATTAAGCTGCAGCTGAATTAGTTCTGCTTTTCACTGCCTGGCTGTCTGTGAGAAAATTCAGCAGAATGACTCACTAGTTGAAAAGCCAGTCTTATGAATGCAAAAATTCTGGAATTTTCGGTGTTGGGAGTTTGAGTAGTGTCATACTTTCTTTGTGATGAAGCATCTTTCCAGAATATAAAGAAATTTGGAGTTTACATTTAGCCTGAACCTTGTGGTTGTGGTAATCCCCTAATATTTCTCTGTTTAATTTTGAATGGTCCCTGCAGTCTCTTGAAATGAGCTCCACGGCTGATGCCTTCATGCTGATGAATCAGCAGAAGTATTTGCTGTGTTGATGGGTACAATCTCATCGGCAAAGCAGGAGAATCATTGAGGCCCAGACAGGACTTTAGATCGGCCATCACACTGGTCTTCTTCCTCTAAGGTTAAAGAAAGTCTACAAAGGCCTTCAGGAGATCAACTTGAGAGCGTTATGCTTGCAAAGATAAAACGTGCAGTCACACTTATTGTCAACAGAAGAGAAGTTATTTGTACTCAGGATTTAACTCTGGAGCCTTTGGTGTTTTCTGGTTGGTTGGTTGGTTGGTTAGTTGTCTGCTTGCAGACATTTCATTACCCAACTAGAGAGCATCATCAGTGTGAGTTGAGTGCAGGCTTACAGCCTATGTATTTACAGTAGCTTTACCCTGCCAGTGTTGTTGGTGTGGTGCCTTGGACAGGGTTTTGTTTTCTGCTTTATTGTTTGTCTGGGGTTAATCCCTGCTCCAGAGCCAGTTTGATTTAGTGGTGAAGAGGCCACTGGGCTAGAAACCAAGAGGCCCTGAGTGCCACTCCTGCCTTAGGCACAAAGCCAGCCAGGGCCCTTGGGCCAGTCACTTTCTCTCAGCCCTAGGAAGGAGCCAGTGGCAAACCATTTCGAACCAAGCAAACTGCAGGGATTTATCCAGGCCGTCTCTGAGAATAGGACATCATTGAATGACAGAAAAAAAAATATCTTTGCTTATTTGGGTGTTGGCTGCTGGAAAGGATTTCCTTAGCCTTTTTTTGTTGTCTCTTTTGAATGGTGTGTAAATGTGGTTTTTGTGTGTATTGACGGCTGATTTGGCTGGTGCCAAGCTTCTAGGAATTCCCTCGTGGTTTCGGATTAGGTTGATCTCATTGTTTACCAGTTGAAACTATGGTTGAAGTGAGGAGTTTTCATTGTGTCCTACTAGAAGGACAGGCAGTCAGAAGGCTAACTGAGAGCGTCCGCAAACACTCACTAGCAGTCAGATAAATCTATTTTTGTACCGCAGCAGCATGCTTCTTTTTGTTAACACATTTCCTGTTTTGTTAAATATTACAAGCTTTTCTAAAGCACCTACTTTTTGCTGTAGTCCTGGGTGATAGAAAGGACTTCATTTAGACCAGGCATGGAAACATCCCCATCTCTTTGCTACTACTAGCCAAGTTTGGATTAGGCTAGTTTGAGGTAACTTGATAAGTTCATAATACTTTTCACCTTACCCTTTGAATTCAGGACCGGAGAAGAATTCATAGTATTTATTTTTGTGCTTTTACTGTATTCACATAGGGCAGATAGAGGACTTTCAGAGTGTTATGTGAGGAAGGAAGCTTCCTTGGGCTTCCAACCTTTCAGGAGACCTCGTGAGAAATTGGATTTTCTAGATGAGGATGCAAATGAAGCAGGAAAAACATCATAATAAATAGAAGACGTTATACTGGAATGTCACACCAAGGTGTTTACATACCTTTGCTCCTTATTCCATAAAGTTCATAGGAAACGTTTAATGACAAATGCATACCATTTGTTTCTGCCTCGGCAGTTAACGCTTGGTTCTGCATCATTCACAGCAGCCTACATTTATTTGTTTAGAATTTACAGTACCCGGAAGTCTGCGTGCTTGTTACTTAACCATCCTTTTATTTATTCTCAGTATCAATTAAAACTATGCAATACTTTGTGTTCCCAAGAGGGATCTGAGAAATTGAAGAAAAATAACTCTAGCCTGAAAGTTATGAAATGGTTGGGCTTTCTTTTCTGTGAACAATGGAGTTACCAGGGTTTGTCTCTCTCGATGGTGCAAAATAAAACCTCACGCCAGGCACCCATTTTGCCCCCGAACTGCCTTCAGAGCAGCCTCGTCCACCACGCAGACCATTCGGCTGTGAACCTGGGTGGACAATTGAATGTCTTCCCCTTGAAGCTTGTAAGTCATCGGTGGAGCTGGGAGCAAAGGAAAAACGGGCCTTTCGTCCAGAGGCCTTTCTGTCTCCCTAACATGGGGCGTAAAAGCATGGCCTCTCCTTAGCCCAGCCCAGTCGGACGTGTTTTTGGAGAGTTCCTCAGTCCTTGGACAAATTAACTGAACTCTTCAAAGAATTAGCTAGTTTTTTCTGATTTTTGTTTGTTAGTTAGGGCAAGAAAAGGATAATTTCCCTTTATACAGGCTGAGGGAGTCCGGAGGAACCGCGCCTTTAAAACAACGGTTGTGTGGTGCGTGGGCGCTTGTCCGGTGGCTCCTGGCGAGCGCGGGGGGTTGTAGGAGGCTTCCTCTCCCCCCAGCTGTTGTTTTTGCCCCAAATTGCTCAGAGGCCCGGAGCGCTGCGAGACAGCTCCTGAGGACTCCGGAAAGGCGCGACGGCCACTTTGGGTGCGTTTTGGCACGCTTTTTCTGACGTCCGTTACTTGGCTTATTCGGGGCCTTTGTAGGCTGGCCTCCTGCTGCGGCAATTCTCCCGCGGTTGTCCTGGCCAAATCCCCTTGGCAAGGCTGCTGCTTACCAGCCAGCTTTCTTCCTTTGGGTCTCTCCCTTCCGGGCATGTCGGGTCATTGTAGTCTGGATGCCCTCGACCAGTGCAGATCAGGAACACACCCTCGCCAGCTCTTACGGGTTCTAAGCAGAATCCCAGGGTGATGGAAGTTGGCAGCAGTTAAATGAACTCGGTGTTGGAGTTCCCTCGCAGGCTCTGCTCCCGAAGTGCTTGGATTGCGGTTCCTCTGACTGGTGTCAGCAGAACCTCCAAAATGAAGTGGCAGCCGAAGGAGGCCTTAAAGGCTGCTGTAGCTTCCTGTCCCAAGAGAATTTGGATTCCATTCTTTTATTTCAAAAGCCCTGATCATTAGGTGTTAATTTAATGTCAAAATAAAGTCTCCTTTGACTCCAGTTAGGCTCCCAAGGCATCAGTGGAGTATATACTTGGAGTGTTCGGGGCAGAAGGGATTTCCTGATACCTTTTTCAAAGATGTTTTGAGTCGCCGGTCGGGTCTTCTGCCTGGGGTCTCCATCCAGTTAGTAGCTACACTTTGTAGTTAGAGCCGAGGTGGCGCAGTGGTTAAATGCAGCACTGCAGGCTACTTCAGCTGACTGCAGTTCTGCAGTTCGGCTGTTCAAATCCCACCAGGCTCAAGGTTGACTCAGCCTTCCATCCTTCCGAGGTGGGTGAAATGAGGACCCGGATTGTTGTTGGGGGCGATATGCTGACTCTGTAAACCGCTTAGAGAGGGCTGAAAGCCCTATGAAGCGGTATATAAGTCTAAGTCTAACTGCTATTTAAGCTAGTTAGCTACCAGTCCCATCCAAGGCAGGAGCCTGTCCTAAATTAGAACGGCAGAGAGTCTCTTCAGAAAAGATATTATCTAAATTTGTATGTTTTTGGTACACAACTAAAACTAATAACACTCCGGTGGGGCAGATTTTGGATGGAAGCCGTACCATTGCTATGATGTTATGATATGAGAAAAAGGGATTCTTAAAAGCTGCAGGCCCAGAAGTGGCCTGGAGAAGAACCCGTATTTCTGGGTTTGAAGCAAGACTTCCAAGACCAGAGGTTCAGGCTTCGCATTTGCCTAAGGACTGAAGTCTCATCTAATTAAAAAGCATGTAATTATCAGCCAGCACTCGGCTGAGCATCCCACGTGTGCCGGTGCAGGAAGAGGAGGTAGAGCTAAAATGCCTGGAGATGTTGCAGCAGCTTGTAATGACTTGTTTGTGGCATGCATTATTTCAAACTTTACCTACTTTATTTGGCTTTACCTTACTTTAATAGGCTTTTCATCACAGAGGATCCAGAGTAGTTTCAAAAAGTCTTGAAACCACACAAAGGCAACAGGGCTTAACAGTACCATAAACATTGAACACAAAGCTCATTTTAAAACAAACAATATTCAAACTTCAAGGCCGCTCACTTCCACAAATGCTGGAGTGAACACATAGACCTCAGCTGGCCTCAGCCCCCATTCCTCTCCAGCCGCGGAAGAGCCGCTGCTCAGAGAAAGGGGGGGCTTTTCGGACGTTTTCACAACCTTTCGCATTTTATATATGGGGGGGGGAGGAAATACACAGCCCAGCCCCCCCCCCTAGAAACATGCCCTGTTCCAAGTCCGCAGCTGCCTTTCAGCCGCAAAGAGCCCTGAGTGGCAGGAGACCCTGCCCGTCTCCCAGAGGGCAAAGCAGGGGAAGCCGGAGGGAGGGAGGAGCAGCCATCGCTGGGTGGGACCTTCCGGCTCCCCACAGAGCCCCCTCCCATCCCTCTTCCCACCCTCCCTTAAGGGGCTGCTGCATTTCTCTACATTTTCGCACCCAGAGACGTTTACCCTGCATAGGAAGAAGGAGAAAAACCATCCCTCTCTTTAAAAAAAAAAAGAAAAAGCTTGATGAAAGTCCTGACGTTTAAACTCCTCAGCTGCCCTTTGGTTGAATCCTCCTTCTGAACTCCCCAGGGCAGCTCCTGTTGGGCAGGTGGAGGTGGTGGCTCCTGCGGGTGGCCAGAGGGCCATGCAGACTGCCTGGCGTGGCCTTCCTGCTTATTTCCAGGTCAGGGCAGACTTTGCTTGCGTGTGAGCCTCCCCTTCTCCTTAGTCTACATCTGCCTAACCACAATAGGGTTTCCCAGATTGAAAGTCAGTGGTGATTTATAGGCTGCTTTGTCTCGGGAGGGTTTCTCCCTCCCCCTCAATCCCTTACGCTCTTTCCCCCCAAAGAGGAGGAACTTCGTCAACTGGTTGAGGAAAATGACTCCAAGATGGGAAGGGTTATGATTTCAGGTTGAAGAGGTAGTGGTACCTAGGCAGGGCTCGGTGGAGTCCGGTTGCACATGCTTAGCTGTTCGCCAGAAAGAGGGGTCTTGTTGTTTGTTGTTGCTGAGAATAATTGGAGGATGATATAGTATGTTTCCAAGCCTATTTAGGTGTCCATAGAGACAAAACTGCTTGGACAAGACTTTAGTTGAGCTGTCTTGTTTTCTAAATAATATTCTGCATAGAAAGCAGACTCCTAGTTCAGGAAAGTAGATGGGTCAGAAATTCCAGCTGACCATTTTTACAAGACAAGACTTTAAAAAATGGAACGTAGAGGCCATTCTCCCCCCTGGTAGAGGGCTGGTTCAAAGTGTGTAACTGTAACTCTTCTCTTTCCCCCACCTCAGACTCCTGAACAATGTGCTGTAAAACAAAATGGAGATTTCAGGCACTGCTGGTAATTGTTGTGCAAATATAATACTCCCTCCAAGCTGCTAAATAGGCCAGTGCTCTGTTTACACGAGGAGGCAGCCAGCTTTCCAAGTGTAATGAGTCAGCTCCATGAACAGAAGGGGTGTGGAATTAATCTGGCATCCGTCTGGCTTGCTCTCAGAAAACCAGGTTTTCAACCTCCCTGCAAAATAGGTAGATACGATATAGCCTAACTACAAATGGCTCTCTTGCTCTCCAGGACAAGCAAGCAATCCAGCCCCCCCCCCCCCAGCCTAATTGAACCGAATGCATGGCCAAATGTCCTTCGTGGCTTCATTTTGAACTGGACTATCCATTTGGAGGAATATATTCAGAAAGGATTGAATGTCCAAGCTCCCCTTTCCCACAGGCTGTTTTTTTTTATCTTACCTTAAGTGCTTGGCTCAAGGAAATGAGGATGCCTGCTGATGTCACACACAAACTCTGTCTGAATAAGGGACTGTTGGCTTGATTATTTTGGGGGGGCTGGCTAATTGTGTCAGCCATCACAAAATGAGGGTGGAGATGATGATGCAATACATGCCCCATGCTTATTGTGAGCCCAGACCTAACCTCCCCCACCCCCACGGATTTGACAATCGACTGTAAATTTTGAAGGATCTCTGGCAGTGCTTCTCAACCCTGGCAACTGGAAGACGTGTGGACTTCAACTCCCAGCTTTGCTGGCTAGGGAATTCTGGGAGTTGAAGTCCACACGTCTTCCAGTTGCCAAGGTTGAGAAACATTGATCTATGTGGTTTTAAGGTAAAGGTTCTCCCTTGCACATATGTGGTAGTTGTTCCCATCTCTAAGGGACAGGGCTCATCTCTGTTTCAAAGCCGAAGAGCCAGCGCTGTCTGAAGACATCTCCGTGATCATGTGCCAGCATGACTAAACGCTAAAGGTGCACAGAACACTGTTACTGTCTCTATTTTTCTACTTGCATTTTTTACGTGCTTTCAAACTGCTGGGTTGGCAGAAGCTGGGACAAGTAACAGGAGCTCACTCCATTACACGGTGCTAGGGATTCGAACCGCTGAACTGCCGACCTTTCTGATTGGCATGCTAAGTGTCTTAGCCACTGAGCCATCGCATCCCCTATGCTCCCTATCTCCATATGAGATTTTAAAGAAGCAATTTCTGAAGAAAGGGAGCTTGGTTGAAGCTTTAGGATTTGAAGATGTTTTAATGGGGCTTATGTTTGAAAAATGAGCATTTTGAAAAGAAGAAAAGGCACATCACCTTTGTCCTATGCAGGAATAGTTGGGGCCTTAACTAACCATTAAGAGTTGCCAAACTGGATGATAGTTACTAAATGAGTATATTCTGAGTGTAGCACTACAGGGCATGTATCTCTGTTTAGTGGGGTAAAAGCAATCGTATTTTGACTTGCAAGATTGCCTCTACAGTAGAAATCCTGTCCTTTAATGGTCTAAACCTGCTTGGGGTAAAATTTGATTTTGGTTTGTTGGTGGCATACTAGCCAAAATGTGCCCAAACTGGGGAGTCCCGTCCTCAGTGCTAACAGGGAATGTTGCATTTGCCCATTGATGCGGTTAATCTGTCAGTGTGGTCTCCTCCTCTAGCTTCCTAAAAAGGATCGTATGATAGCCACGATGGGCAGCCAATGTTAATAGAGTGGAAGATGATCATAGCATATAGAAGACGGCCCCTTGCCATGTGAGAGGCGTAAATCACAAGCAGTATAAATTAATAAGGGAAAGGAAAAGTAGAGGCAGTGTATAAGGAAGGTACTTAGTGTACAAGAGGCAACGAGGAGCAAAAATTGGGAAATGGAAAGGCTCTTATATGAGTGAAGGGTGTGCAGGCTAGATTTTTGTTCTTTAGCAGGAAAGGATGTAAAGGTCTGCTTGGTCGCTAATGCATTTGTTAAAAAACACCTAAGGAATGTACCTGTGACACTTGTGTCTTTTTGAAGCATGCAATGCTGTTATTGTTGACTGAAACCCCAGGTGTTCTGGATGTATTAAGAGGCTGAGAGGCCCTAACCATTGTAGCTCTTCCCAAGTACAAACGGTCCCCGAAGATCTGTTGATTAGCACCAACTATAGAATAGTTTGCAAACTGCTTTGATCTCTTCCATTTCCGCTTTTGAGTCTTGTCATCGATGTTTAAGTTGAATCCCATTTGCTTTCCTTAAACCTTCATCATTTATATGGCATCAGTATTTATGCTTCACAGGTCAAAGGACTCGCCAATCCAACGAAAAGAAGCGGGTCCATTTGATACCTGCATACAGGAAGGGAAATTATGTGATGCATATTTTCTGGCATCATTTTTTATACTTTCTTTTGGCTGGAGTCTATTGTTGGCCGGATTGTATTTTAAATGAATATATCTTGTCTTTTCAACTGGCTTTCAAGGCTGATATTAGAAACAAAGGATTATTGGGGATTTATCTACTTAATATTTTAGTGTTGGCTTTAGTGTCCAAGATACTTGTAATTCAGAGCTGTAAACGCTAGAAAAGGTCAGAAACCTGTAAATAGAGCAGGCCAGATATCTGGCTGAATAAAAGAAATTCAGATAACTTGCCCTGCAACTTAATGTGTTACTCACCCATGCTGTAAATGAAATTTCAGCTGCTTTCATTATAGAACATCCCACTGTCACAATTCAGTAAAATAGAAGAAAATGATGGTAATTATAACTTAGTGTAACTTGTTTCCAAGATATGGATTTAGGATTTTTTTGCCTTGAACTCTTATTGTGTGGCTTATTTTGTGCTCAGTAACTGGACCTCAAAGCAATGAGAAAGCTGTTGTGTTTTTCATGGAGCTCTTACTGTAAAGAGAATCGATTTGAGCCTGGGGTACGTCTCTCCCTGTAAAAAATTCAAGATTCCTTAGAGAAAAGAATGTTTTTTTTTAATTCACCTCCTTTCCCCAACCCAGCTCTCATTAGTCACGGTACTAGAGTCTCCCTGCTCCTGAACAGCTTCTTTCAGTTGGATTGGAAAGCTGCATACATTTAGCCAAATTATGGGATATGGCAACTCTCTCTGTGTGGCAGGTAGGGAGGGAAGCCTCCTTCGGTGCTCTGCCTGTCTCCTTTGATTAAAACAAAGCCGCCTTCCCCGATCCATGTGGTTGAACTCTATAGTGGCTGTAAAGTCTGTTGGAGATAGGTTACAGTGTTTACTACTACTATTACTACTGTTGCTACTATCTGCTGCAAAATTCAGTTGTTTTTTTTAATCTTGTAACCAAGCAACTCACAGCATGGGTAACAAAGCTTTGTTCTGTGCTTGTGAATTGTGCTTCGCCTGAACTTATAGGACACATACATACATACATACATACAGTAACCCCTTGTCTCAGTTGTGTGAAAAACGTTGGGTGCTGCCTTTATAGTTTCCCATCTTCGCTTCCTTCTGGCAGCGGTTTGATATCAGAAGCAAATTTCTTTGGCAATTTACCATTTGCTATAAATTGCTTTATGTGACACTCCCATGAGCAACAGGAGAATGCAATTTAATTGCATCAGGCATATGAACACAAGCAATTACGGTTTGATGGAAAAGTAGGTGCATGTTTGCATGCACATGTATGCAGATTTAAAAAAAAAAAGTTTATCCCTCTAAGGAATCCAGCAAAATTGTCCTTCGGAGCCATTTTCTGCATGCAAAGATCTGCCTCTCAGGTGGCCTTGGGAAGCGCTGCCTGCATTCCTTCGGATGTGAACCGGGGAGGGGGGGTCCCTAGACGGTTCCCATCAGGGCTCCTGCCTTGTCCGGGTCCAGAGAGGCTCAGCCCGGGTCTTCCCCTCCCCCGCCCTTTCCTTGCAGGTCAGGCTCACCTGTGTGTTTCCTTCTTGCAGACAGTTGACGATGAAGCGACGGCAGCATAAATGAAGGACAAGTAAGGAAGGCAGAACGATGCCCAAGGGTGGGTGTTCTAAAACACCACAATCGGACGATTTCTCTCTCAGCAACAACATGGTGGAGAAACAAACGGGGAAAAAGGTAACGCGTCTTTTTCATGTTTTCAGCACTTGGGCAAATTTTGTTGGAAGAACCCCTCCCCTCCCCCGCACCTTCTCCACCTGGCAGCAGCCACTTACCTGCAGCAGCCACTTACCAGCCTGCTGATGAGCCTCCTCTTTCCGACTGCATCACTTGGTGATGGAAATTCTCCAGCAGGAATCCAAGGACTCTACCTGACTAGAGCTGCAGATGATAAAATAGGTGTTGCTGCAGCTGTTTTTCTTCCCAGCCATGCAGGGAAATCTCTTGAAGATGCAGGTGTGACTTGCAGTTCTTAGGAATGCTGGGAAATGTCATCTCCAGAATGTGATTTCCGCTGCTTTCCCTTGTTTCCTCGCAGGGTGGGCGTGACAAGACTTATCAAGAGTAGATCTTCCACGCTTGCCCACCTTTCCTGTTCTCGACCTGTACAAAAGAGCACAGGCTGTGTTCGCAAAGCACCGGGCAAAGCCGATGAATTGGCTGCCAGGAGGGGCACCAGTCCTTCTCTGCTTCCTAGCTATCTGCACTGCCCTGTGCCGGAACCATGGCTGAGGGGGGAAAGGCTTCTCGGGATTGCCGTGCGTGCACTTCTGGAGCGCAGCCTTTAACTTGTCTTGTGTTTGTCAACACTTCCCAAAGGCTTCGCTCTGCTTGACTCTGCTGGCTTGGGAGGGGCCCAGGAGAATCCCATTCCAAGCCTTGGCCAGAAACCAATGTGAGACTGGTGTTAAACTCAGTGTGCCTTGTGGGATGAGCAATTGGTGAAGCATGGCTTCCCCTCAAAGCGAGCGGGAGAGAAAATAGTGTGTTCATGATTGACTGAAAACCCATCAGTTCCCCCCCAAGTTATCTGGCCTTTTCTCTAGATATTCCTCTCTAGCATGTCGCACTCAGCCAATTGGAAGCTGTTGTCCTTGCAGCAAAAACCTGCCGGATTGTGTGAATTTTGATTTTTGTTTCACAGAATTTAACGTATGTATCACCTAGGCTTTGATAAACAAGCTAGCAGGAGAAATATCTGCACAGTTTCTCACCACTGCTGTTTTCCATCTGCTTTATTAAATCAGAAAACTGAAATCTTTCTTTGTAATATGAGTTAAAAGGGGTGGAGATGTTGCTAGTTCTCAGAAAGGCCGTAGGACTTTATAACGTGATGGAAGCATTTGGGCCCTATTCCAACTTCCATTTCCATCATCTTACATCCACAACCTGATTAGCTATAAGGGATGCTGGGGATTGTAGTCCCTTTGCTAAGTAAAAGGGCCTGCCTTCCTTCCTTCCTTCCTTCCTTCCTTCCTCATGATAATTGTAAACGGCAGTCACAATTGTTTTGGTGGAACTGTTTAACCGGGAGTTAAGCTTTCTTTATCTCGTTCTGCAGAGTTTTGGGCAATGAGTATATCTTTTTTTTCAGATATAAAATAAAACTTTATATGGTTGAAGTCCAAAAAAGCCGGACTAGATTATCTGCCCTCATGGTTGGGGTCATATTGTCACCTGTTTAATACTATCCCAAAGGTGTCTGCAGAATGAATAATTCATCAAAATGGTGAAATAGGTGTTTTGCGTAAGCTGTGCCCTTTTTTGCATATGTGTGTGTGTGTATCAAACATTACAATGCTGCTGGTGCCTAAAAGATATACAAGCCTTAACCATTGATACTATTTTTAATTGTTAGCCACCCAAAGTTATATATATGGGATAGGTAGCATGTACATTTCATTGATTGATTGTGGGAATGAGACTCCCTCTAACATGAGGTTCAATTTACCCATAAAGAATTAATTTTTCTTGATAGATCTCCCTACTTTTTCCATAAATTATTTAATCTCTTTTCAAAGTCTGCTAAATTAGTGGATGTTACCACATCCATTATTGAAATGTAGATAATAGTTTGCCATGCTATCCTTTTAAAAATATTTATTTCAAAAGAATACCCTGGCAAACTTGCTTCCACGAACTATGGTTTCATTAAGTGGAGAAAATAGAAGATAGGATGAGTAATTTTGATTTTAGAAAGGGTTCAGTGTAATTTGTTTCCCAAGATATTGAGAGCATGAGGAATTTTCACTCACTGAAAGCCATTTTTAAACAACCGCAGTTTGGGGATTGTGATTTTGGATATGTATATTTAGCACAACTGTTCTTGTTGCTGGCATTCTGTGATTCTTAGCCTGGAGCTTTTTAAATTTAGAGTAACAGTTGGAAGGGACCTTAAAGGTCTTCTAGTCCAATCCCCTGCTTAGGCAGGAAACCCTACACCGCTTCAGACAAGTGGAAATCCAACATCTTAAAAACGTCCAGTGTTGAAGCATTCACAACTTCTGGAGGCAAGTTATTCTCACTGTCAGGAAATTTCTCCTCAGTTCTAAGTTGCTTCTCTCCTTGATTAGTTTCCACCCATTGCTTCTTGTCTTGCCTTCAGGTGCTTTGGAGAATAGCTTGACTCCCTCTTCTTTGGGGCAACCCCTGAGATATTGGAAGGCTGCTCTCCTGTCTCCCGCAGTCCTTCTTTTCATGAAACTAGACACGCCCAGTTCCTGCAATTGTTCTTCATGTGTTTTAGTCTCCAGTCCCCTAATCCTCTTTCTTGCTCTTCTCTGCCCTCTTTGTGTTATTAATTTATGAAATCATGGCTTTGGGTATTTAATTTTGGGGTATATATGCCCATCCTTGGGCTTTAATGACATATCAATCTCTATTCTAAGGCAGCGTAGAAGCATTTTCAAATCAGCTGATTGGGTCACCTGACCCTCAGGAAAAACATACTTAGAAAACATTAAGTAGTAAATAATTCCTGAGGATACCTGATGGTTATTGGGCACTCTGCTTCCCAAACTTTTTGTATGGTAGCGTTTATCCCTGATGTGTTTCTGAAGCTGTTGACTTAAGTGTTTGAGCCACAAGTTTTCTTTTAAAAAAAGCAACACCTCCAGGTAACTGATCTAGATACCTAGTTCATTATAACAAGATGCCTCTAACCTAATGAGGTTTTTAAGGCCTCCAAAATAGCAGCCTGCTTGCAATCCAGAGTGAGTCAATAAATCAGGATTAAAAAACACACACAAGCATTTGTAATGTGCTTAGTTCAATCTGTTCTGTACAATGGAAGGTGCTGATTTTAACCCTGGGTAATGAACGTATTTTTCTAATTGCACTTCCCAAATGCAAAAATTGGTGTATATTGTTATTGGGAAAATGCAACCCTTCCACTTTGTTTCATTGCTACTGATGTTGATGGGATTTCATCTAAGGGGGAGTCTTGGGGTCGGCCTGGCAGTGGGGTTCACAGTTTCTCTCTGGATCAGAGAGCTGCTATGTAGCCCGCAAGCCCAGCCCTCCCGGGGGCTCTTCAGTGCTCGCCCTGTTAGCTGAACCCCCAGGAGTTCTGCTTTGGTAGCACGAGGCAGAAGTGGCTTATTTTCCCAGGCATTTTAATAAACTTCTTGATTTTTTTTTTAAAAATGCCTCCTTTTTAAATAGTTGTTTCATTTTATTATGGCTTTTTTGTTTTGATATTATGAATTTTAGTAGTAGTGTTTGAATATTTTTGTTTTAAATATTCGTCTGAGCGTAGTTTGTTGTAAGCTGTCCTGAGAAAACATGGCTTTAAACAAAACAACAAATTTAAAAGCAATCCCTGTTCAGGCCCACTTCATCTCTGCAAGGACCCAGCTCAAAAGCCCGAAGGCCCAGCGCAGACTGTCAACTTCAGCTGTTTCTGTTTCTTGTATAACCAAAATAAACCTCCTGTTTATTTTGAATTTGTGTAAAATGTAGTTGGAATAGTTGGCCAGTAGTTACACTGATAAACACAAGCCTTGATGTAGAAAATGTGTAGTAAGGGCACCTGATAATCAGGCAGTGTTCAAAATAACCCCAGTCCACAGCCAGGAACAGGGTAGCTGAGCCATTTCGAACAGCCCACCTAGAGCCATAGAGGATCAGTACAGATTTAGAACCGGGCACTTGTGCGCATGCAAACGTCAAACTTATTTTTTAAACGCATATATCCCCTTCCTTTTTGGTTACTTTAGACATGCACAGATGGGCTGTTGTGCAGGATTAGATACCATTTTAAAAGGTAACCCTTAGATCAGGGGTGTCAAACTCAATTTCATTGAGGGCCACATCAGGGTTATGTTTGGCCTGTGGGGGGCAGAGTGGGTGTGGCCAGTTGGATTTCACTCATGTTGGGGGCGCCTATGGCAGTCTTGAGGGCTCTGCCAGCAAAAACAAGCTCCGTTTCCGGCTGCGACGGCTTCCCGCAACCCCCCGCCAGCGAAAATGGAGCTTGGGAGGGCTGAGTCACTATGGGCCAGTCCCTCACGGTTTCCAGGGTGGCCCCCGGGCCAGATCCACACACTCTTAAATCAGGGCCTTGAGTTTGACACCCCTGCATTAGATCATCTACTCAGAGTCCCTGGATTTGCTTCCCTTTCTTCTCACTTGGTCGTGGTGGATCTTGGTAGCCCTGGGGGGCAGAGCTGCAGGTGGTCTGTGGGCAGCGCCCCAGTGCGCTCCAAAGGCCCCTCCTCTGAGATAGCAAGAGAGCTGCCAGACACCTGTGAGAGCCACATTGGGCAGGTGGGGAAACTCCCTCCACCTGGAGGAGGAGGAGGAGGAGGAGGAGGAGGAACAGCGCAAGCAGATCATGCAGACAACCTCTGCCAAAGGAGAGTTCAGCCCCTCACTTCCCATGCATTGAAGGCCTCCCTCTTTCTTCTGTCTGTGCTTTTATGCAGCAGCAGAAGCCCCGTCCGTGGTTAACCCTGTCAGCTTGGCCCAGTCGCCACCGTTTTGAGGCCACTTTGCAAAGGTTGAAGTAAGAGGTGTGACAGCCATCTTGCCGTGAACTTGTGGAATGTGCAGACAAGCGTACCTTTATATTTTGCGGGCAGTAGCTTGAGAGCCACTTTGCTTAAGAAAGCCAGCCTTGCTGATATCAAATATGGGGGCTTTTGTGAAAATTCTGATTTTCCTGTCTCTTTTCCAGGATAAAGATAAAGTTTCTCTAACCAAGACTCCAAAATTGGACCGGAGTGATGGTGGCAAAGAAGTGAAGGAGAGAGCTACAAAAAGGAAATTACCTTTCACTGTTGGAACAAATGGAGATCAAAAAGATTCAGATACAGGCAAGAATATACCATTTATATTATTTAGAACTGGTCTGAAAGTTGAGTGGTTTTAGACAAAGGTCAAGCCTCTAAAAAGAATGCGGAAAAAGACATTTCACAGCAAATCTGCACCCATTTTGATAGGCGTTTATTCTTGATGCAGGCCCCTTTTAATCCTCTCTGAAATCTTCTTTTTTGGCATTTTTCTAGTCTGTCAATTGGTATCTTTTCAGGAGTGCCAAAAAATTAAGCTATGCTGTTTCTGAGGTAAAACATATAATCATCAGATTATCGTTTTACAAGCACAATCTCTCTGCCCACCTACCTTTTTAGCCCTTTGTGCTGAATATCCATACGTAAATGGTGAAATGAGTGCGGTGTGTAGATTGTCACCTGTTTTATTCTGTCACACGCGGAGAAGCCACAGTTGGCCCTGAGCACCGTTCAGTAGCTAAATGTGTCCCACAGACGGCAGCTTGGCTTCCCATAATGCAGCACCCCCTTCATTGGAATGTAGCTGCCTGCCTGCCTCTGTCGAATTTCCACAGCTCTCCCCGGTGCAAAATCTGCTGCGAAGGCTATCAAAAGCGAGAGTGGAAAGGCTTCCCTGGTTGGTGTTTTGGTCTGGTTTTCCTCTGGGTCCCCCTGAACTAAGAAGAAAAGGCCTTTGCTTTTTTGAATCCCCCTGGCTCAGGAAGTGGCAGTGGGAATGCCGAACCGTATCTGTGGCAACATAAAAAAAGAAATGGAGATGAAGTTTGGCTCTTTGAGGATAGCAACCCAGCGCCTGGTTGAGTCTGGGTAGAGGATTACTGTGGTGTTGCATCCTTTTCGTTATGTGATTCAGTGGTTCCCAAACTTGGGAACTTTAAGACTTGTGGACTTCAACTCCGAGAATTCTCCAGCCAGCTCTGCTGGCTGGAGAATTCTGGGAGTTGAAGTCCACAAGTCTTAAAGTTGCCAAGTTTGGGAACCACTGATGTAATTAGTTAGAAGGTTGTCATCTCACAGGAAACATCCTTAAATATTCACCCAAATCCTAAACTGCTTGTGCTTTTAGGCAATGGTATCTGTTGCTTGTTTTTGTTGTTTTTGATTGCATGGCTAGAAATTTCACCACAACTTTAATGGCTTCTGAAATATGGTTTTGCAGGCTGAGGAGCCGTTGCTGGATTTCACTCTGAGTGGTGATGATGATGATATTAGTGCTCATTTTGGGGTCACCTATGTAAGAACTCCTCGTTCAGCTGACTGCTTTGTTCTATATAATTCTAATTCCGTTCTAATAATTCTAATACTCACGCAGGCCAAGGCAGGAGTAGTAAGAGGTATCTGGCAAGACGGAATGAAAGATAATTTCTCTTTCCTGACCCCTGAGTATTGCGCTTCGTAGGTTACTGTGCTTTTACATTTCCCAGCAGTCTTCAAAATCGGCTAGAAATAACTGGCTTGTTCTTCCCTGCCAGCTTATTCTGCATATGGTGATATCTGCTACATCCAGGACAGAATGAAGCAAAAAAATAATAAAGTAATCAGAGGCTGCGAACGTATTTTAGAAATTCTCTTCCTTCTGCAGCCTCCAGCAACTTTTCTGCCTGTACTGAAGAGAAGGCCTGGAGCTCTTCCAGGTCCACCATGGGTACCCTTTGTGCTTTGAATCCGGTAAGGGAGAGGCCTTATCAGCAGAAGGAGGCGGCCCTGCCTGTGAGGAGAGCCGGCAGGCGGGCAGGCGGGCGGGCGGCTGGGTGGGGAGGGGACCTCCGCAGCCGTTCCTCAGCAGAAGCTGCTTCCCCGGATTCAGCATCAACTCTGGTGGGCCGCTGCTTTTCTTGGCTTCTGGCTGAGTCAGAGAGCTGCCCAGAAGATGCCAGAAAACTCTGGCTTGATTCGTGGGCTTTCTTCCTGTAAAGGCGTATCGTGTCCTGCGGTTTGCTTGCTTTTTTGCTCTCTTGTTTTGGGAAGGCTTGCAGATGGCTGACAGACTCCTCAAGCCCTCGGAAGCGCTCAGGCACCTCAAGTGGGTGGGGGGCTGTCCAGGCCACCGGAGAAGGTGACCGTGGTTTCAGAGGGGGGCAATGTTCAGACGGGAAGCAGCGGGCAGTGGTGCTTCAGATCCAGCATATGGTCCCACTCTCCGCAACGGCTGGTTTCTCTTCAAGACACCGGGCCTTTTCCTAGGCTGGCACAGCGGCCCCCGGGCTGAAGAAATTGGCGGTTGAAAAGGTGGCCGCAGGGCTGTGACAAATCCTCCTCCTCCTCTGTTATCCGCTTCTTTGTGCCTCAGCTCCACTGGTTGCTGGACCCGCCTGGCTTCCACGTGAACCCCAGAAAAACAGCCGTGTTTGTAATCGCACGTCTCGAAGTGTCTCCTCCTGTTTGGGAAAACTGGCCTTTTGCCCCAATATATTCGGTAGTCTTAAAGCGGAGGCTGGGCAACCCCAGAGTCATCTTTCATAGCCGCGAGGGCAGCAGCCAAGGGCTTGTCCAAAAGTTGCCACTCAGTTCAAAGTTTTAATGTAACAGAGCAAGAAAGGGACATTAATTAATTCATTTATTTAATTATTTTCTCTTTATTTAAGTTCTACCTACTCTTTTGTCACCACATCTCCTTACACACGCACACACACACACACACACACACGCCAGAGGTAGTATTCAGCAAGTTCTGACCAGTTCTGGAGAACCGGTAGCAGAAATTTTGAGAACCAGTGACTGGCTCCGCCCCCATCTATTCTCTGCCAGCTGATTGGGAGGGAATGGGGATTTTGCAGTATCCTTCCCCTGCCACGCCCACCAAGCCACGCCCACAGAACCAATAGTAAAAAAAAATGAATCTCACCACTGACCACTCACCAATGTTCAGACACACCCCTAACCATTATACTATTCAAAAGCTACATTTGGCCCAAGCCTCCAGAAAAGTTATGCACTTCAAATCCAGCAAAACTGAATAGATTTCCTAAATGAATGAGAAAAGCTGGAGTTGTGGAGCAGCAAATGAAAAACTTTTCCTAGACGCCTTAGAAATACTTTCTTTCTTGCAATGTAAAAGCTCTTTTCAGAGACACAAGGCAGGAAATGACGTGTTCCGCTGGTGATTTGCAGAATGCGCTGTCTCTATTTTTGTCCCACCTTTGCTTCAGAAGGACAAAACCGTCATGTTACGTCCACGAAAACGTTGGTTTTCATATCTCCTAAAATGGGAAGCGCCAAGGAATTCAGCCTAAGCCGGCTAGGAAGGTTATTACACCTACTTAACACTATGAAAACTCCTTAGTTTTTCATTAATAAAATAGAGGCATTTCAATTTTATGATGTTCTTTTGCTTTCCAGAATGTCTAGACCAGTGTTTCTCAACCTTGGCAACTCGAAGATGTCCGGATTTCAACTCCCAGAATTCCCCAGCCAGCTGGCTGGGGAATTCTGGGAGTTGAAGTCCGGACATCTTCAAGTTGCCAAGGTTGAGAAACACTGGTCTAGAAGCTGCTAATGCATACATAAAGCATCAGTTTAACAGCCTGTTGAAAGAGGGGGGGGGGGCTTTTCCCTATTTGGAAATCAAAAGAATATCCGAGAGGAAGGGCATTCTGGGTGCCAGCCTCAAGGGCTCTTCAAGGACCCTTGATTTCTCCCACTGCTCCCCCAATAAGGAAGGGTTGGCTGGGCAGGAAGCATCACCTCTGTTCTGAGTGCCCCGGGGTTTCTCCCCTACCCGGCCAGCTTTCCACCACCACCTTCCCTGCCCTGTTCACCTCTGGCCTGCCCAGCCTCTGTCCCTCCCTCCCTGGCTGATGCCATTCCTCTCGCCTGATCTTTACACGCCTTTCTCCTTCACCTGGAACTGGAAGGGACGTGAGCACAGAAGAATATTCATTGTTTAAGGAAGGCAGCAAGTGCTGACCGGACTGCATGAACAAATGGAGAGGTTATAATAACTGTAGGAGCCGCCCAGCCAAAACTCCTGTTGTCCCGTGCACCAAATATTTGCCAAACTGGGTAACTCTGTTAAACCAAGGGTTTGCTCTAAATTGATTTTCCAGAGTGATGGGGGTTTGCTGATCATTACAGTGGAAGAATATAAAAAGCTGTTATGAAGGTTGTGGCCTGAAAAACTAAAAAGAGAAGGCAAAAGCTAAGCCAGGAAGAATTTCATTTGCTAACGAGTGTGTTGCAGCCCTTGCTTTGCTACTGAATACCTGGGCCATTTTTTTCTAGTGTGTTTACCTCTTACTTTCCATATCGATTATTATTGGATGATCTCTGAGAAATTGCCTGTTTCTGTTTGTCTCAAGCCAGAGTTCAGCTTCAGCGTTCTTAAGAGTTGGCCGCTCTTGAGAATTTGTGGAGACGGAAAAAGGGAGATGCATACCAAGCCCACCCTCTGAGTGGGGGAGGGGCTCCGTGGCCCAAAGAAAGAAAGACCGGGCCTTTGGGGAGGGGGAGGGGGCGCTTGGGGCCTTTTCCCTCAGGGCAGAGGAGGAAATGCTCTTTTGGGGAAGTTGGCCATTTGGAGCAGAGCAGAAGGCAGCACTTGTTCTCCGGCACAAGAGTTTGCAGTCGGTGCTCCTAGGTAAGATCAGCGTCTGGAGCGAAACCTCTGGAGGAGGAAACCTTCAGAAAGCAAAATAGCAAAATGTGCCAATCTGGCCAAGGGCCGGCCGTGCTTGGTTAGAGGTTGATCATTAACCCTCCTTCCCAACTGTCCTTCCAGCAGCTGCAGATTCCGCCCAGGCCTTAAGCTGCTCTCTTTGAAACTGTCCAGCTGCTCCCATCTCCCACCCCCCTTTCACCCTTTAGCCCGTATTCTGCAGCTTCTCTGGGGATTCCTGTTTCAAGCGTAAGGTTTGCCAAAGGTGCCCGTTCGTTCGGTGTGTGCTTTTCAAAAGCCCACAGAGTTGCGCCTGGGACTGAATTGAACATGCAGGCAGGGAGGTGAGGAAAAATGGGCAGGGATGGAGAAGCTTCCAGCTCACCTTGGAACCACTCGCTACGGGACAAGAGTTACACAAACGTCGAAGAAAGAGTCAACTAGAACCATTAAAGGAGGCCAAAGGAGAACAAAATAAAATGTGAATGACAGAAATTAAAAATTATTTTAAATAATTAAATTGGATTGTTGAAATTGTCCTGAAATGAATTGTCCCATTCCGATCAACATGAACGTGGCCTGTTCTGCTTGGGGTGGGGGCTTAACGTGGCTTGTTTTCTGAACCAAGGTTTGTAATTTGGGAGGGTAGAGATAGATGGTAACTATGTCTGCAATAGCTGCAGATAAGAGAGGAGGTTGCTTCTTTAGATAGCTTTTCTTCCTTTCCTCTTTTGCTGCCTTTCATTTTTTATATAGTTTTCTTTTGTCTTCTTTTATAGTTCTGTAATTTTGTGTAAAATTCTCTTTGTATGTATGTATGTATGTATGTATGTATGTATGTATGTATGTATAAACATGGTTTGCTTCTGTTCTGCTAACTGTTCTGGAAACATATATACTAGTATGTACTATATACCTAAAATTGGCTTAAAATCTCAATAGCCCAGAAGGCGCCGCCTTCCTCGGATGGTCTCTATGGGGAAGCCTCCCGCCCTGCGAGGCATGTCAGGCTGCGGCTGCCTTCGCTGCACGGGAGGCGTTTGAAGCTTTGCATCCTTGGGGGAAAGTCGGGCAAAGCCGGAGCTGACTCCCTTCCAAAGGGTGAGCTTGGATGCAAAATGGAATCTTACATTTCAGAATTTGGGAATGGCAAAGAAGGAAGCTTCCAAGTCCAGATGGTGAGCGAAACAGCCTTGCTTCTTTTCAGCCTTCAGTGCTGCTGGGTGTCCCTCTTGCCCCAGTTTGGCCCTGTTCTATCCCCCCTCCCGCCCCAGAAGGGAGCATCACGAAAAAAAGGGGGTGAATAAGTGTGTAAGTGTGTAAGTGTGTGTACACATACATATATATCTACATCCATCCATCCATCCATCTATTGCATTTCTTGGTCCTTTCAAATAATAATTAAATGTGTCTTCTAGTCTAAAAGCCTTAGACATCCATGATTGCAGTTACTTTTACAATTAGAAAGTTTCTCTGTGCTTGGTTTTTCTCCTCTAAAAGCAAGGAGCTTATGTGACTATTACATTTGAGAATTTCCCAAGAAATTCTGATGACACAGAAGCCGAATATACGCAATCTAGAGCATTTGTTCTCTGCGACAGGTTTTAAAATAGACTTCAATGTATTAGGAGCAGAAACCTGAAGGAAAGATTTTCAGATATTCACGTTGGTACATAATGCATGGAAAAATACTTTGTCTAGTTGCAAGAGGAACTTGTCTGCCTTCTGGGTGGAAAGATGGGCTATAAATGGAATAATAATGAAGAATAATTAAGTGCATGGGAGCTAATTTCTTCCAGGCCACACAAGCTCATAAAAAGATAATCAAAGCTGACAACAATATTGTTATGCCCTGCCTCCCCTGAGCTTCCCCGCCAAAAGTGAGGTCACGTCTTCATGGCCTCGTCTACCACCCGGCAGGCACCCTCAGGTGTACGGCTACGATGCCCCAGCAACAATATGCTCCTTAAATGAAGCGTCACCCTCTCTGGCTTGAAAAATGCTTTGGAAGGAGGAGGCATGTTGGAGACAACCTGGTTGACTCATCTGAGCAGGCCTTGGTGGCCCTCCGTGCTGATCGCTGCCTGCCTCTCTGATACAGATTAGTGCGTTTGCAATGCTGGGTGAACGAGAGGGATTCTCCTCGCCTTTGACTGAAGTTGCCCCCCCAAAGCTGCTCCGTCTGGCACCTGAAGGGAAAGGGCGGTTTTGTTTCCATCTGTGTTTTTACTGATAGTCATGAGCTGCCCTGAATCATACAAGTCAGGTGGCCATATATCTTCTGTCAGCAAGCGAGCATCTTTGCCTTGTGGATTATAGGTTGAACTGGTTCTTTGGGAAGAGGTTTATTAGTCACTCGCTGGTTAATGGTATGGAGAATCACGAGAAGCAGGTTGCTTGGCTGGTCGAGAAATGTTTTGGTGTGCAGGAGTTTCACTTGTGTGTGTTTTTTCTGGCTGACTTCAGCGTAGTCCACGCAGTCGTTGACTCGGGTGGCCTGTCCTGCCCAGCGCTTTCTTCCTTGTGCTTGGCTTCAAAAAAGGAAAAAGTTAAAAGGTGGTTCTTACCTAGCAACCAAGGAGAATTAATTAAATATTTGAGCCCCCCCCTTTTTTAGGCCACACCCCGTGATGCTGGGTACTTAAGACCAGGCTCCATCACCCACGGACACCAGGCCACAAATGACCCTGCCCTTCCCTGGCTCCGTGGCCCTGAGAAGCTGGCTGTGGGAGGGAAAAGCTGCCTGCTCACCCGGGTCCCCATGGCTTCCTTTCTGAACCAGAAAGAGTCTGACGGGGGTGATGATGATGATGGTGATGTCATTAACACGGCCTCTTCCTTGTTAATAGTTACTCTTGTGAAGAATGTTGACTATTTCTCACTTTTGGAAAGGGATCAAAAGTTATTTTTGTTCTTATGTCCCAATGGGCAACAGGAGGCCTAAGGAAAACAGTTCAGATTTCCTGGCAATGGGTGAATTTGCAGGAACCTGAGCAGGGATAGGAAACACTGCACAAAAGACTTTGAATGGCCACGTTTCTGCTTTTATTTCAGCCATGACAAATAAGTCCAGATTTTGAAAAGCCCATCCAAGCATCCAGAATAGTTTTCGGCAGCGTTTCTTCAAGGAATGTCTTTGTCTCTGCAAAATAGATCCCTTGTTGGTCCAGACTGCTGGTGGGTGAAACCAGGTCCCTGGGGTCGTTTCCTATCCCAGAGAAGTATTTTTTCAGCTGCAGGATCAGAGCGATATTTGGACAACCACTTCTGCATCCATCCGACACACATCCACGTGAGGGCCACGGTCACCTCTGGGCGCCAGTGCTTGAACCCCCTTGAAATTATTGCTGCTTATTTCCGAAGCTGCCGGTTCAGTTTTCTTGAGACAAAATACTGGAAGCGCCTTTCAAGGAGAATGAAATTGGGGCCCCTAGAAAACCGTCCCGCTGAGAAAATCCGTTGGAAGCCCCACGTGGAGCCGGGCTCCCTTCCTCTCTGGGCCTGAAACGGAACGGCCGGGAGTTTTGGGCTGTGGGTTGAAATAATGTCCCTTTTGTAGTCTGCCTATGCAAAGAATGCAGCTTTCCTATATTATCTGATGGGAATGTTGGTCTGTGTTTGTTATAGTTTGCATTGGGATTTTCTACTATGTCTTTTTTTCCTCTGGAGAACAAAATTCCCACATAAACATAAACTGCTTCCACCCTGCCCCCTTTCACGTTTTGGCCCCCCGCTCTGGTCCCCATCCTGGATTTAGTGCATTCTGCTGCTTTCGTACTGGTAGTGCTACTGTTCCCCCCCCCCCCCCCCCGCTTCCTTCCTTGGTGTTGCTTGAAGTCTGTGGCCTTCAACTGGTCGTCTTCCTGCTTTCTCTGCTGCTTTGTGCTAAAGATCCTGCTGCATTTCCTCCCACTCTAAATCTGGGTGTTTTGCACACTCTTGATGGAAGCCTTGTGTTCTCTACAGAAACCGCATCCAGCCAACTCCCGGGACTCTCTCCTGTCCCCTTCCAGGCCCCCTGCAGCATCCACGGCTGCCCAGAACAAGCTGCAGGGTAGGATTCCTCCTTCGAGGCCCGGCTCCCTTTGAGTAAAGCCCACTCCCACACATCTGCACCGGCGTTGTGCCAACGTTTGGCATTCTGGGGTGCGCCAGAGTCCCCCTGGTAGAAGAGCCACTCATTCGATCCTTTCTCCCTCGTTCTGTGTCCCATTTTGCTTTCTTTTTATTGATCTTGCTTTGGCACCTAGAAATTTGTTTCTCTGGAAAGAGGAGCCTTAGGACGGGGGGGGGGGGGGATCTTTCTGCTACACCGGGGAAGCGGATTTGGGAGATCAGCGTCCTGCCTTTCTGGTGTGGCCCTTTGGCCTTTTGTAAGCCACGAGGCGCTTCGTGGTTTTTAAATCTCCTGCGCTGTTAAGAGTCATGGGAGGGCTGCCTTTTCCCTGGCCTCGCTCCTTCTTCCTGCCCTCAGCCTCCTTGCTTCAGGCCTGGGACTTCCTTCCCATTGAGCACAAAAGGGAATATTGGGGGCCAGTTGAAAGGTACCTTCGAATCTCTCCCGCTAGAGTTGCAATCACCAGAGAGGCCTGTTCCACATTAAACTTTTAACAGTGTGAAGCATCTGAGGTATGTGGCTTCAAGGCTCTCCTTTGCCTGGGCCTTGTCTTCCTTTGTTTTTCAAAGAGTAGCTTACTAATAAGCCTTAGTGCTCCCACGAGAGCAGGTTTCATATTTTCAACCCGGTCTCCCCTTCACGGCCTGAGTGGGGCAGGCCAGAGAGGGGAGAGCAGCTGGGGGGGGGGGCAGAATGCCTGCCCTGATGCTGGGCGGTGGGTTCGTGCCTGGGATTGTTCAGGAAACGCCTGCCGAGGGGCGGCTCTGGCGATCAAACTTTGGGTCGGGCACGCGCAGCCCCACAGCCCCTGCATGCCGACCCCTTGTGAAAAGCTTCGTCCACACGGCAGAAGGTCAAGCAGGTTAGGCCGCCTTGGTCAGGTTGCCCAAAGGAATTGGAGAAACGGCTCAGGAAGAAGCCTTAGCAGGTTTTAGAGTTGGGAAGAGCAGAATATACTTTGGAGGAAGAGATTCTGAGGACAGGCGCTTTGCTTCCTTTGGATTAAAAGGTCTGAGGACGCTGTGAGGGGCCTTTCTCAGAGCCCCCCCCCCATAAGACAACCTAGTGCAGAGACGCAGCTGATGGCCTGAGATTTATTTCTGAAGAGGAATTCTCTTCCATCCATCTGGAGGACATTCTAGTAGTGCATTTAATGTGATCCAGTTGGAATCCATTGGCCCGGCTGTTGGGTTAGGAAAAGGAATTCCAAGTCAACTTTGAACTAATTTTCTACTTCAGAAATTTCTGCACTTCTGGAAGCCGTAGAGAAAAGAGGTCAGCAACCTGAACTTTGTTGAGAGAGTTTTTTAGCACACGGCATTTTGTTGTTCTTGGCAAAACTTGGTTCTTGGTTCAGGAAAGGCCTCTCAGCCTCCTTGTGGAGGTTGGAGTAGCAAGCTTTGGGGGAGGGGGAGGCTGTGCCCCCCCTCCCAGTTTCCTGCTCCCCTCCCCCAGCAGAAGCAAGTTTCTTCCTTGTCCCCAATTCTGAAATCTGACCCAGGAGGAGGAGGAGGAGGAGGAGGAGGAAGGCCGAAGCCTCTGCAAGTCTGCCCTGCCCACCCCCTCCTTTCTCCTTCCTGTTTACATACAGACTTGCTTCCAGGCCAACTCCCGGCTTACAGTTACACTCGGCTGACTTGGCCCAAACTTCCTCTGGGCAGCCGGCTTAACCCCTTGACTCCAGGCAGGGCGGAGGCTGCCTTGGAGGAGCCGCTGCGTGTGTGCATGTGTGCGTGTGTCTGTGTGTGCAGGCAGCTCCAGTCTCCTTTGGCCGGGACACACCTTTACGGTTTTGAACCAGGCTGTGTGGTTGTGTGTCAGGGTGGCTTTTCCCAGACCAGGTTGGAGAGAAGAAGGGAGTCCCTGAAGCTGCCCTGAAAGAGGGCTGCGCTCTCCCCATTGATTTTTCCCCTTGGATCCCTGTCCCGGCTCTGCCTGGTTAACGAACTGTGGTCATCCCTTGCAGCTGAGACACAATAGCCCCTCCCTTCTCTTGATTCCGGAGGGACCTCAGGCTTCCCCAGGCCCCCCACGAGGAGGGTTCAACAACGTCATTTGTAATCTGAGAATCTGCGCTGGCCTCTTTTTCTTTGCCTGTAGAATCAGCTATTGTTTATCCACTTTCTAGCATTCCGGATTTACATGGCATCACATGTGGGGGAAATTCCATATTGCTAGCACCGAATTTCAGGTTTCTGGGGGGAAAGTCTCTTCCCCATTCTCCGCCCTAAAGAGCTGTTTCAAATGCTGTCGGTTGTAGTTTTGGAGCTGTGCACAGCTTTTGCAATATCAAATATTGTAAAACTCCCTGGCATCCTGTGATTCCCCTCAAAATGCATCAAAATGTCTTAACATGCAGTGCAGCATAAACCCCTTTGTTTTTATTACTCATTTTTAGTTTGAATATGCCCTGGTTCGTGGCATATTTCTGCCCCTCTGTGGGAACTCCTGTAGGCCGGCTGGTGGCTGTAGGAGAATGCCTCAATTGTACAGCACTTCCTCCTCCTCCTCCTCCTCGCCAGGATGAGGCACCTGGCGAATGTGGGAATGAAAGGGAGCCTTTTGAACGAAAGGGAGTCTTTTGCCGTCTGTGCCAGAGCCTTTAGATCCTCTCTTATCCTCCGGGATTTCCATTCTTTGAAACGGCTGCCAATTCCGACAGAGGTCTTGAGGTGAGAGTCCGCAGGATTCCCTCTCTAGTTGAAACCAGATCTTTCCTGCCTTCTGGATCAGGGAATCTCTAGATTTCACTGATTGTGGAAGTGGAATGCCCCCTGCCAATGGTACGAAGTCACGGGGCTTGGCAGTCGGTTCCCTTTTTCTGGTTTTGGTTGAAAGTGAGACTCCTTTTTTAAAGTCTCAGAATTCACCGGGTACTAAACTGTTTTCTGAGAGTTGGATATTAATAGTAAATGTTTGCACTTTTATTTAAGTAGGAAAATCTTCCCCCGTTCCCCTGCCGTGTTTGTGTTTCAGAGTAGAAGAGAGAGGTCAGGGCCCCCAGACAAAGCTGCACCTGCTCAGATCTAGCGGTTGTGTGTGTGAATCCACTTAGCGCCAGAGAATCTGCTTCCTACCTTGGAACCAGCAGATCTTGGTCCCACTTGTGGAAGTCTTAGTGGAAACTTCCCTGCCTGGAAGAGGAAGAAAGCCAGATCCTTTGGAAAGGATAAACTGTGCCAATGCCTCTCCCTGTGTCTCTTTGGCCCCACAGAAAAGCAGGGTCCCGAGCGGAAGAGGATCAAGAAGGAACCGGCAGCTCGCAAGCCCAGCCTGCTCTTCGGAATGGGGCTTTCGGGGATTCGGGCAGGCTACCCGCTCTCCGAGCGCCAGCAGGTGGCCCTCCTCATGCAGATGACAGCGGAAGAATCTGCCAACAGTCCAGGTGGGCACAGGAGCGGTTCTTCCCCCTCCCCAGAAGCCCTTGGCAAAGGTTGGAAACGGGCAGAGTTGGTGCTGGCGCCTCGTAATTCCTGGTGTCCGAGACGCTTCTCCACAGTGGCCGCTTCCTACAGCAGCTGCCTCACCCCTGACAACTACTTTACTCTCTGCCCCCTCCCCCCCTCCGGCCTGCCTGTAGTTCTCACGCACAGCTCCCCCCAAAGGCCTTAATCGCGCTCCTCTTTGTGTGTCCCGTCCCCCAAACAGTGGATACGACGCCAAAGCACCCCTCTCAGTCTGCAGTTTGTCCGAAGGGGACTCCTAATTCTGCCTCCAAAACCAAAGATAAAGTGAACAAGAGAAATGAACGTGGAGAAACCCGGCTACATCGGGCAGCCATCCGGGGAGACGCCCGGCGGGTCAAAGAGCTGATCATCGAGGGCGCCGATGTCAACGTGAAAGACTTTGCAGGTAACCCCTCTGGATTAGCTGCCCAAAAGCAGACAAGGAAGGCTGGCAGAACGCCAGCAAGCCAACGGAGGCCAAGGTTTAAGTAGACTTTGGATTGAACTACAAAATTAGGAGAACACAACAGCTGGCTCAGATCAAGTGAGGTAAATTCTACACCAAAACCCATGTATGTTGTATAGTTACGCCCCACAACATTATCCTTATAGCGAGGGAGAAAGAGCAAAAAGCCAAAACGATCACACAATACCTTGATTTGGAACGTTTCTCAATAACGTTTGCTCTTCATTTTAAATTTGTTACATATTCAAAGTTGTAGCTGTCTAGTAAAACAATAACATTTTTATCCTCTGAGCTATTTTTGTTTATCTTCTTTCTGGCAGAGTTACCTCCATCTCCCTCCCTCCACCTCACAAGCACACTTTCCACTCATCACTCATTGCATTCCAGGGGCTAAATCCGAGTTTCCTTGGGCAGTAATTTCCATCTGGGCATTTACACGCAGGGCCACTGAGCCGTGAGCAACGCCAGAAATCCTGATTTTTCTCTCTCAACACCTTGTCAAAACTACACCTGAGCAGAAATAGGCAGACATATTTCTCTGATCCTTGCGTTTTTTAATTCACTAAATTTCTGTTGCCTTCCATTCTCCTGGAGAGCAACCAGCTGCAATATATATATATATATATATATATATATATATATATATATATATATATATATATATATATATATATATATTTATATTTATATTTATATTTATATTTATATTTATATTTATATTTATATTTATATTTATATTTATATTTATATTTATATTTATATTTATATTTATATTTATATTTATATTTATATTTATATTTATATTTATATTTATATTACTAACCCAAAAGCCAAGATGGGCTAAGTAATAGACAGGTATCCAGTTTCTCCAGATTTAACCCAGTGCAAATTAGTAACTCTCCCCCAGGCAAGCCGCCCCAATCAATTGATGCGTTGTGTGGGAGAGAGCTGCTCGTGGGAACTAAGTGTCCCATACATGTCACTGATGCGTATTTTTGCAGGCTGGACCGCTTTGCACGAGGCATGCAACCGAGGTTACTACGATGTTGCAAAGCAGCTGCTTGCGGCAGGAGCCGAGGTCAATACCAAGGGTTTGGACGATGACACTCCCCTGCACGATGCAGCCAGCAATGGACACTACAAGGTCAGCTCTTGCTTTCGTTGACGGGCAGGTTCCTCCTCTTTTTCAGGTTGTCCCATGCCACCGACAGAAAGGCTGCCTTCCCAGCTGCTTAAAGACTCCAATGGCCCCTCCCCTTCCATGACTTGTCTCACTGACCCTCCCCGATCTGCCAGGGTGCCCTTATTTCTAGGTCCTGGGAGCGTAGCTGCCTTGTGCTCTTCTGAAGATGAAGGCAGAGCAGCTGGATCAGGGGACAAAGTGTGTAAGCATAAAGGAGGCTTTGACACAGAATCAGACCGAGGCTCCCCGGAGCCTGGGACGGGCCACGCTGAATGGCGGTGGCCCCCAAAGACTTCACAAAGGAGGAGCTGAGGGCTTGAAAGGGTTTTTCTTCTGAGTTGTGACCTACATTCTGCAGACTTCAAGTTGCATTAATATAAGCTGGTAGGGAGACATTTGTGTAGATGATCCAGCTTGAAGTTGGCCTGAATTTGTTTAACCTTCTCTTGGAGAATAGCACCTGATTGAAAGTTTTGTTTTGTTAGGTGGTGAAGTTGTTGTTACATTACGGAGGAAACCCTCAGCAACTTAACAGGAGGGGAGAGACTCCATTGAAAGTAGCCAATTCCCCCACCATGGTGAATCTGCTCTTGGGAAAGGCCACCTATCCTTCCAGTGAAGAAAGCTCCACAGGTAAGGGGTGGCAGGTGGGCTGAAAACCCAGGACCACTGGGAGGGAGGGAGGCAGGGGTAGAAATGGGTCTGGGGAAGGACGGTGGTTGGTGGAATAGAACAAGGCCTGGGGGATCGATCAACATGTGGCTCGACCTCCCCTGACCAGCATTGCCCTCAGGAGGAGTGTCTGTCTGCTGCTGATCCTGGGGTGCGAAAAGGGCCCCCAAAACGTCTGCCTAATGCCCAGGAGGGTCCAGTCCTTCCCTTCCGTGGCCTCGGCCCCAGTTCAGTCACGGCTGGGCTCTTTGGGGCCTGGTGTGCCATTCAAAACATTGGGCCATGCCAGCTTTGACACATGTGTTGCAGGATCTCCGTCACCGCCCTGGTGAGATTGACCTTGATGCTATCCCCCAGTGGTTGCCACGTCCCTGGGTCACCAGGCCTCGAAAGGCTCCCCAGGAAGAATCTGCATCAGTGTGGAATCTGGGCTTTGTAGTTCCCCGTAGAATTGAGAAGAAAGGCAGTTCCGTCGCCCTGCCCAGCAGTCGCAATATGGAGCAGCCTTCCTTTCTTTTGGCCTTCTCTGCCTTGCGGGCTTTTAAGGGGACGGCAGCTCCAGTTCCCAGAATTCTTAGCCAGCCATTCTCAGGCGGAGGGCCGTGCAGGATCAGTTACCTTGGGAGTTACGGCTTGGTGTTGTGTTTCTTACCTGTCTTTCTGCTCTGTACAGAAGCAGTTCTGGCATTTTATGTATGAAGTTGGAGCAATAATGGAATAAGAGACCTTGAATTAGTATCCTTTCTCTAAGCTGCCAATTTCATCCCTGCCAAGACCAGGCCGTCTCCCCAGCCGGCCCAGAAATGGTTCTTCCCAAGCTCTCCTCACCCTAGGAGTGAAGAGTCTGTAGCAAAGGGATGATGGCTCTCCCGTTTACAAAGCCATCGTAGCGGTTGCTGAGATAAATATGCATTGAATCCTTTTAGAAGCCCCTATAAATATTAAGTGGCAGCGCTCTGGCCTTGGCAGCCATGGAAGCGAAGCCTCAGGGATGGCGGCCTCTCTGTCTGCTGCAGAGGCTGTGCCCGTGGGCTCCTTGAGGGAGGCGAGGGCAGGGATGCACCACGTCTCTCACCCTGGATTGGCACTGCGGCTGCTGGAAAGGCAGACGCCCTTTTGAAAGCAACGGACGTTGTCCCCAGCAACAGCCCTTCCTAGATTTGCCCCCTTTCTGCCCAGATGCCCCAAATGGATGCCAGCCCTTGAATCCCTGCGCAGCTTCGGCCTTTTACCCCCTCTCGGACCTCTGCATAGGTAGAGCAGCCCCAGCCGTGCTTTGCGCACGGAAGATAGATTGTCCACTCGGGTATTGTGAGCAGATGCCTGTGGGGAACGCTGCTGAGTGCAGGTGTATGTAGGGGCCGCCCTTCACCTGCCTTGGTGCTCTTGCCTTTGCAGAGACTTCGGAGGAAGAAGACGCTCCGTCGTTTGCGCCCTCCAGCTCCATTGATGGCAACAACACGGACTCGGAGTTTGAGAAGGGCCTGAAGCACAAGGGGAAGAACCCGGAGGCCCCCAAGGCGACCACCCCCGTGAAGGACGAGTACGAGTTCGACGAGGACGATGAGCAGGACAGGGTCCCCCCAGTCGACGACAAGCATCTGCTGAAGAAGGACTACAGGAAAGAGACTAAACCCAATAACTTCATTTCCATTCCCAAGATGGAAGTGAAAACCTACACTAAAAACAGCACAATCGCACCAAAGAAAGCCGCTCATCGCATCCTTTCCGACACGTCTGACGAAGAAGACGGCGCCCTGGCGGTGGGAGGGGGGGAGAAGCTGCGGTTAACCACCCACCCCAGCCCCGGCAGCAACAAGGCTCGAGAACCCCCCAGCGCCAAGCAGCAGAAGGAGAAGAACAAAGTGAAGAAGAAACGCAAGAAGGAGGCCAAAGGCAAAGAAGTCCGGTTTGGCAAAAGAAACGACAAGTTTTGTTCCTCCGAATCTGAGAGTGAAAACCTGGAGAGTGAGGAGGACGACCGAGACTCTGTACAAAGCCCCCCCACCTGCGCCAAGGACTCCAGGCTGGTGCTGAAGGAGTCCTCCCTCTTCAATTCCCTCTCGGCTTCCTCGGCCTCCTCCCACGGCAGCCTGGCCTCCCAAAAGCATAACTCGGCCCTCACAGATCAGCACTCCAAGCATTGGCGGACCGACAATTGGAAAACGGTTTCTTCCCCGGCCTGGTCGGACGTCAGCTCCTTATCCGATTCCACCAGGACCAGGTTGACCAGCGAGTCAGATTATACGTCCGAGGACTCCAGCCTGGAGTCCCTGAAGCCTGTGCGGAAGAAACCGGAGCCCAAGAAGCGAGCTGCTGCAGTGGTGGTGGTGGAGAAGAAGAATTCGTTCCACGGCAACATCGACGGGGCGATTCCAAAGCTGGACAAGGAGGGCAAGGTTGTAAAAAAGCATAAGACGAAACACAAACACAAAAACAAGGAGAGGGGCCAGTGTCCTGCCAGCCAAGACATTAAAATAATCAAAGCCTTTTCTTTTGATTACGAGGACTCCAAGCAGAAACCCGAAAAGGCTTTGATGGTAGAGACTGAGAGCCCCGTTGAAAACAAGCTCAAAGCACTAAAGCATGAGAGGGAGCACTTCAAGAAAGAGGACAAATTCCTGAGGACTAAATCGGAGGAGAAGGAGTGGCTGATTAAAGAGGAAGCGGGGAAAAATTCTAAAGAGGAGAAATCCTTGAAAAAAGCGAAGGAGGCGAGCAAAGACATCGGCAAACCCTTCAGGGAAGAAAAGGCCGGCAGGCTGGAGAGGGAGAAGCCTACGAAGGAGAAATCTCCCAAAGAGGAGAAGCCTCGGACGCACAAGGAGGACAGGAAGAAGAAGTCCAAGGACAAGCACTTCAAAGCCGAGAAGAAAAGCGAACCGAAGGAAGAAAAACCAGGCAGAATCGAGAAAGAAAGACCGGCGAGAGAAGAGAAAGAAAAATCCAAAAGGGACAAAAGTTACCGAGAAGAAGCGCCGTTCGAAGACTTCAGTAATAAAAACCAGTTTTTGGAAAATGAAGATACAAAGTTCAGCCTTTCCGATGACCAGCAAGATCGATGGTTTTCAGATTTGTCATCCGATTCCTCTTTCGATTTCAAAGGAGAGGATAGCTGGGATTCACCAGGGAGAGATTTCAGAGAAATAAAAAATGACAGTGTGGCAAAATTAATAATTGAAACAGTAAAGGAGGAAATAAAAGACAAGAAACGCGAAAGCAAGACAAAGGACAAAAGAGACTACAGTGAAAAGCGTAATGAAAAAGACACATTTCTTAAAAAGAAAGAGAGAGAATATACTGAGCGGAATTCTGAGAAGAAGAAGGACCAAACCGAGAAGCATAAAAATATTCCCAATTATCTGCCCGAAAAGAAAAGAAAAGATTCTGCTGAAAGTTTTAAAGAGAGAAAAGAAAAGGACGGCAGTGAAATTAGAGAAAGAAGGGAATTGCCTGATAGCTCTAAAGATAGAAAAGAGGTTAAAATTAAGCAAGAAGACTCTTACAGGGATGAGTTTAAAGGCTACGGCTGCGAAGCATTTTTCAAAGAAAAACCTGACCCTGATTTCGGCGGAAAAAATACAGAAACCTGGGAAAGGCACCACTCGGGAAAGGAGAAAAAGGATGCGCCAGAGAAGGACAAGAAAGAAAAATCAAAAACAGAGAAGTACAAAGAAAAATCCAAAATGGACGATAGGGAGAGAAACGAGAAGACGCCGTCCGAAAAGAACCCAAGGGACAAAGAACTGGAGAAAAGCTTTAAAGAGAAAAAGGACACAAAGGAGAAATACAGAGATCCACACAGCAAAGACAAAGAGAGGAAGACTTCCTCAGATCAGGCGAAAGACAAGAAGGAGAAGATCTTCTCTGGGGATCGGGAGGACTTCCACGAGAAAAAGGAGGAGAAAAAAGCCAGAGAGCGGAGCTGGTACAACATCCTCGACATTTTCACCGACGAGAGCGAGGACGAAAAGGACGACTACCCTCTGACGGGGTTCAAACTGGGGGACGGCCTGGAAAAAGAAATGCACCGGCTGCAGGACAGTCTGCCAGACCCAGAGGACAGTGCCCTGGCCGAGAGAGACCTTTATGTCCCCGACAAGCATCGGAAATATTCCTCGGACCGGCAGCCCCACTCCGGGGAGAAACCTAAAGAGAAGGACTCCAAAGAGAGAAGAAAGGAGAAGGGGCTGTCGGAGGGAGGGAAGGAGAAAAAAGACAAGAGCTCCCTCGAGAAACACAAGGAGAAGAAAGACAAAGACCGGAAAGAGCGAATCTCGGTGGACTCTGGCCAGGAAAGGAGGACTAAGCAGAAACTCCTGGAGAAGGCAGACAAGAAGCATGCGGGCGAAGAGAAGGCTAAAAGCAGACACAAGGAAAAGCTGGACAAGGAGTACAGCAAGGAGAAGCGTTCTTCCAAGAGTGGGGAGGCAGAGAAAAGCTTGCTGGAGAAGCTGGAGGAAGAAGCCCTCAATGAATACCGAGACGACTCCAACGACAAGATCAGCGAGATCTCCTCGGACAGCTTCACCGACCGGGCGCAGGACCCCGTGCTCAGCAGTCTCTTCGAGGCCTCCGGCCTTTCGCTCGCAGAACCCTCCGAGGAGAGGCTCAAGGAGTCGCTGCCCCTGCCTTGCCTGGTGGAGAAACTGAAGGAGAAGGAGAGGCACCGACACTCCTCCTCTTCGTCAAAGAAGAGCCATGAAAAAGAGAAAGCAAAGAAAGAAAAAGCGGAGAAAAAAGACAAAGCGGATGAACTGAAGGACTCCGGCAGCAGGAAAGAGGGCACCCAGTATGAAAAGGAGTTTGCCCTGGATGGGGACGGATTCGGTGGTGCCTATAGCACGAAAGCCGAGGCTGAAGAAGAAGTGGACAAAAACACGGAGTACTTGTTTTCCGAGAAGAAGGACAGGAACGAATCCGAAAGAGAACTTCTCCCTAAGAAAACTGAAAAGGAGAAAACGTGCAGCTCCAACGCCTTCAGTGTAGCCAAAGAGAAAAAAAAGAGAGACCGGCACAAGGAGAAGTGGAAAGACGAGAGGGAGAAGCACAGAGACAAACACCCCGATGGACTCTTTAAGCACCACAAGGAGGAGCAGAAGTTTGCCAAAGACAAGGAGGCGTCCCAAGTGATCTGTCTCAAGGACAAATCCAAGGAAGAGGCCTCCAAGCCGAACGACCTCAAAGCGAAGGAAAGGCTGAAGGAAAACCAGGAAAAGGAGAAAGCCGACTGTCTTAAGATGAGCAACGGAAATGATAAAATTGTCCTATCCAAAGAGGGCGGTAAAAAAGATGTCAGGCCCCGGGAAAAGCTTTTGGGCGATGGGGACCTGATGATGACCAGCTTTGAGAGGATGCTCAGCCAAAAAGATATTGAGATTGAAGAGCGCCACAAAAGGCACAAAGAGAGAATGAAGCAAATGGAAAAGATGAGGCATCGATCTGGGGACCCCAAATTGAAAGACAAAGTCAAAGCCAACGAGGAGATGCGCAAGAAGAGCCTGGATTTGACGACCAAGAAACCACTCGCTCTCGACTCTCAGTTAAAAGACAAGAAACTCAAGGACCTCGGCCCACTAGCTCCCATAGCCTCTCCCGAGATCAAGGCCCAGCCTGCCGTGGGGCTGGATTCCAAGGACTGGATAGCTGGCCCCCAACTGAAGGAAAACCTACCTGCTTCTCCCAGGCCAGACCAGCACAGGCCGACGGGCGTTCCCACCCCGGCCTCAGTGGTTTCATGCCCAAGCTACGAAGAGGTGATGCAGACCCCACGGACTCCATCGTGCAGCAACGAAGATTACACGGATGTGATGTTCGACTGTGCCGACTCTCAGCATTCCCTCCCCATCTCCACTATGTCCATGAACGCCTGTTCCCCGTCTTTCTTCGACAGATACTCAAATCCTTCGAGTGGGTTTTCTGAGAACCCAAGTCAGACGCCAACGAGGCTCTTCCCCTCTACCAATCTCCATCGGTCTATCTCTGTGGACATTAGAAGGGCACCGGAAGAAGAATTCAGCCTTGGAGATAAATTTTTTAGACAGCAGAGTGTCCCAGCCACTTCTAATTATGATTCTCCGGTCCAGCCCCTAACGGAGGAGAAGCTGCCTCTTCCTTCTGTGCCTACTGAGAAGTTCCCGTGTTTATCTCCGGAATATTATTCACCGGACTATGGAGTCCCATCGCCCAAAGTGGAGGCTCTGCATTGCACCTCCGGAACTGTTAGCAACGTTGTCCAGTCCCCCGAAAGTGTATTTTCTGGGTTGCAGGCCAAGTCCTCCCCGTCTCACAGAGACGAGCTGCTGGCCCCGTCTGTAGAAAGCGCGCTCCCTCAAGATCTGGACATGCCTTTGGATGCTACAGAGGACCAACAGGCAACGGCTGCCATCCTGCCCCCAGAGACCAGCTTCTTGCCCCCGATTGAGGAGAGCGAGTTTGACTCTGGCGTTCCAGAGCAGAGCAGCACGGAGTGGGAGCCCACACCAAAGAAACCTCCTCCAGTGCCACCCGATTTAATTGGCGACCCTCCTGAACATCCTGTGAGCTGGTCGGTGGGGCCCGAGCTGCTTCTGAAGTCTCCCCAGCATCGCCCCGATTCCCCAAAGCCTTTCTGTCCCCTAGATATCGCGCTCCCCAGCGCGCCGGTGCCCTTCATTCCTGCAGAGACGCTCTACCCTGGCTCCCCTCCCTCCTACCCCCTTTCGGTCATTGAGCCAAGGCTCGAGAAAGCAAAAGAGGAGGCGGAAGAAACGGTCCCACCCGAAATGGTGTCTGCAGAGCCACCAGCTCCGTGTGTGGATCCCCCGGCCAGGTTGGAGGCCTTTTTCAGTCCCTGCAAGCCTGTCTCGGAAGACGCCTCGGACGCGGCTTTGCCACCAGCAGAGCCCCAAGTGGAAGCTGCGGATGCCGTTGAGAAGAATTTCTTAGAAAACAGCAGCATCGCTCCCGTAAACCCAGAGGAACCGATTACGTGGCCGGATCCCTTCGCAAACTCTGAGGACGACTTGGACCTGGGGCCCTTCTCTCTGCCGGAGTTGCCGCTCCCAGTGAAAGACGTTCAAGAGATGGAAATGGTGGAGGCCGCCGAAGAAAGCCACCCTGCTGCGCCTTCCGAAGCCATTGCTGCAGCCCTGCTGGACGTGGAGGTTCCTTTGGTGTCTGCAAAGGACCAGGAGGACCTGAGTCTCAACCCAGAAAGCCTCCCGCCTGGTGAGCCCGACCTGCAAGGGGAGGAAAAGAGGCCGGAGGAGGCTTCTGCCAAAGCTGGGCTGGAGATCTGCAGCCCCCCAGAGCAGAAGACGGGAGAAGACGCGGAGGCCGCCCAGAAGGTCCAGGATGCCGCACCGGCAGATCTGGGGCAGTTGGAGCCTAAGGAGGTGGAGGCCGCTGTGGAGGAAGCCGCCTCTGCTGCTCTCGTGCCCAGCGATGCTCCTCACGGCTGTTTTAGCCAAGCGGACGGGACGGAGAGCCCCGAAGTTCAGGAGGCTGCCAGGGGCACCAGCCAGGCTGCTGTTGCTGCTTCTCAGCCAGAGGTTCCCCAAGGGAACGTCCAGTCGGAAGCTGCAGAATCGGCCCCCAAGCCGATTCCCGAACCCCCAAAGGCTCCCAAAATAGAAGAGATCCCACAGCGGATCACCAGGAACCGAGCCCAAATGCTGGCCAATCAAAACAAGCAGAACGCGGCCGCGGCGGCTGCTTCCGAAAAGGAGTTCCCCCCCGCTTCCGCTCCTTCCACCAGGGCCAAGGGGGGGCGCGTGGCTGAGGAGGAGGACGCCCAGGCGCAGCATCCGCGGAAGCGGCGCTTCCAGCGTTCCAGCCAGCAGATCCAGCAGCAGATCAACACCAGCACCCAGCAGACCCGGGAGATGATCCAGCAGACCTTGGCCGCCATCGTCGACACCATCAAGCTGGAGGACATTGAGCCATACCACAGCGACCGGTCCAACCCTTACTTCGAGTACCTGCAGATCCGGAAGAAGATCGAGGAGAAGCGGAAAATCCTGTGCTACATCACCCCCCAAGCGCCCCAGTGCTACGCCGAGTACGTCACCTACACCGGCTCCTATTTGCTGGACGGGAAGCCTTTGAGCAAGCTGCACATTCCCGTGGTGAGTAACCGTCCTCTCCGCCACTTTCCCTTTGGAGCAAGGGGGGCAGCGGCCCTCGCTCTTCCTGCTGGCCAGGGCCGCCCCACTGCACCCCACCCCCCCAGACCCAGGGCCGCCTTGGGGAAGCAGTTGCCCGTTTTCTGGGGCCTCCGTTGTTATTTTGACCCGAGGCCCTTGCTGGAACTTGAGTCCGGGGAGGGGAGGGGCTGCACTGCAGCAAGACCCGTCTGAAAGTCCCGTGAGGGGCAGGGAGGTATTGCACCAGCCAGGAATGGTGAGTTTGAAGAACGGGGCCTGGAAATTAAATTACAGTAGTAGGGAGCATGGAAATTCTAAACCCACATTGGACAAGTTGCCAGGAATAACAGCAAGCCCAGCTGTCCTCAGACGGAGCTGGTGGTGGCTCTGTGTCCATGGGAGGGTGGGAAATCCGTTTCTACAAACAGCCCCCTGGCCGTTCAGAGGGAGGAGCGGACTCTGGGGTTGGCTTCCATCGTTCTTGGCAGTTCCACATCAGGGGAATCTGCCAGTAGAAATCCATTTGTCAGGAGGCATCAAATTTTAATCGTTGGCCTTTTCTGATGTAGAAAGCGAGAGAGAAGGAGAGGAGGAGGAGGAGGAGGAGGAGAAGAGAGAGGAGGAGGAGGAGGGCTGAAGTCTTTCTAGTTTGTAGTTGGGAGAGGCGGCTCCGGCACCTGCTTCCTCTCCCTCCACCCGGGGTCTCCTGCTGGAAGGCCTCTCTGCCCACGGAGCTCAGGAAGGCTTGAGATTGGGGAAGTCAGCCCTGCCTTTGGGCAATGGCTCTCCTTTTGCCCACAGCAGTGATGGGGAGGCTGACCAGGGCCTCTGGGCCGGGAGTGGGGCGGTTGAGCAGTTCAGACAGGTCCCAGTGCCCTGGTGTGGGGTTGGGGGAACAGCATTCAGACGTGATGCATGGAAGGTAGGAACAGCCTGTGTGGGAATCAGGGCGGTGGGCCCTGGGGGAGCCCCGGGGGAAGCTACGTGCTCCCGAGGGGAGGCCGCAAGCCCCGTGCGCTGCGCTCTGCAGCCTCAGTGGGCGGGCGTTGGGTTCGCCTGGGAGGGAGGTTGAGTGGGCAGCGTCTTCCTCCCCTCTCTGGCTGGCTCTGCCGCTGCCCCAGGCACCGCTCCGCCCGTCCGCCCGTCTGGCCAAGTGAAGGGAGTCTAGCCAGACACCCCCCCCCCCCAGCAACCCTCCCGCCTCCTCTGCCTTCCAGATCGCCCCGCCCCCGTCCCTGGCCGAGCCCCTGAAGGAGCTCTTCAAGCAGCAGGAAGCCGTCCGGGGGAAGCTGCGGCTCCAGCACAGCATCGAACGGGTGAGTGCCCCCCCCACCCTGGCCTGGGTTGCCCAGTGGGGGCGGGTGCAGGGGTGGGCGTGGCCTCCTGGTGACGCTGCCCCCTCTCCTCCCTCCCCAGGAGAAGCTGATCGTCTCGTGTGAACAGGAGATCCTGAGGGTTCATTGCCGGGCAGCCAGGACGATCGCCAATCAGGCCGTGCCCTTCAGCGCCTGCACGATGCTCCTGGACTCGGAGGTCTACAACATGCCCCTCGAGAGCCAGGTGCTTCTCCCCTTCCCCACCCATGCGCTGGACGTGTGCCAGGACACCACCCCGCCCTCCTCTCAGGGCCCCGGCCGGGTTGAGGGGGCTTCCAAAGGAGCGCTTGGGGGTCAGAGGGGGGAGGCAGCTGCCGCATTGTCCCCCTTCCCTCAGAGCCCCACATTCTCCACAGCCCCCACCGGTCCTCTCGCTCCAGAAGGAAATCCACCCCTGGCTGCAGGTGATCTGTGCAGAGCCAGGCTCCACCTCAGATTGCAGGTCTCCCTGCCCCCCCCCCCCGCCCCCTCCCCCAGCTCTGTGACGGGAAAGGCTGGAGACCGAGGGAGCCTCCTGCTCTGCTTTGCGGCAGAGGAGCCGCACAAGAGGCTGCGGCTGCACAGAACAAGGAGAGCGGCGCCTCCTGCTGGCCACTCGCTTTGAAGCAGCTCTTCCTGCTGGCTATAAAGCTGTCGTTTCGGTGGGAAGCTGAGTGGTGCATTGCAGACCCCCCAAGCACAAAGCCGGGCGGGGGGGGGGGGGTTATTAGCTGCCTGCCATACTCGTCCGGGGCCTGATTTGCTCCCCCCACTCCAAGGATTTCCTGCTCTTTTCTACCACAGAGACAATGCTGGGCTCTGGGTCTCAGCTCAGTAAGGTTGGGGTGGGGGGAGCACATCTCTTGCAAAGGGCCCCTGGAGGGGCATGCTCAGAGCCCGGAGCCCCCAGGTGGGTTGAGGGCAATAAAAGGTCCCTTACTCACCTCTTGGAGACTCTTCTGTGGGAAAGTGTGTGCGAGAGAGAGAGAGAGAGAGAGAACCAACTTTTAAGCCTCTCTTTCTGCCACTTCCCTTCCTCCTTTTATCTCTCAGGGAGACGAAAACAAATCGGTCAGAGATCGTTTCAATGCTCGCCAGTTTATCTCGTGGTTGCAGGACGTGGATGACAAATACGACCGGATGAAGGTGGGCAGGGAAGCCAGCGGGGCTGGGCAGGCGGCACCATTGGCTGCCTCAGTTATGCCTGGAGCCCCTTCTGGGGGGAGGGAATGGGGGGCGGGGCGCACCTGCTGCTGTCCTCAGATCTGCTCCTGTCCTGCTGATGAGACCCTTAATTGCTTTCCCCCCCCCCTTCCCATCCTTCAGTGGCTGCCTGGCTCTTTGTCCTCTGGCCCAGCAGTTTCTCTTTTCTGGCTCACCTCCTTCAGCCAATCTGTGGCTCTTCCCTCTGGCAGGGAGGCCTCCGCAGAGGCAGGCCCAAGACAGACAGCTCCTGCTCTGACTTGATGGTCCTCCATGCCATCCCTTGCTCCTCCTAAAACATGCAGAAAGAAAGTAGGTGGTCTGTGACGGGGAAGGTTTACATCCAGATAATAGGGAATTTGCAAATCTCTCCGTCTCTTGGGAATGAATCAGCTGATCCCAGGCCAGGATTGCCTGATCCCCTCGAGAGTTTTGTAAGAAACCTTTATCAACAATGCAGCCTCCATCCCTTCAAAACGAAGGGAAACAAACCTTATCCGGCCACCTACGACCATCCTGGGGGGATCCCAGCAGCCTTTGATAAGAGCAGGAGGCTAAATGTAAACCCACACAGCCCCCCCACAAAAGGCATCACGTGACCCGGGAGGCTGCCACCAACTCCACGCCAAGCACCCAGATCCTGATCACGTGGCTCTGCTACCACAGTTGTAACTGTGAGGACAAGTCGTAAGTCACTTTTTTCCAGCATCGTCATAATTTTGAACGATGGCTAAATGGAGGGTGATATAAGTCGAGGACTCCCTGTATTCTTACAGCATCTGCTTTTGAAGCAGCTCATTTGCACAGCAGACACCAGCAGAAGCCAAGGAACCCCGGAAGCCGTCCCGGTGGCCCCCGAACGGCCCCCCTGAAGGTCCCTTCAGGCCCAGAGCAGAAGCTCCTCTCCAGCGCAGGGAATCCTGCTCGTCACTGGACTCGAGATCTTGAACTCTCGGTCCAGGCACCTTCCTCCGTCCCAGCCGAGAGGGGGCTTCTCCAGGGGATGGGGGCTCTCCCCTTGGGCCTTCCCCCACAGCTGCCCCCCCTAGACTCCCCCTTGGGGGAAGGGGGACCCTGAGGCCAGGGGGTGGGGGGAGTTTCTCAGCCCCTGGGCCTGGCACATCCGCCTTCCCCTTCGCGCACTCAAGCCCCTCTCCTCTCTTCTCATCCAGACGTGCCTGCTGATGCGCCAGCAACACGAAGCCGCAGCCCTGAACGCAGTGCAGCGCATGGAGTGGCAGCTGAAAGTGCAGGAGCTGGACCCAGCCGGGCACAAGTCGCTCTGCGTGAACGAGGTGCCCTCCTTCTACGTGCCCATGGTGGACGTGAACGATGACTTTGTGCTCTTGCCAGCATGACAGGGCCCTGCCGGCGGACGTTTTCACTGCAAACTGGCGCATGGGTGGGTGCCCACCCCCAACTCCCCTCTGCAGGATGGGTGTAGGTGTTCACACACACACGCACACACACACACACGGACACACACACGGACACGACCGCTTGCTGATGAATCCCCTGTCAGCCGAGGAGGAGGAAGCAGAACATCTGGGAGGAGACCATGAGTGGCAGTTTCTTCGTGGAGCCCCAGGCGCCCCGGGAGCAGCGGAAGGAGAGGCGCAGCTCCTTCCCCACCATCCTCCGCGGCAGGAGCAGCCTGGGCACAGCGGCAGGCTCAGCGCCGGTGGTTGGAAGAGACTGGATGGGGGCCAGGGCACCCTCTCTCTCGGGAGGGGCGGGGAGCTGCAGCTGCCGCCAAGACTCGAAGCCGCCGCAACAGCCTTCGGCGCACTCGCAATTTCTGCCGTTCGGAGCGCTTTGATTCTTCCATCGGCCTGTGGGTGGACCCGTCCCCCCGAGACCCTGCAGGGCTAAACTGTCAGGGGGCGTGGAAGAGACCGGCTGCCCCTTTGGTTCTTCTTGCAGCCGGGCATCCAGAAGGCACCCAACTCCACTCGGGGGGCGGTGGAGAGTCTCCCCCCAACGGACCGGCAACGTGGGGCACCTTTTGAGCAACGGAGCCCGGGGAGGGAGCCCCCCCCACACACACAGAGACCAGAGGCGTAAGTGGTGCAGAGCGAGGACGGTGCAATTCTGTTTTGAAGTGGAGTAAAATCCATGTGGTTTATATATATATATATATAAATATATATATATATAAATATATATTTTCCTTTAACCTTGGGCATTTTGTTTCTCTTTCTGAGACCATAACTTGAAAAAAGAAAAAGATAAAACACTACAAGAGCCAATACTCCTATAAAGAGAAATTGTATCCCTTAAAAGCTGTACAGTTTTATATACATTAACAATGTACTTTTTTGC
The DNA here is from genome assembly GCF_009769535.1 of Thamnophis elegans. Lineage (NCBI taxonomy): Eukaryota > Metazoa > Chordata > Lepidosauria > Squamata > Natricidae > Thamnophis > Thamnophis elegans. The sequence goes on along the minus strand of NC_045554.1, from coordinate 48,918,199 downwards.
TGCCTTCTAGATAATTTATTTTGCAACACATTACTGCACAGTTGTAAATAACTTATGTACTGTAACATCACTTTCAGTCATGTGTAAAGAAATAAATTAATTAATTAAAATGATCTTTGTATGTATAGTTCCCCCAGGCAGGAGCCCCCCCCCTTCCTCCTCCTTTCCAACCCGGGGGCCGGGCAGCTCCTCCTGCCCCCTGCAGCAGAGAGGCTGGCCGTGGGCTCCCCCTGCCCCCTGAGCTCAGCTGAACCCTGGCTGTTCTCTGGCTCCACATCCCACCACAGGTTGATCTCGAGAGAGCTCCGAGCTCCCCTTGGGGGCCCGAGGAACCGGCAGCTGCTCTAGGCACCTGTGGGCAGAGAGAGACCCTTCATGGGGCAGGCTAGGCTGAAGGGGCCCCAAGTTGGCCCAACTTGGCCCAGTTCCAAGTTGTGGATTGTCGAGTAGAATTTGGTAACCAGGAAGTTCCGAGCCGAGTGTGCCGGGCTCAGCCCTCCCATGAACGGCTGTCCGCTTGTGGGCAGAAGGAGCAGGGTGGCTCTTGAGAGCGCGATGGGCCCACAGAGTCCCTGGGGCAGGCAAGGAGGGCAAAATGGGGCCCTTCCTTCTTTCCCAAAGCTTTTGCCAGGAGGGCTGCTCTGGTTTCGTGGCCTGGGAAGACTCAGCTCTGTCGTTCACACCTATAGAAACCTTTGGGGCTGGCTGCTTCTGGATCTGGATCTGGACTGGGTTGGCCACCTTGAGCCTTAGGGAATTGCTGCCTAGCAAAGACTGGAGGACTCTCCTCCCCCCCCCCCCCAAATGCAGAAGTAAATTTCCAAAGGCAAATTCTGTAGCTGGTGTGGAGGTTTATTCCTCCTCTGCCTTTTGGCAACATACAAAGGGATTCAGAATGAGCGGCTGGCACAGGCGGGGGGGGAGGGGGGCATCCTTGCAAAGAGGGTCTTCACTGCTCTGCCATTCAGAATCTGGACTCTGGTGGTGAGTTAATTGGGGGCAGAGTCTGGGAGAGAGTGGCAAGGAGAAGCTGGCGGAAGGGAGTCCTGGGCCGGCTCCCGCGAGTGGAGGAGGCTCATGTCTCGGCTGGGGGGGGAGGTCATTCCCCCCCCCAAGCGTTCAGCCAGCGAAGCCCTTCTCTGAGGCAGGTGGCAAAAGCCTTGCCCTGAGAGCCAGGACACTCGGGTAACTGCTGGAAAGGGCAGGAGGTGGGCCGTTTGGCCAGGGCAGCTCACCCAGGCTCCCCTCAAGGCTGGCCCGCCAGCAGGGAGGGTCTTTCCGGCCCAGCGGCTGCATTGGGGCATCTGCTGGCTGGCAGGTTCATGCCCATGGAACTCCCCCAGGTACATGGTGGGGGGGAGGGTGGGCAGGTCCCATAAGGAGCCTTTGGTTCTTAGCATCCCCGGTCAGGAAAAGCTCCTTTTGGGACACAGAGGAAATAGAGGGAAGCCGCCCTGATTAAAACCGGACAGGGCTCCATCGGGGGGTGCCAGCCGAGCCTTCACGGACTGGGGATTTGGCCTCTGAGATGGGGGGGGGGGGCACCTGTGTCCTGCTCTCTGATCCTGGACGGAGCCAAATTCTGGTTGAAAATGGGGTTCTCCCCCTTTTGTCTAACCAGCAAAGTAATTTTGAGTGGGGTTGCTAGCGCTGGGCCACCTCCAGCATCTGCTGGTGGCTGATGAGCTCCAGGTGCAGCTTCTGCAGGAACCTGCATGTGTGGAAGGATCCGGGGCATCCAGAAGCCTTTTTCCTGCAGGGGACGGGGTCCCATCGTATTGCAAAGCTTTCTGTCAATAATGGGGAAACGTGGTTTAGCTAGTTCCCTCTACTCCACCCGTATCCTGGGGTTCCACCTCTGGGGCTACAGGGATCCGGCTGTCTTTCTTTTCTTCTTGATGCCGATGGAAACCCCCCCCCTCCACCCTGAATCCCGGCAGAGGCCTCGCCCTGTGGGGGACCCCTGCGTTTGTTGATTTGGACACCGGTGTAAATAGCCCCCCCCTTGTCCAATCGCTTCTCCCAGACAATTGTATATATATACATGTAAATAACTCTCACAGGTCAATTCACACCCTTTTCTTTGTACTCGTGCAACTTGCATAGAATGTGGAGTTAAACAGCAGCAGGGTGCATTGTTTGTAATGTAATCATGTATTTTTTTATTTTTTATTTTTTACCAATGTAGGTTGTGTACATATAGTTTGTCAGGGCTGCCAAGGGCACCGTCAAACTGCCCTTTAGCTGTACAACTCCCTGCAGAAAGAGGCAAAGCAAATACAGGTGTTATTTTCTATAGTTGCATGTACAGAGAGAAGTGCAGAGATGCTGTTGTCCCTCAAGAGAGAATGTTCATAAATAAATCTTTTTTTTAAAAAAAAAAAAAGGACGGTGTGCTTACGGCCTCTCTTGATTTTCTGCTGCTTCTCAAAATGTTTCCTTCCGCCTGGGGCCTTCCCAAGCCTTCTTCACAGAGAGGAAATGAAGGAGGAGCAAAGGTGTATCCCTCAAGTGAGATTTTCACCCAAACCTACAAGGTTTCATGCCTCTTCCACAAGGCGGAGGAGCGTTGGCTGTTCTCAGGCTGACGAGGAGGAGGAGGAGGAGGAAGTGACACGGAATCGAGCAGTCTGCCTGGCAGAATTTTTCCTGAGTAACACACTGGATTCAAGGCAACCTTTCAAGGCATCCAGCTGCCTCGGCGCCTTCTCCAACTCCGTTCTATCGGCTGCTGGCGTTGTCTTTCTCCCCACCACAAAAGCTCACCTTGGCTCCGAAAGGGAGGCAGCCTGGGCTTTCTGCCAGTTCTTGAAATTTGATAAAAGCTTCACACAAAACACCCCTTCAAAAGTTTTCCTCTTGTTTCTGTCCCCAGATTATTTTTCCAGATCAATCCTGGAATCTTCCAACTTCTTTTGGCTTTTTTTTAATTATCAGGCATGGAGGGAGCAGAGGCCAAAGTCACTGGATCCTTTCCCCAAATTGTTCAGCCCAAAGCTTGTGTGCGTGTTTGCAAGATGTACTTGTGGCTTCCGTGTCCCCATTATTTCTAAATACGGAGAAAGGGTCCTGTCGCAACTCCCCTCTTTTTTTCCTAAACTTTTAATCCAAGAGGTTGAGAAGACTGAAAGGTCCCACTGTTGGGGGAAGCGGCTGCCCCTTGACTGGTAGAGCCAAGATTGCCATCTGGGCTCATGTGATCTATCGTGGGGTCCGTTAAAGACCCCACATCCTTGTGCAGCCTGTTGAATTGGGCTGGTTTGAACAGTGACTTCCTTTGTGGCCAAGCGGTTGTGCTGCTGCTCTCCCTGGATAAGCTCTGGCCCACAGAAGCCACAAAGGGCACCGACGCATTTTTTAGAAAACAATTTGAAGAGGGGGGGACTTGAAATAAAAGGTCGGCATGACGTCACATGATAAAAATGCCCCCCTGTCGCCCCCACCCCAAAGTGCTTTTGCACCACTTGCTCAAAGGTGACCGGGAAGAAACCACTTGTTGCAAGAGCGGAAGGCAAACAGAAGAGCCCTTGGAGGCGTCCAGAACAGCCTGGAGAGGGTGAGGTCAGGCAGGGAAGTTGCTCAACTGGACTGAGCAGGTTTTTCTCCGCTGGGCAGCTGCTGCTCCCAGTCCAGGAAAGGCCCTGCCCCGCTCAGCCAACAATGAGAGGCCCCACGGAAGGCGGGGAGGAGGAGGAGGAGGAGGAGGAGAGCTTTCCAGGCCTCTCTCGGCTGCAACTCGCCGCTGCACAAGCAGGCAGCCTGTCCCCCCCCCCCCCAAAAAAAACCCCTCACGCCCCCGTTAACAGGGCAAATCTGCCATTGAAGTCGCAGCCCCCCCCCCTCTTGGAACATGCAGCCCCGCCCCCGAAGGAAGGCCAGAAGCCGGAGGAAAAAAGTTCCCTCCCCGAAGGCAGCTGTGGGCACGCGGGGAGGGGCGGCTGCGGCTGACCCCTTCCCGGCTCTGGGCAATTTTGTCCTGGCTCCGGTCTCCTCTGGGCCAAGCCGGGAAGAAAGGAAGCAGGGAGGCTGGGAAGAGCAGACGGCAGAGCCGGCCAGGGGCTCCCGGGAGAGTCTGGGGGGCTGGGAGGAAAAGGGGGCCCGCGGGGGGCAGCCAGGCCTTAGGCTGCCGCTTCGCCTGCTTTGAGAGACCCCCAGGAAGCGGCAGCTCCGCTCCGGGCCAGAAGGGGGGGAGGCAGGCGGGGCCACCTGGAGCGCCCGGTGTGTGGCTGCCCCAGAGCCACCTCGGGGCTTAAGCCGGGGGGGGGGGCGAGAGGGCCTCTGAGCGACTGCAGAGCGCCCTGGCAGCGGCGCTGGGTCCGCGGGGCTCCCTTTGGCCCCGGGAGAAGGCAGCGCCCGCCCGGCCCGTCGCTCGCCGCAGCCGCCCACCGCCCCGCCCCGCCCCGGCCGGAGAAAGGCCGCCGCCGCCGCCCCGCCGCCTGTGTTGCCGGGGGAAGCGCATGGACTTCGAGGGGCAGGTGCTGCGGCGGGTGGGCGGCTTCGGGCGGCGGGCGCGCTTCCTGGCCGCCGCCTCGTGGCTGCCCAACGTGGCCCTGGCGCTGGGACTGGCCGCGGGGCTCCTCCTGGCCGCCGTCCCGCCGCACCGTTGCCGGCCGGACCCCGCGCTGCTCCCCGCCGCCCTGCGCAACGCCAGCGGCCCGGAGCTGCTCAACGCCTCGGCGCCGCCGGGCAGCCGCTGCCTGCTCTACCGCTACCCGCTGCCCGGAGGCGCCCCCGGCCCGCCCAACGGCACCGGGCCCTGCACCCGCGGCTGGCAGTACGCGCTGCCCGCCGCCGGGCTCCGCTCCACGCTGGTCACGCAGGTGGGTCCCTCCGACGGCTCCCTTCGCCCGGCGCCGTCCCGGGAAAGGCGGCGGCGGCGGCGGCGGGGATTAGGAGGGGCGGGGAGCCCCGGCTGAGCTGCGGCTTCTCTGCTGACGCCGCTTCCCCCGCAGTGGGACCTGGTGTGCGCCAAGCATTGGCAGGTGCCGCTGGAACAAACCACCCACCTCTTGGGATGGCTGCTCGGCTACGTGGCCCTGGGGGCGGCCTGCGACAGGTAAGGCGGCGGCGCTGCTTCCCCCTTGAGCCTTTGGCGGGCCCCACAATGAGGACTGGCCGCTTGGGCAACCAGAGGCGGCTTTTGTGCAGCGTTGCACAAGACCCGTTCTGTGGGTCTCCGGTGGGGCCGAGGCGGCTGCTGGCACCTGCCTGGGAGGCGCTGCTTTCCCGGAAGGAGGTCTTGTTTCCATCCCTCTTGATAAGATGATTCACTGGAGCGGAGCAATGCCGTCCCGGACCCACCTTGGATTAAAGGCCAAGTATTTCCTCCTGCTCTTCGCCAGCCCTCTGGGGGGAGCTCCCTCCTCCCCACACGGAATCTTGCCTGTAGTTGTGACCCTGGACCTCTGATGCCCACTATGGGGGGGGGGGATACCCACAGGCCTGAATGCAGACAACCCCCTGCTGCAAGTCTTGGAAGTTGCTTTCAGGGGCCGCAGAGGAGCAGCCCCAGGCAAAGAAGGCGCTCTTGGATAAGGCCTTTGGGGGGAGCCTTGCTGTAAAATGAACTTTGTGAAACCTGGCATTTTTCTGGGCTCCCTGGACCAGAAGGAGCAGGAGGTTGGCAGCCCCCATGGGGCCCTTCAGTAAACCCGCCCAGGGGCTTGTGTTGCTGGTTCCAACAGAGGCCAAAAGAGTTTGCTCCCCTGGACCTCCGACGGGGTCAGGCGCAGCCTCTTCTCCTCTCCTTTTCCTCCTCCCTTCCTCCCTGCTCTCCTCTCCTCCAGGTTTGGCCGTCGGATCATCTTCGCCCTCTCCTTGGTGCTGTCTGTCCCGCTGGGCTTCGGCGTGGCCCTGGCAGCGGATTACCTGATGCTGCTGGTGATGCGGCTGCTCTTTGGGGCCGTGCTGGCGGGCGCCTTCCTCTCCCTCTACGTGGCCCGTGAGTCCCTCCCGGCTTCCAAAACAGCCCGGCTTTAGGCCCAGCTGCCCAGGCCGATGGGATCTGTGGCCTTGGAACAAGGGGGCTTTGGCCGGTCCCTGGTTTGGGGCTTCCCTGGTCCTGAAACGCAGCTCCCTGGGGAACTGAGTGGCTTCCATGGAGGTTGGCGGATGCCCCGCTTCCCCTGGGCAGGCTTGGGAAGCAGACGTTCCCCTGGCTGAACGGCTTTGTGGCCTCTGTTGGCTGCTGAAGCCGGAAGCCCCCAAGACCCCCAGTGAGACGGAGGCCTTTGGTCCCGTTGATGCCCTCCCTCTGCTGCTCCTCAGGCCTGGAGTTGTGTGACCCTCCCCACCGGCTGATGGTCACGATGAGCGCCAGCTTCTTCTGGGTTGCTGGGCAGTTGTTCCTGCCGGGACTGGCCGTGGCTGTGGCCGAGTGGCGGATGCTCCAGGGCGCCATCACACTGGGACTGACCCTCCTGGCTGCTTGCTGGTGGTGAGTGTGCTTCTAGGTCTGGACGCCCAGAGGGTGAGTCTCCCTTCCTGGCCTCCTTTAGGGAGCAGCAAACGCGGCACACCCAGTCACGCCCGCTTTCTCCCCTCCCAGGTCTCCTTCTCTCTTCCCTGAGTCAGCCCGGTGGCTCTTGGCCACACAGCAGCTGCAGAGAGGCAAGCGGGCCCTGCTGGACCTGGCCAGGGGCAACGGGGTCAGCCTTGAAAATGGCTCCCCAACCGGGGAGACCCTCCTGGCAGGTGGGTCTCCTGCTCGGCCTCTCAGGCGCCTTCTGGATGCCGCTGGTTTAGTTGACTGGAGCCCATCCTGCACCCACAGACTGGCAGCCCCAGGGCGGAGTCCATCAGAGGGGAGGGGGGTGGGGAAGCTCCCCTTGGCGCCCCAGAGCCCCACTTGACCAGCCAGCCAGTTGGGCCTGGGATCCAGCTCTCCTTTTGTGCCCAGAGATGGACGGACAGGCGGGAGGCGTCCCCAGAGCAGCGTATCGCAGCATCTGCCGGATCTTCAGCACGAGGGTCATATGGAAGAACAGCCTCATTCTGGGCTTCACTGCGTAAGTCCTCCTGGGAAGGGGCAAGCATGGGCCTGGGCGGACCCTCCTCCTCTTCCCCACCAGCTGCCCTGGGGACCCTGTGTGACCCTCCCTGCTGGCCCCCGGACAACCTGCGGACGTAACCTTCCCCCCCCCCCCCCGGTTCATCGGGAGCGGCATCCGCCACTGTTTTGCCCGCAACTTGGCTCCGTACGGCCCTCGCTTTTACTTCCCCTACTTCCTGCTGGCGGGGAGCGAAGCGGTGGCCGTCCTCTTCCTGTGCCTGACGGTGGATCACTTTGGCCGCCGGGCGGTCCTTCTCTTTGGCACCATCCTGACTGGCATCTCCTCCCTGCTCCTCCTGGCCCTGATGCAGTGTAAGGAGACCCGGCTGCCGGGGGGGGGGATGGGGGCCCCACTTCCCAGGAGGGGAGCCGATCCTGCTCAAAGGTCCCGATTGTTGTGTTGCTGGGCCCTGTGAGGGGCTTCCCTCTTCCTAGAACTGGCCTTGCCCAGATGCAACTTGGCTGGCTTGCTTGAGTCGCCTGCGGAGGTTTGTGTGGCAGGGAGGCGATTTCCCTCCTAAGGGCCGAAGGACACCTGTCCGGCCTCTCAACCAACCCTGTCCCCTCCCCCAGATCTGATGGCATGGCTTGTCTTGGCACTCTCCATCCTGGGCATTCTGGCATCTCAAGCTGTTGCTGCCCTCAGCATCTTCTTTGCCAGCGAGGTGCTGCCCACTGTGGTCAGGTGAGGAGGCATCAGCTGTCCCTGCATGGGCAGAGACGGGCAGGCTGGAGCCTGGCGCTGAGCTTCCGGTGAGGTTGGAGCCTTGCCCAGAGGCCACAGGGGCCGATTCCTGGTGGGCTTTCCCAGTGAGCTTTGGCCGGAGGCTGCTTTCCCTCGGGGGATCCGTGCTGGTTCAGTGGTCCGGAGAGAAAGGCGGGGGGCTCTGCCCAGGGGCCACGAGGGGCTCGCTGAGCTGGAGCCCCGGAGGAAAGGGGGTCCTCCCACGGTTGGCAGGGGCCTGGCTGCTGCCCAATGGGGCTCTTTTGCTTTGCAGGGGGGGCGGGCTGGGCCTCATCCTGGCTGCACACACGCTGGGCCAGGCGGCCACCCCCCTGATGGACATCCAGCCCAACTGCGGCTTCTTCCTGCACCACGTGGTCTTCGCCTCCTTCGCCGTCCTCTCGGTGCTCAGCGTCATGCTGCTCCCGGAGACCAGCCAGCGGCCCCTGCCGGACTCCGTGCAGGAGGGGGAGAGCCTGCACCGCCCCCCCCTCTTCCACCCCAGACGCCGTCACAGACGCCGCCAGGACCAGCTGCCGCTGCTCTCTACCCACGCGGGCGCCAGCCCCTACGACCCCGAGAGCTACGCCCACCTCGTCACGGCCACAAAGAAGATGCTGGGCAGCCGCGTGGGGGCCGCTGGCGCTGGGGGCCAAGGCAGCCCCCTGTGCCCACAGACCTGAGAGCACGGCAGCAGCCAGAGGAGAGGAGCGCTGCTGGGCCTGGGCTGCCAAGGCCCCCACAGAGGAAACGTTTTCGGCCCCGGGGAGATCTGGTGAGGGGCCGGAAGAACTGGGTGCCCCCTTGAGGAAAGACTGACCCAGCCCCCCCCCTTTCTTTGCAAACATGCAATAAATCCCATGCTGCCTTTAGACTTCATTTTTCTTGGGGAGTTTTATTGTCAGCCACAGCAGGCACTGCTCCCCCCCACCCAAAAAAATCCTGCCCTCTTCCCCTGCTGAGACCCCCAAGCGCCTCCTTCTTCTGGCTGGAGCCCCCTTGGCACTTCTGCAGCCTTGGACTGGGCTATGGGGGGAGACAGCCAGGTTTGCCCCTTAGCCCAGAAGCTGCTCTTCAGGATGGGCCCCTGGCGAGTTCTGGGGCGGGGAGGGGAGGGGGCATCACCGCTGGCTTCTCCCCAGGGGCTCTTCAGTTCCCTTGAGTTTTTCTCACCCAGCCGCCCTCCCTTTAGGCTCTCGTGGCCCCTGGAGGTGGCTGTCGGGGTCCCGGCTGGGGGAAAGAAGGGGGGCCTTTGGGGGCCCTGGGAGTCTCCTCCAGCAGCTGCCAGCAGAATCTCTGCCTGGGCTGCCCCAGCTGCAGTTGGCAAGCGAGCCGCTGGAAGGGGCCCTGCCTCTCGGGGGACGTGAGAAGCAGCCGGGCACGTGCCCCACTTGCCAGCCGGGAGGGCGATGCGGCTGCCCAAGCCAGGTTGGTCAGCTGTCCGGTCCGGCCCTGCTGCTCCTTCTGCCCCCTACTGGCCATAGAGCTCAGCCAGGCGCTGGAACCGCGGCCCCCATTCCTGGAGGTAGTCGTAGTCCTGGTCTTCGTCTCCCAGGCTGGACTGGAGGGAGCTGAGGGAGCCGCTGGCCGAACAGGCCCCCTCGTAGTCGTAGATGAGGGCCGTGTCATAGGGGGGGACGCTGGGGTCGCTGTCGGCTGCCTCCAGGCCCTGCAGGGGACGCAGCAATGAGCCTCCCGGAGGAGAGGGAATCCCAGGGCCAGAAGGTACCCGAGAGGTCCTCTAGTCCAGCCCTTCTGCCCTCCCCCTCAGCCGAAGGATCCACGGCCTGTTTCTGAAATCCTCCAGGGACGAAGCAGCCGCTCAGGAGGCAGATTTCGGAAGGGCCGGGCAGGGCTCCCCCTCCTCCCACCCTCCTGGCCGCTTTGCACCTCATTGATGAAGTCCTCAATGTCGGAAGGGCAGCGCTGCAGCTGCAGGGGCAAGGCGTAGCCGTGGGGGGCGTCCCTCCTCCGAAGGGGCTTCCCCCAGGGGACCGGGGGGCCAAAGAGATCAGGGTCACGCAGCTGGGAGAGATCGTAGGCGTCCTGCGGGCAGAGAAGGGGCACCGGTCATCACGATCCCATCGCTTGGAGGTGGGGAAAGGAGCCCCCCCCTGGCTGCCCCCCCCCGGCCTCACCTGGTCCTCCTCGCCACCCCCCTGCTCGTCATAGTTGACTATGTTGTCGCGAAGATCGTCCTGCCAGGAGCCCAGCAGCCCCTTCTGCAGAGCCTGCCGGCGGGAGCACCCCAGTCCGGCCACCAGCAGCACCAGCACTGCCCAGAGAAGGAGGAGGGTCAGAGGCCCCCGTGCCCACCCCCACCCACTCCCAGCCCTCCAGGCAGCCACCACACCGGCCCCCTGGGCTGCTGCTCTTCCTGTGGGCACCCTTCCTCCCCAGACCGCCCTGCCTTGCTCTGCCCATGCCAGGGCAGCCGGGAATTGCAGCCAGCCAATACAGCCCCCACCCCAAATAACTCTCCCATTCACACACACACCGCTGCAGGGAAATGGGGAGGGGGCCTGGGGCACACAGGAGGGTATCTTGGTGCCGGGGTCTTCCTCTGCAGCAGGGAGGCAGAAATGCCCCCCCCCAGGCTCAGAAATAGGAGATGCATCCATTGGATTTGCAGACCCACAAACCTCCCACCTGGACCCTCCACCCCACCCCCCCAGGAACGTGGGGCAGAGGTCCATCTGTGGGGGCTGCAGACCCCCCTCCAGCCTCGACTGAGCCTTCGGGCACTTACGCAGGAGCAGGAGGGCGCTGCAGAGGATGGCCAGCAAGGCGCCCCAACTGAGGCCTGCCCT